>NC_061093.1:43262059-43281113 GCF_015104395.2 Macrobrachium nipponense
GCTTAAAGTAATTCCCAATGTAAAGGACCTCAGGTTTGTGTGGTTAGGAAAATTACAATTTGTTCATGAAACTTACCTGTCAGATATATATTATATATATATATATATATATATATATATATATATATATATATATATATATATATATATATATATATATATATATATATATATATAGCTGTATTTTCCGAAGTCCGACAGAATTTAAAAAACTTAGGACACACGCAGTGGGAGTCAGGTGGTTAGTACCCATTCCCGCCGCTGGGAGGCGGGTATCAGGAACCATTCCCATTTTCTATTCATATTTTTTCTGTCGCCGGTGTTGTAAACAACTGTTTTCAGCATCTCCGTCTTGGATTTAGGAAACTTTGGCTACTTAAGTATCCTTATTGATTTTTTGGTATCTTGACATTGGATCGGTGGCTAGGCACACATTTTTTGTGGAATTAATTGATTATTGGCTTGATTTCTCTTTAAACTAAGATGTCTGGGACTAGTTCGGCTAGCGCCAGGTTTTGCACTAGGAGTGAAAGCATCGGTAGACCCGCATACATTGTGTGTATGAGAATTGCTGCAAGGAGTGTGCATGTCTTTCGGATTCTGAGTGGAAGGCGTATGAGACCTATCTTTGAAAGCTTGAGCGTGATAGGTTAAGGAGGTTTTCCTCCAGGAGCGTTTCAGGTAAACGTCAGGAAGTTAATGTTTCTCCTACTAACCATCCTACTGTAGTTGCTACTCCTAACCCTGTAGTGTTGTCTTCGGGCCCTGAAACAGTGTCTGTGGAGGGTAATGCCCTTACTTTAATCTTAGAATCGATTTGAAATTTAGAATCGAAAGTGCTTGCCTTAGAAGGCAAAAGTGCAGGTGCAAAGTGCAGTGACAGTGCCCCTTGTGCAGTGGAGGGTGCGTCAGATTGGCCCCATTTTGCCTCTAGGCCTGGACCTCTGCCGGACTCCCAGGTTTCAGGGAGAGGGCATGTCGAAAGCCGAAGGAGGGTTACGGGGAACCCCCACCAATCTGACGTGCCTTCGGCAGTTTCTGTTGACGCTACCCAGACTGCCAAGGAGCGTGCGCGTGCAAGCCTCCTCAAGGAGTGCTTTTCTTCTTCAGAGGCTTCCTCCCCACGTAAGGGGTGGAGCTCTCAGTCAGTTTCATGCCCATTGAAAAGGAGCGTTTGTGATCGGGACGCTTCACGTCCAGGATTTTCTCCCAAGCGACGATCTTTGCCTGACAGTGTCTTCGCAGCCTTCCCGCCGCAGAAGAGGAGTAAAGCGTCATCGAACGATGACTTTCAAGCGCCCCAGTCGCTCCAGAGTGCGTGCAGCGGCTGTTCCTGTGAGAAGGAAGAAGGCGTCCCCTCGCCCCTCGCCTTCTCACAGGATCAGCCCCTCTCCTGATAGGGAGTCTTCTCCTACCGAGAAGATTCTTCGCTCATTGCAGCAGCAACTTGCTGATGTACTTTCTAAGAGAGAGACGCAACCACGTCGTCGCAGGAAGGATGACAGGCTGCCAGTGAAGAGGTCTAGACAGTCTCCCTCTCCTTCTTCTCGCTCGTCTCTGTCTCTCTTTTCGTCACCTTCTAGAGTTCGTGCAGCTCCCCAGCGGCTCTCTAGAGGACGCAAAGAGTTTGTTTCGCGCTCTTCGCTTGAAGTGTTATTGCCCGCTCGTAAGCTTGCTACCTGTCGAGAGCGTGACGTTTGTTTGGACGCTTCGGTGCAAGTACAGCATGATCTTCACGCTCGGTCGGACGCCAGGCGAGCTCCAGTGACATCCAAGAGTGCACCAGTGGACGCCAAGCGCACACCAGTGGATGCCAAGCACGCTTCAGTGAACGTCAAGCGCGCCAGTGGACGCCAAGCGTGCACCAGCGGACGCCAGGCACGCGCGAGTGGATGCCAATCGCGCGCCAGTAGAAGCCAGGTATGCGCCAGTGGACGCCAGGCTCGCGCCATGTGGACGTGGATGTAGAAGCTCGTTGACACCCACGCGTTTTTGAGGATTCTCTTCAAGTTTCTTCGCGACTTCAAGAGGCACACAGTGTTCCGGTTTCTACTTTTCCTGCTCAGGAGTCCACTGTGCCTTCTACTTTGCAACAACGTTCCGCTTTGAAACTTAGACCTGAAAGTCTAGTATCAGCTTTGCTTCCTCCTACTTCACCTGTGACGGAAGGGGAAGTGAGCGACGCTTCGGTAGAGGCTGATGATGAGCAACCGCTGGCTCCTGTCTCCTCAGACTACCAGGTCTTGACTCACCTTCTTCAGTCTGAGTTCGGGGACACTTTTCATCCTGAAGCTCCTCGCTCTCCCCCCTCTCAACTTTCATCTCCCAAGATTAACAAGGTCTCGGGGTTTGTGAGGATGAAGAAGTCCCTTTCGACTAAGAGGGCGTTTCGTAAGGTCCACGACTGGATGGAGAGAAGGAAGGCTCAAGGAAAGACCTCATTTGCTCTTCCGCCTTCAAGACTTAGCGGAAAAGCGGGCATGTGGTACTAGACGGGAGAGGACGTCGGCATTAGACTTCCCTCTTCCGCTCAAGGAGACTTTGCGAGCATTGTGGATGCCTCGAGGAGGTCCCTCCTGTCCTCGGCAAAAGTAACTTGGTCGACAACGGAGATGGACTACCACCTTAAAGGCCTCTTTCGAACGTTAGAGGTCTTTAACTTCCTAGATTGGTGTCTTGGAGTGCTGGATGCCAAGTCTAGGAGTACCGATTCGATTAGCCTGGGGGAGCTGTCCAGCGTAATGTCGTGCATGGACAAGGCCGTCAGAGATGGTTCAGAGGAGCTCACAGCACATTTTTGCACAGGACTCTTAAAGAAGAGATCCCTGTTTTGTAATTTCACGGCTAAATCTGTCTCTCCCTCACAAAAGGCAGAGTTGCTCTTTGCTCCTTTTTCAGACCATCTCTTCCCCCAGGCTATGGTTAAGGACCTTGCTACCAGTCTCCAAGAGAAAGCCACTCAGGAGGATCTCCTTGCCCAATCATCTAGGAGACCTGCGGGCCCTTTGTTTTCGGGAGTTTCGATTCCTAAGAAATCGAAGCCCTTTCGAGGTGGATCTTCCTCGAGACCAGCCCCTCGAGGAAGAGGCACTTCCAGAGGCAGAGCCCCTGCGCTTTCGAAGAGCAAGAAATGATCCGGAAGTCCTTCAGTCACCGGTAGGAGCCAGGCTTCGGCTGTTTGCGCAAGCCTGGGAAGAGAGGTGCAGACAAATGGTCTTTGGACATCGTAAGAAAAGGTTATCGGATCCCGTTCCTGAAGTCACCCCCGCTGTCTACGACACCCAGGAATATGTCACCCTCTTATCGAGGGGAGAAGCAACAAGTGCTTTACGATCTGCTCGATCAGATGATCATAAAACAAGCAGTAGAACAGGTCTTCGACCTGGATTCCCCGGGGTTTTACAACCGACTGTTCCTGGTGCCGAAGCAGTCGGGAGGATGGCGACCGGTACTAGATGTCAGCAACCTAAACCTCTTTGTCATCAAGCAGAGGTTCAAGATGGACACGCCTCAGTCAGTGCTTGGGGCTTTAAGACCGGGGGATTGGATGGTGTCGCTAAATCTCCAGGACGCATATCTTCACGTCCCGATCCATCCCCAGTCAAGGAAGTACCTGCGGTTTGTCCTGAAGGGGAAGGTATTTCAATTCAGGGCACTCTGCTTTGGACTAAGCACGGCTCCGATGGTGTTGTGTTCACCCTCCTGATGAAGAACATTGCGAGGTGGCTTCATCTTGCGAAAGTCAGGATCTCTCTCTACCTGGATGACTGGCTCATTCGAGCCTCCTCGAAAGACCGGTGTCTGGAGGACCTTCTCACGACCTTGTCTTTAACAAAGTCCCTGGGTCTTCTGGTAAATGCCGAAAAGTCACATCTGACCCCTTCACAGTCCATCGTTTATCTGGGGATTCAGATGGACTCAGTGGCTTTTCGGGCTTTTCCGTCCCAGGGGCGACAACAACAATGCCTAAGCAAAGTGTCAGCCTTTCTGGGGAAAGAATCATGCTCGGTGAGGGAATGGATGAGTCTGCTGGGGACCATTTCCTCACTGGAGAAGTTTGTTTCCCTAGGGAGGTTGCACCTCAGACCTCTTCAGTTCTTCCTGTCGAACAACTGGAAGCACGAGAACGACCTGGTTGCGGTCTTGATGTTATCAGAAGAGGTGAAATAACACCTAAAATGGTGGTCAGATCCGTTGAAGCTTGCAGAGGGAGTTTCCCTCAAGCTTCAGAGCCTCGACCTAGTGTTGTTCTCCGACGCGTCTTCCACGGGTGGGGAGCGACACTAGAGGGGAACAGGTGTCCTAGCACATAAACCTCAAGGAACTGGCAGCAGTTCATCTTGCGCTCCAGTTCTTTCAGGACGAAGTCTCCCACAAGATTGTGCAGATCAACTCGGACAACACCACAGCTCTGGCATACCTCAAGAAACAGGGAGGAACCCACTCTCGGTCCCTGTTCTACCTTGCAAAGGAAATCCTGTTGTGGGCGAGGGCACACAACGTCACTATCCTGACGAGGTTTGTCTCAGGAGTAGAAAACGTATGTGCAGACCTCCTCAGCCGGCAAGGTCAACTGCTGCCAACGGAATGGACCCTCCATCAGGACGTATGCCAGAGACTGTGGAAGTTGTGGGGATGTCTTCTCGTGGACATCTTCGCAACTTCGAGAACAAAGAGACTTCCACTGTACTGCTCACTGGTTCTAGACCCAGGAGCAGTGGCAGTAGACGCCCTTCTCTGGGACTGGACGGGACTAGACCCTAGACCTGTACGCCTTTCCCCCGTTCAAGATCCTAGGGGAAGTAATGAGAAAATTCGCGGCATCAGAAGGAGCGAGGATGACACTAATCGCCCCCTTCTGGCCGGCGGCCGACTGGTTCACAGAGGTCATGTCCTTCGTGGTAGACTTTCCGAGGACTCTGCCTCAAGGATAGATCTACTCAAACAGCCCCACTTCGAGAGGTACCACAAAAACCTCCCCGCTCTGAGTCTGACTACGTTCAGACTATCCAGAAGTTGGCCAGAGCGAGAGGTTTTTCAAGACCTGTGGCAAGAGCGATCGCCACTGCAAGGAGACCTTCCTCTCTTGCGGTGTACCAATCCAAGTGGGCTGTTTTCAGAAGCTGGTGCAGAAAGAAGGGCATTCCTCCACCTCAACCTCTGTGAGCCAGATAGCGGACTTCCTTCTCTACTTGAGGAAGGAAGTAAAGTTAGCAGTGCCGACGATAAAGGGCTACAGGAGTGTGCTGTCGGTAGTCTTTCGGCATAGAGGGCTGGATTTGGCCAATAACAGAGACCTTCATGATCTCCTAAGGTCTTTTGAGACTACGAAGGTACCTCAACCGAAAGTACCATCTTGGAACTTAGACATAGTTCTTAAGTTCCTTATGTCCAGCCATTTCGAACCGCTTCACACGGCTTCGCTTAGAAACTTGACGAGAAAAACACTTTTCCTAACTGCTCTGGTGACGGCGAAGAGGGTTAGCGAGATCCAGGTTATAAGCAAGCATATTGGGTTTAAGAACCACAATGCCATTTGTTCTTTGAGCCCGACGTTCTTGGCAAAGAACGAAAACCCTTCCAACCCTTGGCCTAAGACATTCGAAATCAAGGGTTTGGCAGAAATCGTGGGTCGAGAACCAGAGAGAGTCCTGTGCCCTGTCAGGGCTCTCAAATTCTACTTAGAAAAGACGAAGGACTGTAGAGGACCTTCTGGTAACTTGTGGTGCTCTGTCAAGAAGCCAGATCTTCCCATGTCAAAGAACGCGCTAGCGTTCTTCTTGTGAGACACCATTAAAGAAGCTCATTCCGCGTGGAGTGATAGTAATATGAAGCTTTTAAAAGTGAACGCCCATGAGGTGAGGGCTATTTTGATCTCGGTAGCTTTTCACAAAAATATGGCACTCAGTGACATTTTGAGTGCCACCTTTTGGCGGAGCAACTCGGTGTTTGCTTCACACTACCTGCGGGAGGTGAGAGCAACATACGAACACTGCTATTCGCTTGGACCATACGTCGCCGCAGACACTGTTTTGGGGGCAGGAGGTAGCACTCATCTTATCCTTTAGTGGTTAGGTGAGTTTTTTAACGTTGTGTGTTTATGGTTGTAGGGTCGACCGCCTGAGGCGGATCTCCCTTCTTTTAGCCTAGTTTAGTGGGACTAACCTTTGGTAGACTAGGCCAGGTGGTGTTTTTATTACTTCGTTGCCCTCATGGTATGGTCAATGATCTAGTCACATCATGGTCACGCCCCCGTTGACAGATCATCTGGAGCGCACCAGCTATATAGGTCACTACCTTGCTGGCAACTCTAGTAAAGCAGAAGCAGACTTGGGTGACAGTAATCACGGAGTCAGCTATGCTAACAGATAAGGAACCAAGATATCAATCATCTACATGCATATGTTTCCTAAAATTCTATTGTCTCTTCCCACCACCAAAGGTGGGATTCAGTTATATATATATCTGACAGGTAAGTTTCATGAACAAAATGATATTGTAATGATACAATAAAGTTTGTTCATACTTACCTGGCAGATATATATATTCAAAGTACCCACCCACCTCCCCTCAGGAGACAGTGGAAATAAAAATATGAATAGAAAATGGGAATGGTTCCTGATACCCGCCTCCCAGCGGCAGGAATGGGTACTAACCACCTGACTCCCACTACGTGTGTCGTAAGTTTTTAAAATTCTGTCGGACTTCGGAAAATACAGCTATATATATATCTGCCAGGTAAGTATGAACAAACTTTATTGTATCATTACAATATCATATTGACAACTAAGCAGCATACCTACTATGAGTTTCAGAGACAGTGCAAGCACGTTTTTTGGCAATATTTCTGTAACGAACACTCGTATCAGAACGAGATTTTGCTATGGTGTATTACACCCAGTGCCGTAATTTATAAGGGTATCATGAATCACTAATCATAAAGAATAACGACACTTGTCCTTGTACCAAGAGACAAAAACTCCATTATCCAGAAATGGATACGAACACAGCAGTGAAAAGCTCCACCTACGCTCTCCCCCCACCTCCACCGCCACCCCTGTCCTTCCTTCCTTCACCTTCCCTTCTCTCTCTCTCTCTGTTGCCAATTGGTATGTGTTCACCCTACAAACTGGGTATGAGACTTACACAAAACGTGGAAATTGGTGAAATTAGCCTATGTATTGGAAGTATATATACATAAATATTAAAGCAATTTTATCATTATTTGCATTATTATTACAACTAGAATTCATGGAAACAGTTTATGATAATGCATCGCCGTATGTGAGAAGCTCCATTAATGTGGCAATGATGATTTTACCATTCTTAGCATGCAAACATTAAAGGTTACATTTATTTCTGGCAAACAGTTATTAAAAAAAATCAGAATACTAATATAGGCTTAAATCAATGAAAAGTGCTAGACAAAAAAAAAATATGTATATATATAATCCACTAATCGTCGTCTGCTCTGCGATGGTTTTCGGCAGCCAGATGTACAACAAGGTTAGAAACATTGTATTGTATCTACATTAGAAATATCTGTAATTTTTCGGGGTAATTTGATTGCAGAAAAGGGATAATAGACATGAATTAAATAAACATTCTGAAGTAACAAAGTAAAGTTAAACTAAATAATGAGTAAAGTAAACAATTAAGGGAATAAAGCTTTGCATCTCATAAACAGTATCGTCGTCTGCTGCTCGTAACTATGTTTGTGGAGTGAGGGCTTAGGAACCAGGAACAGCAACGTAGTTCAAGTGCAACTTGGAGTGGATTAAGACCAATAATGTGTATAATTACAATCAAATAAGCACTGTGGAGTTTCAGTTGTGATGGCAGTAAGGATAAAACCACCAATTACAAGGTAAAAATGAATTCAGTTCAAACCATGACCCCGGGAATAACAAGTTTCATACTTTCACTAATATAGGCAACAATCTTCCTCCCCCATTCCCTCTCTTCCTATGGCTGCAACGGGAAGGGGAGGGATCTTGCAGAGCGTTCTCCGTAGGATTCCGCGTTGGGAACTCAGTTCCTGGAGGGACCTTCGTGTCCTACCGGACGTAAGTCCCCGTCATTGAGGAAGGATCTTGCCCATTCCTCCTCGATTTCTACGGGAATCTGGAGGACCACCACCCGATGATCGTCTGACGAAATTCGGGGGGGTTTCGCCCAGTGCCTAAAATTCTTTGGAGTTTCTAGCACTCTCTGAGTGTTTTTGTCTTCTACAATCTGCAAACACTTGGGCGAGACCACGGTCTAGAGTGGACGAGACAATAATTCCTGATAATTGTTACTACGATAATCAGAAATCTCGCCGAATGCTCGAATTCCTGGAATTTCTAGCGTTCGAAGGAAGTACTGCTGCTGAAGGAAAAATATCGGGATAGAGAAGAACGGGCAATAACAGTCAATCCTCCTCTCTTTCTTTCCCTTTACTCCTTGGTTATACCAGAATGAAACAAGGAAATAAGAGGAATTCCATGGAGTTTACTCCTCGGAATTTGAACCTGAGAGATTATGTTTTTGGTTCAATCCTAGGATTTTACCGAACATACGTCAATCCGTTCAAGATGGATAGCACCGAGAGTTTGAAAGCCTCTCCAGTGCTACTGTTTTGGGAACATCCAGTTCGGCTTGAACTAGCCATCTTCGGTATCCTGTTATCACCGTAGAAGTCTTCCTTCGGGAAAACTTCACCTTCTTTCTCCTCATTAGAGAATGAAGGAGGTCGGCTTCCAGTCCTTATTCTTGTTCCTTAAATGGAAGAGAATTTAGCCTGGAGGTCTATGTACAGGAACCTACAAATATACTACATATATTTCTCTCGCGACATGCTTCTGTTATCAGTTGAATTGTCTTAGGTGTAGGCACATACTGTAGTTAACTCTACGGGTATGTGACCGAGACGAATAGTCTCTTCTTAATTGAACTAACACTCGGGACTGCCTTGTACGCCTCCCAAGAGTTACCATTTTCGATTTTTAGATACTAGTGGTATTGTTTACAACAACAACACCACAGAGTTTGCATTCACCAGAATTCTTGCGCTCAGTGTTTCTAGCCAAAAGCATTCCTTCATGGAATGGATTACCTGGCAACTCAGGATGACAAGTGAGTGAGAGCTAGCGGTGTCCAGGCTGTTTGCCAGCCCTGCCTGCTGCAGCCAGTCCTGCTGGCTCTCTGAGATAGTTCGGTTGGGTTTTGTCTCTCCTCCTCTGCGACGATTGACTACCGAATCAAATCGCTACCCGGCAATCACAGACTTAGGTCTCTGGTTGGCTGAAATTCTTGCATATGTGTATGACCATCTCTACTGCATCGCCTTTTGCCGTTGCAAGAATTTTCAGACAGAGATATCTCACTAGACTCGTTATCATCTTTCTGTTTACCTCACGGTAACAGAAGTCTGTAGGCTAGTCTTCCGCTTCGAAGCAGAATGATTTCTTCAGACATCTGAGTTTGTCTTTTAAATACATCTCGTAATTTGTAGGTGTGCAATTATTCTTTGTTCACCCCAAATTGTAGATGAATAACAGAAGACTTCGCCTGTTCCCCGCCCTGCCAGCTCTACTTCCAAAGTAAATAGAAATGTCCTCCCTGATCCAGTCCATGAGAAGCGGTTCTTCTGGCAGTACAATCCCTGTGTTTTCATTACTGAAAGACGTTCCACTTTCATTGCAAACTCCAACTTCTCACCAAACAGCAATGAAATAGCGGTTTAGCATTTTCAGTCCTCTGTAAAACAACAGGGATTAAAGCCCTCTTCACTGGTTGGTGTCATCGACGGGACTTTTCTACCTACAGAATCTTGAGAGTTAACTTCTCTAGACTCAGCTGTGAAGACGTAGGTCCGCATTCACCTTAGTCTTTCACTGGCATATAGTATTGTTTATCCTTAGTTGAGATTCAACTACTATGAGAACTTCTGTCTTGCCATTAGGGACCTCGGTCTTTAGAATGCAATTGAATTTCGTCTGATGGGTGCATGCCTTGAGAGAATCATCATCTTGTCTCCCAACATCGGTGGCGAACAAGATAGACAATTTGTATGGTTTCTCAGCATAACCCTTCAAAAGGCAAGTGTCATGTGACTACGTCTCAGATGCATGACTGCTCTCCTCACACTGAGCGCAGTCAGTCGGCAGCTGTTGAAGAGTCCAAGACCGTCATGAGCTACGCTGTGGACTTTGTATTGGTTGATCCAGATCAGTCATTACTTTGTCCTACTGGCATGTTCCTGTACCCATAAGGATCGACACCCACCATGGAGTGTCGGTCTCTTTATCCGCTGCGGAATATTACGAGACCATGAGGGACTTCTCTGGAGTTGGATAATCCAGTGGATGGGTACTTGTCATTACTTCGAAAAATATGTCGGACAGGAAGATAGATAAAGTCATTGCAACCATATTTATCTTTCCCTTCGGGCCTGCCCACAGGTCCTTGGAACCTCATTTCCTTGGACCAGTGGTGGATGCTTGCAGGTTGTGTTTGCTTACCCAGCTCCTTCAAGAGGACAAGTTGCATCTCGCCTTTGGTGTGCAGTTCTAGAGGTAAGAAGGATGCAAGAGTGACTGGCCTCTCCACCTTCCCCACCTTGTCCTTCCACTCCTTTTCCTTCGGGTTGGGGATAGGACTCGAACTTACACTGGCTGGTTGGAGTATTGATGCGGTAAGCTTATACATAAAGCATCCTTTTTATGTTTCTTATCAGAATCATAGAAACAATCCTGTCCTTCCTCTAGGAAGGGGAGGAAGGAGACTGGCAATAATACAAACCCTTCCCAGAACTTTAAATATTCTTCACAGCCCATTTTCGGATGAGTTACGGTTCCTCACTCATTTCGAAAAGGCCCAGAAGTCATGCCACTCCTCAATCTGAACCTGGGCCGAAAGGCAAAGTGGAGTGTTTACATCCGGGCAAGCTAGCCTACCCACCTGCCACACGGTAGTTACTGCCTAACCATCTTGTTCAAGAATTTAATGGCTGTAATTCCAGCTACGCCGAAAATAATTCCTTATGTAAAGGACCTCAGGTTTGTATAGTTAGGAAAAAAACAATTTACTTCCAAAGATTATGATTTTAGCCCTGGTCACTGACCAGCCCGAACTATATCCCTATATATTTACCCATTAAGTGGGTAATTTTAACTGTCAGTGTTACCAATGCTCCAGGTAAAAACTAGTCAAATGAGTTACCTGTGTTACCGTTGGCAACGCTGGTGCAAATACTGGCCACCACAGGCCCGTCTCCTCAATTGTTCCTTGTTTGCAATGCTGTGCCGATTAATCCCACATCAGGCAAACTTTTGGTCATTTAGCCTGACCCCATTTAAAGAGTTTTTGTATTTTGGATATCAGATTATGACTTTGGACTGTTATTAACGGTTTTCTCCTGATTTGACTTTGAATCGGTACTCTGTACTCACTATGGATAAGTTAGAAAATAAATGTCTCCATCTGCTAACACCTCTGCTTCTGTTCGATGATCAAGCCTTCTACTGATGGATATGTTAGTGTTCTGCACACCTGCAAGTGTAGGATGAGTACCCTCAAACATGATCGACATTCTCTTTTTTATTTTGTGAGGAAGGTTCAGTGTATAACCAGTCAGAGATGTAACGAGATGTGTAACTTGATCAGGAGACAAGGGAGCATTAGAGTTAGTTATTCAAGAAATTAGAGGACAGGTTATCATCTACCTAGTATGTCTAGCCTATTTCTAGCCTGATGAGTAATTTAACTAAGAATAGAGATAGTGGTGGTAGTAGTATAGTAGTTGATTCTAACCTTTCTTTTTCAGCCCCCCGCCTGTTCCAGAACCAGCCCTAACGGGTGCGGGGGGTCATGGAGAACCGCACACCTCCGAGTGGCTAGGTCCTCCGGTCCCCCAGGCGTGGAGAAGGTAGTGTTGGCAGCAAATTTCCCCCTCCTTCCTCAAAGTGTAAGTTCTGATGTTGATGTAAATTTAGGCCAGATACAACCAAGTAGGGATAATAGGTTATGTAGTGTTCAGGAAGAGAAGTGCAGGTTTCTTTGGTTCAGATTCTTTTATAGTAGTTTATAGAGTGACAGTTTGTCTTTAGAGCCATCTTTGGTTTTTCCTGCTTCGAGTTCTTTGCAACAGAAGCTTTCTAGGTCCATGGTTGGTCGTTCAGGGTTTTGGATCTGTCAGGTTCTGAAGTCTTAAAGGTTCTTACCCTTCTGTGGATAAATTTTGTTCGTCTTGCGATGGTGGTAAACTTGATGATCAGGCTTTCAATTTGACCCTATACATATACGGTTTGGTAATTGTTAATATCAACTAATTCTCGGTTCAATGCATATTGACTTACGATAATTCAGTATGTACAGAAATTGAGTAACATTAACTATGGTTACTGTAGTGTTCACGATGATATATCGCATGCATATACAGTAGCCTAGCCTAAAGTATTTTCTATTACATATCAGTATAGTAATTATTAATAGTGGCTAATGCTGTAGGTTCAATGCATTCTGACTTCCGATAATTCAGTACAGGTGTAAATTAAACACGAAATGAGAATCGGAACTTAGGGATAATTAAGTACAAACTGTAATCAAACAGGAATGAAGATCAGATTCAGTCAAACTTCAGCATTATCTTAGTATTACTATATGTATCCTCATATTAGCGTAGTATAAATACTAACTTAGCAGTCAGGTTCTCGTTCTGGAATCAGCTGATGGTGGATACGAGTTTGCATCGCCGTATTTAACTCAGTCTTGCCCTGTTTGGCTAGCTGTGACTGACATAACAGCTCTTCCTCACTTATGCCATGTTTATCATCTTGAGAGAAGGCATGCTTTTAACTATGTTGACATTTTAACATAGCTAACAATGGTATCAGAAATCATAAGGAATGTGTACATTTCATTGCTTTCCAAGAATATTCCCAGGTGACAGAAGTTGGTAGTATGACGTCTTCATCCGTTTAGCAGACAAACTTCCATCAGTAATTACATTATGCTTTATGCCTATTACAATTACAAATATTATTACCAGTCGTATTATCAAATTACAACTGAAATTAATATTAGGGTAGATTTACACTTAAATTACATTTAAAAAATGTGTAATTGTTTACATTTCAGCTGAATTACAATTACACAAGCTTGCCATCAATGCACAGCACATTCCTACACGATATACAAACCCTTGGTCCATTACATAAGGAATTACTTCCTGCGTAGCTGGAATTACAGCAGTTAAATTCTTGAACAAGGTGTTTAGGCAGTAACTACCATCTGGTAGGAGGGTAGGCCCGCCTGTCCAGGGTTGGATCTTTAATTAATAATTAATTGAGTTTAATAATTAATACGCAAACCCACTTTTTGTGATATCCTTGATAGCTGCCTATCTACTTTGTGTTGAGTGTTGGCGGCAAAAGTATGCCAATATCTTTATCAGTTCATATTTTCGCCCTTTAACATTAGGACGAGACATGTATTCATCCGAAATTTACGCTTATGCTTTGGGAATTGCCGAGGGGAACTTTGGAGGTTTGTTCTTTGTTTTCTTCTGGTAATTCCTCTTCTCCTTCGTCCTTTCGCTAGCTATCGGACAAAGGTGTGGTGTTGGTGTTTGGAGGATCTCCTCTCATTTCGGAGGGTGGTGCCCATGGATGATGGTTGGATATCTCTTCGTGTTGGTTATCCTAACTTTGGAATTGTACCTGTGATGCATAGCATGCTGCGATATTGGTCCTCGAGTGTGTGTACTGATCCCCTGATGGAAATCATATTAATTTACCACTGCTATCCTGGAGTTACATCACTGGCCAAAGCCTTTACCGCTACCCTGTGATAATTAACTCTATTCCTACTGGTAAATATACCTCATCCTGTAGAAGAAGTCTTACAGAATTTGGAGGAGTCGAAGAGGAAGGGAGCTCATCAAGTGTCGTCAGCTTCTTCTTCGGAATCATCATATTTTTCATCAGTCTCCACCCCTTCGACTTCTAAGGCTCCCTGCCAAAGAAGGAGAAGGTAGTCTACCTCCCCCCCCAAAAAAAAAACGTCACGGGACTTCTAAAGGTCTGCCTCCTCAATTGAGGAGGCAGTTGGGTCTTCCGCAGGCTCTCATATTCCTTCGGGAATGGGAATTGTCACACTGTCTCCGGGGCCTAGCGTGTCGGGAGCCGTAGAAGCGCAAACTTTGGTTCGCACTTCTGCTGCTAGTTCTAGAGGTTCTGCCCTTAAGACTAGTTCTGTGTTGGGCGCTCATTTGCTATTCCCTGAGTGCACGTAAATCTTCAGATTTGTATGCATTCAGAGTCTGTAACAGTGAGTCTGCTCACCATCATGACTCGGGCACAGAGCAGAAGAAAGGAGCGAGTCACTCAGGTGACTTGTGCCTTGCTGATGATCACTCTTGCGGGGGTTGCTTGGTTCCCTGCCATACAAGAGTTTCGTAACCTTCCTCGGGAAAGCTTTTTGTCCAGACAATAACACATTCCTAGACTTGCGGAGCGGCCATCACCACAGGTTGATGGCTGCCCATGACTCGCTTCTGCTAGTTCTGCTAGCAAGGCGAGCGAGACCATCCAGTCTTCCTCTCCTATTCCCTCTGCTTCCTATGGCTATGCTGGAAGGAGTGAGGTGAATAGGAGGGATCCTGTAGAGTGCTCTCCGTAGGATTCAGCGTAGGGGGACTACGTTCCTGGAGGGACCTTAGGGTCCCACCGGACATATGTCCACGTCGTTAAGGAAGGTTCTTATGTCAAAACTGGAGACTGTCTCCATGGCTTTTTCTGTCCATTGGACGGATTTCAATTTGCAGTCCCTATGGGTTCTTGCTTTTTGGGAGCCTCAATTGTATATTCTATTGAATTGTACTCTCATTCCAGTCTTAAATGCTCGCATTAAGGACTGGTTTTTGTTCCCCGTTCCTCCTCGATTTCTATGGGAGTTGAGGAGGGGCCCCACCAAGATGATCGTTTGACGATATTCGGGAGTCTTGCTGAGCGCTTGAAATTCTTTGGAACTTCTAGAACTCTCCAAGTGTTTTGGTCTTCTACGATCTGCAAACACTTGGGCGAGACGAGAATTCCTGATAATCGTTACAACAATAACTGAGAATCTTGCTGAATGCTCAAATTCCTTGGAATTTCTGGCATTCTCAGAGTGCTATGCTTTTTCTGTAATTTCCAAACGCTCGAGTGAGACGAAATTCCCAGTAATTGTTATTATGAAAATCGGGAGTCTCACTAAGCCATGAAATTCCTTGGAATTTCTAGCATTTGCAGGGTGATTTGGCTTTCTGAGATTTCCAAACACTCAAACGATGGGTATTCCTGATGATTATTACAATAATTTTGAGTCTTGCCGAGTGCCTGGCGCCCTTGGTTTTGTTAGCTCTCGCCGAGAGCTCGGCTTCATCTTATTGCTGAGTACCAGAATGAGAAAAGGCTCACCCAATTATTGTCGTACAAGAGTCAGGTTTTTCTCATCAAGTGCGGGAATTCTCACTAATTCTAACACTCGCCGAGCACTCACTATTACGAATGCTTGGATGGCAAGACGAGCCTTTACCAGTACAGATGAGTTCGCTCCTCAGTCTGGTTTGGAGTTATTTAGAGCTTCGAAATGCATGCAACACCCTCTGGGTGAATGGTCAAGTACTGTCCTTGTGTATTGGACCTTAGGGTCCAAACACGTAGGACAGCAGACACAGAATCCTTCTTATTCTTCTTCTTGGAGCTTCAGCCTCGAAGGAGAACAGTTAATTGGGAAGAACCACTCATAATTATGTAATGGTGATCTGCTCAGCTCACTCGTCTCTGCTCGGCTTGACCAGACAGCTCGATAGGCCAATCTGAGTGGTCAGCTTTAATGAACGAACTCTTTGATCTTGATTAGTGCAGTTCTTTGGCATGACATAGCACCCTCCCTTCCCATGTTGCAGCAAGTTTTCATGTGGTCATCATCTTTTGTCTTCGTCATCTGATGCCTCCTAACCTCCCTCTTCAAAGGTTTCCACGTCTTAAAAGGAGGAAGGTATTCTCTGCCATTTAAGAAGTCTCGCTTCGAGACTTCTAAGGGTCTGCACCCTTTCCATGGAGAGGAGGTAATTGGCTGTCTCTTCGGCTCATCTGCGCCTTCTGGAACAGGAACCTTGACGCTATACCCAAATATAGTGTCTCGGAGCCCCAGGATTTCAAACCCAGGTTCATTCTGTCTCTGGTTCCAAGGACGCTGCTCATGGAACTGGGGCTGCATCGGGTATACTCACATATGGGTGTGTCCGAGTGTACAACCTCCAAAGGGGGTCGTGCATCCACATTCAGTGATAGGTAGTCTTCTCTCCATCATGATAGTGGTGCAGGACAAGAGAAAGGACCGAGAAGCGTTGGTGGCTCGGACCCACCTGTGTAAGCCAGGAATGGCTATTCTTCAGGTGCCAGGATCGATATCACTGTCCCTCGGGACAAGGCATCTGAAAGAGATGGGAGGAGGTCTTCTGTGTAGTCCGCTTCATAAGGTTCGATCACAGAGAAAATAGATGCATAGCAAGACATGGCAAGATCTCGCCAACTTTTACTGCATTTACTCTGGTCAACTTTCGCTCTTGTTTGCGCAAACGAAATGGTTGTAGGAACGAATGCTTTGTTTAACAGAGTGAGAACATCGCAAGTTCAGGGAAGAGCTGGCAAGAACAGTCAATCCTTGTCTCTCTTTTCCCTCTATTTCCTGGTTATATGTACCAAAATGAACAAGGAAATGAGAGGAATACTGTGGAGTCTATTTGGAATTCGAACCCGAGAGACTATGTTTTTGTTCAATCTTACGATCTTACAGAACATACGTCAATCCATTCATGATGGATAGCACCTTAGAAGTCTCCCTTCGGGAAAACTTCACCTTTGCTCTCTTCATTAGAGAATGAAGGTCTGCTTCCAGTAATTATTCTTCTTCCTCGAATGAAGAATTAGGCTGGAGTGTGATTAACCGGAACCTACAAATATACTACTGTATTTTTCACGTGACATGCTTCTGTTATCAGTTGAATTGTACAAGTTGTAGGTGCATACCTGTAAGTTAACTCTTCTGGTATGTGACCGAAGCAAATAGTACCTCCTCTTAATTAACCTGGAACTCAGGACAGCCTTTCGGCCCTCCAAGAGTTACTGGTTTCGATTTTGAGATAACTAGTGGTATTGTTTTCCAATAACACCACAGCATTTGCATTATCACCGAACAAAAAGGTTTTCTTCCCTCCCATTTTGGTTAAAATGCAGATACTCGAGTGTATATTTTTTGTGCTCGATGGTTCTAGCCCAATGCATTCCTTCATGGAATGCTCTATCAGTCAACTCAAGATGACAACAAGTTGAGCGAGCAGTGTATGGCTCTGTCTCAGTACTGCTTGCTCTCCGAGATTCTTTTCGGTTTGGTATTGCTTCTTCTCTGTCGAGGATTGACTACCAATTCGAATCTCTGCCCAGCAATTACAGACTTATTTCTCTGGTTGGCTGGAATTCTCGCATGCGTGTGTGCCCATCTCTCCTACACCACATTTGCTGTTCTGAGAATTTTCAGACAGAGATGTATCTCATTAGACTTATTATTATCTTTCTGTTTACCATATGGTTTAACAGAAGTCTGTAGCCTAGTCTTCTGTTTCATCGCACCTGCCCCATTGGCTGCTGCAATTTCACAGAATGATATTCTTCAGACAATTTAAGTTTGTTGTCTAACATACATTTCCCAATTCATAAGGTGTTCCAGTATTTTTTGTTCACCCCAAATTGTAACTGAATAACAGAAGACTTCGCCTGTTCCCCACCTTACTAGCTCTGCTTCCAAAGTAAATAGAAACGTCCTCCCTGATCCAATCCATGAGAAGCGGTTCTTCAGGCAGTACAATACCTGTGTTTTCATGAATGAAAGACTCCGCTTTCATTGCAAGCTCCCAGCAATGAAATATCGGATTAACTTTTCAGTCCTCTGTAAAACAACAGGGATTAAAGCCATCTTCACTGGTTGGTGTCATTGACGGGAATTTTCTATGATCAGAATCTTGTGAGTTTACTTCTCTCGATTCAACGATGAAGACGTAGGTCCATATTCACCTCAGTCATTCACTAGTAATATAGTTTGTTTCTCCTTGGTTGAGAGTCAACTACTGATGAGAAACTTAGTGTCTTTCCATCACAGGGACCTTGGTCTCTAGAAGGCAGTTTACTCTCAGTTATTACGTTGTCCTATTGTTGTATGAAGGATTGGCACCCTTCATCAAGTGTCAATGCCTTTATCCACTGCTGACTGCCAATGCAGAAGTGTCTAAAGACACGTCTTTCTCCGAGTCTTTTCCTTGGACCGGTGGTGGATGCTCAAAGGTTGTGTTTGCTTACTCGGCTCCTTCAAGAGGACAAGTTGCATCTTGCCTATGTGTGCAGTTCTAGAGGTAAGAAGGATGCGAGAGTGACTGGCCTCTCCACCTTACCCTCCTCGTCCTTCTACTCCTCTTCCTTCAGGCTGTGGATAGGACTCAAACTTACCCTGGCTGGTCGAGCAATTGATATGGTAAGCTTGCACTTGGAGCTTCTTTCTATTTTTCTTATCAGAATTATAGAAGCAATCCCACTCCTTCCTCTAGGAAGGAGAGGAAGGAGACTGGCAATAATGCAAACCCTTTCCAGAACTTTGAATTAATGCCTCCGACTCTATTATTCTTCCCAACCTCTTTTTTCCGTGAACTTTAGCAACATTCTTGGGACCCATGGCTAATAATTGTGATGGTAATTGCTTCATAGCAAAGGAAGTTAAAGGAAAGGAGAACGCATTTTCAAGAAGTTCGGCAACAAGGAGGCGTTAGCGCAATGTGTTGGAGATGCCTGTTATCATGATGGTTCAAGAATCGGCAGGAGTGTAGTGGAAAACGTCTGGCGCTGTCGTCACGTGAGAAATGCCGCGATTTCTGATGCAATACCTCGTCTAGATTCATCTAAGAGTTTCTAGAAATCTCAGGAGTCTGTGACACTCGCCGTAAGCTTCGCCCCCAGAGTGCCGTATATATGTGGAA
>NC_061093.1:43281613-43301995 GCF_015104395.2 Macrobrachium nipponense
AGTTGCAGACATAAAAGATTCTGCATTTTCATTAATCATAGATGAATCAACAGATATTGCTTGCATAAAACATTTGTGTGTTTGTGTTCGCTATTACAGTTCATTACACAACAAGATAGTGTCTCAGTTCCTAGGACTAATCCCAGTGACAAGTACCACAGCAGAAGCTTTACATCAGCACATAAAGGATTATTTTCAAGAAATCGGTGTGGATTTGAATAAATGCTTTGCAATAGCGACAGATGGTGCTCAAAATCTTTGTGGATGTCACCATTCTGTGTATATGCTTATGAAAAAAGATATTCCTCAATTCTCATTCTTTTAAAGTGTACCTGTCATTCACTTCATTTAGCTTGTTCTCACGCATCAGAAGAAATGCCATCTTGTATTGATTATATACTTGGAGAAACAAATAACTGGTTTCACAGATCAGCGTTGAGAAGAGAGGATTATATGAAAATTTATAAGCTGATTCATGATGGGAAGGATCCTCTGCAATTAATACCTTTATCTGGCACCCGGTGGCTAGCCAGAAGCAACAGTGTAAAGAGAGTTCTTGATCAGTGGGATGCACTGAAAACTCACTTTCAGTTTGCAGCTTCTTCATGTGATAAATATGTATCTAGAGAACTCTACTCTATGTACTCTGACCATAAAAATGAACTCTACTTGACATTTCTAAGACCCATTTCTAAATGATTTCGAGAGGATAAACTTGCTTTTTCAAGAGAAGAAGCAGATCATTGTAGCCTACTCAGAGAGCTAGAGTGTTTTACATTGGTGATGCTGAGAAGAGTTTTACTTTCAAATTATGTTAAGCTTGAAGTTGATCTGAATATGTCGTCCATATTTCTCCCTTTAAAAAATGTTGATTTTGGTTATGAATTCACCTCCCTCGTATCCAGTAAGAAACAAGCCAATTTAATTTCAGAGCAAGAATTGCACGATGTAAAATCAAGATGCCACAAATTCCTTTTAAGAGCATGTAAGGAACTACTTTCTCGTCTTCCTGAAAACATGGAGACCTTAAAGAAAATAAAGAACCTTTCACCAACTGTCTGTTTAAGCCACACACGGCCACCTTTCTCTGAACTACCTTTAGAACTAGCTGATCGCTTTGAAATAGCAGATATTGAAGGTCAATGGCGAACTTTGTTGAACCTAGACTGGAATAACATTTGTGATGGAGACATCCCAACTTCAGGAAATCAGTTTTGGACAAAGGCAATTGGTGTAACTAATGCGGGAGGTGACTTTATTTTAAAAGATATATCGGAGTTTGCATTAAAAGTGTACAGCCTCCCCATAAGTAATGCTCTAGTAGAAAGGGTTTTCTCTAGAGTAACAAGCGTAAAAACCAAGTTGAGAAATCGAATGGGCCTAGATCTCTTAAACCTCAATATTAAGGATAAAGACCAGTTTGGAATTAAATGGTAAATGCTGTACAGGATTTGAACCGAAAAGGTCCATGCTAAATTTTGACTCATCAATCTACAAAAATGAAAAAAATGAGGAAAATGAAGAATGTCTAGTGGATGATTTGCTGGATATATTTGATTAATTTTCAACAAAAGAATAGAAAAGAATTTTATTTACCGTATTTTCATGAAATAAAATGAGATAGTTTTTCAAAATTTCATTTTTTGAAAGATTAAGACAATTTTATGTTCAATTTTGAGATTGTTTTTCAAAATTTCATTTTTGAAAGATTAAGACAATTTTATTTTAATTTTCAACAAAAGAATCTATTTAGTTTAATTGCAAATATGAAACATTTCGGAAGTTTACGTTTGAAACAATTGATTTTCAAAACAATTATATATACTATGGTTTAAAAAAGAAACTGAAAGATTTGTTTAAAAATATTTTCACTAGCAAGATAGCCAAGCAGGACCAAAAACTGTAGGTAAGTAATCATATAAATGTTTTATTGATACTATAATATAGAGATAATTATATATATTATATATATAATTGTTATATATAATATTTATATATATAATATATATATGTATAGTTATAATGTCTCTGTATATGTATATGTATATGTATATATATATATGTATATGTAATATGTATATGTCTATGTATATGTTAATGTATATGTATATGTATATGTATATGTATATGTATATGGTATTATAGGTATATGTATATGTATATGTATATGTCTTATGTATTTAAGATGTATATGTTATATGTATATGTATTATGGTATTATTGTATAGGTATATGTTATATGTATATGTATATGTAATAATGTATATGTATATGTATATGGATATGTATATGTCTATGTATAGTATAGTATAGTATAATATATATCTATATGTATATGACGTATATATCAATATATATAATCATTTATATATATTTATATATTTATATATATTATAATATATTGTACATAGATATATATTATATATATATATATATATATTTCTCTATAGATTATATATATATATATATATATATATATTTAATATAATATATATATATATATATTATATATATATATATATATCTATTTTATATTTTATTATATATTTTGATATTTATATATATTATATTTTTTATTTATATATCTTATATTTTATATATATTTATTATTATTTATATAATTATATTTTATATTTATATTTATATTTATATATATTTAGTATATTATTTTATTATATTTTATTTATATTTTATATTTATTTATATTATTATTATATATATATATTATAATTTATCTATATATATATATTATATTGGTATATTATTCTAGTAATATATATTTATAGATGTTTATATAATATATTTTTATATATTATATTTATATATATTATATATATATATATTTATATATATCATTTATATTATCATTTTTATTTATATATATATATATATTATATATATATATATATATATATATATTTATATATATGTGTATATATATATAATAAAATTGGGCTACTAACTACTTTACTCTAAATTTGCAATTTTTGGAAGCATTTGGGCTACTTTTTGAAAATATATCTGGCAACCCTGCTCTAGAGTCACATTAAGCTCCACCCCCCCTCCCCATGTTGACATCCCAGATGATAAATTCACATTCCTGAAAATAATGACACCCCCTACATTTGGACTCATCTGTCTGCAATTTGGCAAATCTTTCCCTGGAGGTAGAGATAAAAACATGATAGTGTATGTACTTTCCTTGTGGCTTCGTAATCAGGTGCCGTGGAGTCTTGTCATAACCTCTATCCAGGCTGCTTGTGGCTCAACTTACCCAGCCAAATGAGAGGGGCAAAGTTAGGAGGTTGTTGATATTAGGAGGGAAGATGCTGACTTTCCTCTCACACTATTGCTAATCTGTGGACAGACTTTGTCTTTAGAAGGTAAGGTATAGAACAGTCTGGTGGTGGGCTTGTCTACTTTTTCTAAAGAGTAGCCTCTGATCAAATGGGCAATTGCTTTCAAACACCCCTGAGGTTTCAAGGGTGGGTAGGGAATCCTGCAGGTTTTTCTTAAGCCGTAACTAGTTTCCCAGTCGCCTCCCTTCAGAAAGGGTGAGGAGCCTTCCCAGCTCTGTCACCTTCTCCCTCCCCCCCCAAGGCTAGGAAAGGAAAGAATTGAAAGAAGAAAAGAATGCTCAGGCTGGTAATCCTCCTGAGCTGTCATAAGAGCATGCCTTTTGAACCGTTGGGCAAGGTTGGATAGACAGGTGGAACCCTGGGTAGCTGCTGTTCTTTTGAATGGCAACCACTTTCCCTTCAGGGACATGTGGCCTACCACTTTCTCTCATAGGTACTGCTCCAGATATTTGCTCTGGACTAAGCAAAATCTGTGCCCCTTCCAGAAGAGGTGATGGTGGAAGGCACTTTTCGTGCTGTTGATTTACGTGAAGGATGCATGCTTTTAAGTAGTCATCCATCAGAACTCTCGAGAACACCATTTTGTTTGCAGCGTGACTGTATACCAGTTCAAAATTGTGCCTTGGACTGGTGATTCATCTCCATTCACCCTGCTGATGACTTGGACACTTTTTGGCTCTGGCATCCTCCAAGACACAGGTCTTTAATGGCTGATAGGGAGATGCATCATATAAAAAAATTTCTCTTATGTGCTACAATCCAAGAGAATCAATGCACCGACAATAGTGCAATTGTTCCTTTGTGGCCTTATCACAGTGCTTTCCTCTCAACAAGTGGCTTTTGTTGTGGTGTGCTGCATATGGTGCTGTGTATGACCTTTCCTCTTCAGAGGCCCAGGAAGGTGCTGATGCTTCAGCAAAAGTTCTAAATCATCATGAGAATGCAAACTATATAAAGGATATGTTCCAAGCATGTAAAAGAAAATTAAGGCTTGACAAATATTTGTCTGGTTTGTAGTAACGATAAAATGCTATGTAATACCAAAATAATCCCTCGTGGGTCTATATTAATATACAACTAGGATGAAAGTCCACCTTCTTATTATTTAACCATTTTATTTCTCCACATTTAAGTTAAGAAGTTTTAATGATTATGGGGAACTCTGGCTTGCTGATCAAGTGTCCCAGCCCTGGGGACTTGGTCATTCTCCATTCTGGTATTAAGATGGGTAATTATTTTCTCTGTATCAAAGATGCTTGGGTAAATGTCATTTTAAAATCCAGTGGTTTTCTAAGTCAAAGTGGCCCTTTTTTGGTGGTATAGTGGTAGAATCATGTACACTAAGATGTGAAGACCTGTAGCTTTATGTAAATTGTAGTAGTTTTAGGGATGAATAATAATGTAATTCTAATAGGAAAAAATTAATCTGTAAAACTACTGGGTTATACCATTTTTTGTAACTTTATTTTTTATAAATAAAATTTAATTACAAACCAGTACAATTTATAAATAAAATTTAATTACAAACCAGTACAATAAAAAATGTATGAGAGCTTATTACAAGGTCACCACAAAAATTCTTGCCCATCATAATCTTGGCTTTCATAAGTTTGTTCAACATAAAGCTAGCCCGTTATTTCTCAGTTGATGATAAAATACCTGTATGCTTTTCACATTTAGTATCCAAGGTAATTTTTCCAATTTCACTGAATGATACCACCAGCCCTAAATTTTACCAAGACTTCAGTGGTAAGAATATGCTGTATACCATTTTCTACAACAGTTTCATTTGCAAGAACATGCTGTATACCATTTTCTACAACAGTTTCATTTGCAATGTTTAAATATTTATTGCATTGCACTTACCTTGAGCGTTAATGTTATGCAATACTGTTTCTGCAGTAGTATTTATCAACTCTATTCCTAACTCTTGAAGCTATTCTGCCATTTCTGTTAATACAATTATTTTTTGTGTAATGATGGTCCATATTAAAAAAAAAAATTATATTTAGGCTTTTTATCATTCAGTTTCTCTCCCAGTATCCCTATATGAAAATGTAGAGTGAAGGTGCTATAGGGTACGGGTACTCAAGCACTTGTAATAGTGTAACTTCATATCATAAAAGTTACATTAAAAAATATATCTGTATACATTTGCATATTCAGTACCATTAAAATTTGATAACTGGTTGCTAATAATAAAGTATACATTAAAATTTGATAACGTTGCTAATAATGAAGTGTACATTAAAATTTGATAACGTTGCTAATAATGAAGTGTGTATTAATCTGTTCTGTAACTTATGATGGCATCAGTTATTACTAGCAGTGTTTACATAAATGCAAGGATATTACTAGTGTGCAGATGCTTTAGAACTCTGTCACAAGGTTGCACAAAAATTCCATATCAGGCCAAGTCACTAGAAGGCTTTTAACAACCACAATGTTTTTGATTACTATACTTCCCCTTATGTACCCAAGTCTGTTATGAAGAATCGCCTTTCCATTTCTCCTCTCTACTTAATATTAGTACGGTAATCTTAAGGCTAAGGCCCCACCGAATCCATTGCGTGCATCCAGCACGGTTACATTTTGTGCGTCTCAATCAGCTGCCATAATTCAAGTACGAGTGACCCCACACAGCACATGGGCATGGGTGGTATCATGTGCATTATCGGAGTGCACGCACCAGGAACAAAACATTTTGTTTTTAGCCACAGTTGGACATGTCTCTCCGAGCTGGGGTCCACATGAAGGAAAAATTCATTAGTGCTGTGTACTGGTGACAGCCAATATAGAATCCCAGACATCATTATAAATATCGGACTGTGATCCAGAAATTGTGGATGGAGATTGGTTCAGAACTGGAAGTTAATGATATCGGTAAGTATCTAATTTGCCCTTTATTAGACTATCATGATGATTTATAAGCAAGAACATTTTATATTTCAAACTATTTAATAAACTTTATTTTTCAAACTATTGAATAAGCAAGATATGCATGAACTTGAGTATACTGGTCTATAATAAATTAGGAAATATGAATACTATCTGGAAACTACAGCAAGCAGTTTTGAGAATATTGCATAGACCTATCAATCATACTGCCAGGCAACTTCTGTTTAGTACAGAAGTAATTAGCAAATTTATGCCTTATATTTTTGGCACACTCATTGTAACAATTATTTTTCCTAGCATTACAAATGGAGCATAGGCCTAATTCAGGACCATTTTACTGTGGTTACTATCGATACCTTTAAATCCATCATGTGTTAATATTATATTATGCAAGATGCATATTTTGGATTTTAGAATTGCACCATTGATATGTTTCTGCTTTCAGTTTATTTTTTTTATTGTTGGAAGTCGCCAAAAACCTGACTTAATTCACGAGAGCATAAATATCCAATATAAAAATTTGCAAAAATTTTTATATTGGATATTTAATGCTCTCGTGAATTAAGTCAGGTTTTTGGCGACATCCAACAATAAAAAAAAAACTGAATGCTGTCATAATTTATGAGTGTTGCATATTCTCCACTCTTTCCTTGTTATGAATTTGTCATGAGTCCAGATTTTCCTGTTGTTCAACACTTCTAATTTGGTTGACAGCAATGAATCGTAGAGCAAAAACTTGCACGCTCCCTCCATGATGGCAGGTGCTGCTGGGACCCACTCGTTTGTCTGGTTGGGCCAAACATGCAGAAGACGGACACGCTTATAGACGGACGAAGCTGTTTTGGCAGTGTTGGACACACTCAACGGATTCGGTGGGGACGTAGCCTTAGTGTAACTTGTGTAAGACGATAACAGCCACTTTATTCTAAGTTGTGAAGGATTTAACAGTGAAGCCTCCTTCATATTCTGCTAACAGACAAAAAAAAGGCTAACATGATGTATTTTAAGCTATTTCAGTAGCAAACACTGTTAACCATAAAAGTGTTTAACATTACAAACTTTTATCTATACATTAAACTTTTCAATTATACCTTAATAACAATGTCTTAGGAAAAAGATCCTCTTTGTGACAAACTTAGCTGAAAAGAATGGCACCCTGTATGACACTGAGCTGATACGTATTGCTTTCTCAACTTGGTGTGTATATTTTTCTAAACCTCTGCAAATAAAGTATAAAGCAGCTGTTTAAAGTTCATTTATTATCCTGATGTTTCAGTATCCACCATTTAGGGAAGGGTGAATGGTACCAAAGGTAGAGTACATGGAGTATTTATACCTGAAAGCTTGTTTCAAAGAAGGCAGGTGCATTTGTGTTTGGATGGCCATGGTACAGGAGCTCTCCTATTAGCTACAAGTCTGGCACAATGTAACCGCAAGAGCATACAGTACCATTCTTTTCCATGTAAAATAAATAATTATTCAATCTTTCTCTCCTATTAGCTGCAAGTCTGGCCACAATGTAAACGCAAAAGCATACAGTACCATTCTTTTCATTGTAAAATAAATATTATTCAATCTTTCTGTAACAAAATAAATTGACACCTTTCATATTAGTTTTTACTAAAAAACAAATGGATGCATTTTTCTGAGAAAGTTAAACTTTATATATCAAAGTATGTATCCCCCAATTTTTTCCTCAAACTTTGCATTTGGTATACTACCTGAATATTCTAGCAATAAAAACCATTTATCTGAGAAAGTTAAACTTTATATATCAATGTATCCCCCAATTTTTTCCTCAAAATTTGCACTTGGTCTGAATATTCTAGCAATAAAAACCATCTCGAGAACACAATACATAAAAAAAATATTGGACCATCACTGGATACCAGGATTTGTCAAATTCAGTCTCCCTAATGTAATCTCAATGAACATTGCAAAAAAAGGAGCCAGTAAGAATACAAGAACAAACCAAATTTCTGACACTAACGATCAATAAACAAACAAGAAATAAATGTCAGGCTTTCCAAGTTAGCAATTTCAAATGGTAATTTTTTCCATAAGATAAGCAATTTAAATGCTTAAAATAAATGCATTCTAAGGCCCTGTCCACACGGTATCTGTTACAATGCATTTGACAATGTGCATTTACTTTAATCTCAATAAAAAAGGACTAAAACTTATCACTGAAAGTTGCAAAGAGAAAGAGGGTAAAAATATTCCCTGGCTCTGATGCTGTCTTCCCTAAATAGATAAGAAATATTTGGAATAATTTCATTGTGAAAAAGTCTTAAAACCATTGACTTCCCTGACAAATAGTTCTCAACAAGATTTCAACATTCATTATAAACAGCCTGAATATATTTTATTTACCTAATAAGGATTACTTACCTGAATCATTCATTTAACTAATACTGTATTTAAATGGAATATTTTTCAAAAGGTATATCCCCCTTTTTTGAGTAATACAATTTAGATTTCCTAAAAACTGGAATGTTGGTACAAATCTCCATTTGCGTTCCTATATATAACCTTATGGCAGAGTGTTCATTTTACTATTACAGTATTGTGTTCATACCTTGGAACTAACATGTTATTTCAAGATTCATCCAAAATGTGCCTCTTCCTTCCAAATAATGCTCCTAGGAAGAATTTGTAATTTTTTTTTTTTAGTACCACCCTGTACATAACAAAGATAACCTTCAATGTCTTTTATGCTAATTATAAAATGATTCTGTCAAGAATCCATAAAGCACAGTGATCCTATTCTTGCGCTCTACATTTTTAAATATTTAATTATTAATGTGAAACCGGCAAATTTGGTAGAAAAAACATGAAAATGTCTGCATAAAAATCACAGTCACCAAATTACATATTACTTAACCTGTCAACTTCTACTGGTACTTGATGTGAATCATGAAAGGAAATTGCTCTGTTGCTTTATCAGCTTGTCTGAAAAGTTGTGCATGCTGCCATGCACAATCTCCTTTCCCCTTCTGCAAAACTACTGATATCTCAAGTTTTGAGGGATTGTCTTCAAGTTCTTTTTCTGAAATTTCTATTACACCTTCTGCAATAATAGAAGAAATATTTAAGAATGCAACACCCATATTACTGCAATTACAGTGGCTTGTCATATCAACAGATAAATTTAACTGTCTTCCAATAATTACAATACGCCATTTGGCAATGTCTTCAAATAATTCAATATGCAATATTTATCCAAGAGAGATTTTAGTGAGATGTCTAAGTAATTTTTACAACTTACCTTCGTTCCCCATAAAACATTTGTCACCTGTGCATAACTGCCAAGACACAATTCCATCTTCATAAGTAGTATGGTGAACTACACTTAGGATAGACTTTGGTTTCAATCCTGTACCAGTCCAGTCAATAAGCCAGGTTACTTCTCCAGTATCACTTCCCTCTAAAAAAATTGTAAGGTACTTTTAGTATTGGAAGGTCAGAGAAATAAAGATAAACAGAAATGTGTTAGAAATTTTTTAAAATTTCATGATTAAAGTACTGCAAAACCAAATCTACTATACATTATGGGTAGAACTGAAGGGTATACGTACAGTACACAATTCAAGTTACAAGCTCATGACAAATAAACAATGTATATCTTTAATAATCTGGCTGCATGTAATCCAGTTCCTATACTAATTACATAAAGGGATTTGGTCAAGGCTGGAGTTGTGTCATTGCATGTTGCTATGGATGAATCTAATTCTTTTGGTAAATGGAACTGTAAAAATCTTTCTTTGTTGGTGTAAAGTCAACTGGTATTTGATCTTTCGTAAGTCTGTACAGGTATCCTGGAGAAGTTGCACCATGTTTAGCTAAAGCATTTTTCTCTTTTCTCTGTGAAATGACATTTTTAATACTGATGGAGGACCAGGGGTAAATAACCTTTTTATCTTTTTAGTTTTCTTCCACACTGCATAATGGATGAAACAAAAGATGCCTTACACTGACTAGCAATTAGTGAAGAACCAAGGATCTAGAGGGGGCTCAAGAGTAGGTAGAGGAGTACCTGTAGATCACTAGCAAGACAGGCTGGAGGAAAGAGTATTGCTGGCAATAAATGGAAACAAGTAAAACTGTCAGGAGCCAGTCATAAACAAGTGAATGGCTGGTGCCAGAGAAGCCTGAGAACTTGTGGGCAGGAGCAAGCAAAGAACCCCTTAAGTTGTGGACAAGGGTCAAATGGAAAGCAGGTGCATCACTGGCAGTCAAAGAGCACACAGGAAGTCCATGGTAGCAGCAGACAGATTCACATGAAGTGCCAAGAAAGGTTCTCTACTCCCTCTGATGGGTGAAGCAGCAAAGAAGTTACAACAGAAAAGGTAGCAACATCAGCAACAAGAGTTATCTGGATCAAGATTGAAACTTGGAAAAAAAGTACTTGCCTAATGACAATCAAACCATCCACCACAAAAGAAGCACCAGGAGCAACACCAGGGTACAGCTGACCACTCAAGAGGCCACAGTGACAATACTATTATCAGACAGTTCATGGCCCTTTTTCTTAAATCACTATTTTAAAGACAACTGAGAAGGAAACCAGTCACCAGCATATGACAAACATCAAATTAAGAAAGCCAAACTAATCCCAACAGAAACTGATGTGAGCTTTATCTGACTATTATGCCCCCCCTTCCCCCACCCCCAACAAAGCTCATCTGGTAGTCCCAGAGCATGATGATGACAAAGCCAAAAAGGAAAATGCATAACAAATAATGATGGCAGATAAAAAATAAAAGTAAGGAACTCCTGTAAAACAAAAAACTATTACCATTGTTTATGATTTAATCACAGAACGATGTAATAAGTACCATCCTACAGGGGTGGTAAATGATGATACAGTTCTGAATTCAGAGTCCACAGAAAAAACAAATTAAGTATTGCTAAAAATATGAAAGACAAATGCCTACCTAAGAGAAAACTTTGTACTGTGTCACAAATATTGTTTCAGATTTTTTTTCTTTACAAAAGAATTACTTACCTGTCCTTGCTAGGTATACCATCTGCCAGTCTGTTTCCTCCTTTCTAAAAATGTTTTTTGATGAATGAATGCCATTTTCCCAGCCTTTTTTACTCTCCCCTGCAGATGTTACTCGGACATATTCATTTCGGGCACATGAATATTTAACAAGAAACTCTTTCTCTGCGTGTTCCTCTGGGGTTATCTTGAATACATAGCTTGGGGTCTCTTCGCACTGGGTTTCTCCTCTTGCTAAACGCCAAGCTAAGGAACCCGAAATCCTCCCTTCCATTTCAGCTGTATAACAAAAATCACTGTCTCAGGAATGTGAAAAAATATGCCATAAACCATTTAATTCTATACCACTTAATTATGCTTACAACAATCTTATTTTTAGGGGGGGGAATGATTTCAGTTTAACATTCAAATAAATATATCCTCAAATATTAAGTATAGCTTAAAAATTTCTCTGAGAGATTTACAAACAATTTTAAGACCTTATATCATGCTCAACCACCAAGCATAACAGCATAAAGTTTTATGACCCTCCCTCATGAGCTGTTATCCCAGATCATTCCGAGATACCACTTCAACATATGAGTTTTCAGCGAGGTAACTGTAACCAGACAATAGAAAACAAAAGACTTGACTTTATCACTGAAACATAAATATGATATTGTTATGATACAATAAAGTTTGTTCATACTTACCTGGCAGATATATATATAGCTGTATTCTCCGAAGTCCGACAGAATTTCAAAAAACTCCCGGCACACGCAGTGGTCGGCCAGGTGGTAGTACCCATTCCCGCCGCTGGGAGGCGGGCGTAAGGAACCATTCCCATTTCTGTCAGATTTTTTCTAGTGCCACTGTCTCCTGAGGGGAGGTGGGTGGGCACTTTGATTATATATATCTGCCAGGTAAGTATGAACAAACTTTATTGTATCATAACAATATCATTTTGTTCATGAATCTTACCTGCCAGATATATATATAGCTGAATCCCACCTTTGGAGGAAGGGGGAGACAGATTCGATTTTGGAAACAATTTCATATATATGATTGATATTTTGGTTCCTTAACTGTTAGCATAGCTGACTTCGTGAGTACCGTCACCCAAGTCTGCATCTGCTTTACTAGAGACTCCAGCTAGGTAGTGACCTGTGAAGCTGTTGAGTTCTAGAGGATCTGTCAACGGGGGCGTGACCACAATGCAACTAGATCCTATATTATAGACCTCCAATTTCGGTACTGCATTCCTAGAGGTGCCAGCAAGGACGTGACCTGTGTAGCTGGTGCGCTCTAATGAACTGTCACGGGGAGCGTGACCACAATGTGACAGATCATATAGGTGTTGTTTAGACACCGAATGCTGTTAATGCTTCACTGGAGGTGCCAGCAAGGACGTGACCTATGTAGCTGGTGCGCTCCAGATGATTTGTCAATGGGGGCGTGACCACACTGTGACAAAAACATTTTACCCTACTATGAGGGCGAAGCAAAAACATTACCACCTGACCTAGCCTATCTGGTTAAACTTCGTAAAACCAAGGCTAATGGAGGGAAGGCCGCCTAAGGCGGCCTACCCAAGACCACAAAAAACTAAACACCTACATAAACATAATAAAAATAAAAAATAAAAAGAAATAAAATTAAAAAGTCCAAACTAACATATTATTTTCTAAAAGATAGGAAGAGTGCTACTCTCTGTCCCCAATATATTGTCTGCTGCGACATATGGGCCCAAAGAGTAGCAGTTCTCGTATGTAATCCTCACCATCCCGAAGGTAGTGAGAGGCAAACACTGAATTACTACGCCAAAATGTGGCATTCAAGATGTCATTGAGTGCCATGTTCTTTTGGAAGGCTACCGACGTAGAAATAGCCCTCAGTCCATGCGCATTCACCTTCAACACTTTCATATCACTGTCTTGACAGGATGAATGCACTTCCTTGATGGTGCCCCTCAAGAAAAAAGCCAAAGCATTCTTTGACACTGGTAACCTTGGCTTCCTGACCAAACACCACAAGTTATCAGAAGGACCTCTTATAAACCTTGGTTCCTATCTTTTCAGACGGAGGGTTGACTTCCTAGCTATTGCTTAGGAGTCTGCTTCGTCTCAAGAGCCTCAGCGAGGATGTGACCTATGGGTAAGAGTTCTTGTGGGTTTGCCGATGGGTCTTATCCACTTACTCGGCAAGCCTAACTGGCATTTGTCAATGGGTGCTAATCCACTCATATGACCATATACCTCATGTCCTATTAGGCATAATTAAGGAGCACAACACCGATCCCGATCAACCTGATCCTAACACGAGGGTTAGCGCTTAATTTTAAAAAGAGTTAAACTAAAAATTAACTCACTAGTTTAAGGATCAGTGTCGGCTCCCTATCCCAGCAACGTATCCGCAGACACGAACAACCAAGAGAAAAGGATCTCTTGTAGGTTGAATTGACATCCTTCGTGTAACGGGAGGTCAACACAGAATTGCATCTCCCGTAAGTGACAGCTCATATGTCCTTTATGACATATTGTTATGGAACCAAGAAGAATTCATAAAAGCTCGCACTTCATGCATAGGTTCAAACGGACTGGACATGAGGAACTTCAGAACTACATCCAAGTTCCAAGACGGCAACTTGGGTTGTTGAACCTTCATCGTTTCGAAAGATCTCAAGAGATCGTGAAGGTCTCTGTTGTCCGCCAAGTCCAGGCCTCTGTGCCTAAAGACAACTAAAAGCACACTCTTATAACCCTTGATTGTAGAGACTGCAAGTTTTAGATCCCTTCTCAGAAAAGGAAGTCAGCAATCTGGCTCACAGGTCGTGGTGGAGGAAAATGCCGTTCTTCTTGCACCAACTCCTGAAGACTATCCACTTCGATTGTACACTGCGTTGGAAAACGCTCTTCTTGCACTGGCGATAGCTTTCGCCATTGACGTATAGAAGCCTCTCGCTCTGGCCAACTTTTGGATAGTCTGAATGCAGTCAGACTCAGAGCGAAGAGGCTTCTGTGGTACCTCTCGAAGTGGGGCTGTCTGAGTAGATCTGTCCTTACTGGAAGCGTCCTCGGGAAGTCTACTGCAAAGGCCATGACCTCTGTGAACCACTCTCTCGCAGGCCAGAACGGGGCGAACAAAGTCATTCTCGTCCCTTCCGACACCGCAAACTTTCTCATGACTTCCCCTAAGATCTTGAACGGGGAAAGGCGTACAGGTCCATCCCCGTCCAGTCCCAGAGAAGTGTGTCTATCGTCACTGCAGCTGGGTCGAGTACTGGGGAGCAGTACAGTGGAAGCCTCTTCGTTCTGGACGTCGCAAAGATATCCACGAGCGGACGTCCCCATAACCCCCACAGCTCTTGGCATACCTCCAAAGCAGAGTCTACTCGGTTGGCAGAAGTTGACCTCGTCTGCTGAGGAGATCTGCCCAGACATTCTCTACTCATGCTACAAACTTCGTAAGGATCATGACGTCCAGTGCCCTTGCCCACAGCAAGATCTCCTTTGCCAGAGCAAAAAGGGACTGAGACTGTGTTCCTCCCTACTTCTTCAAGTACGCCAGAGCTGTGGTGTTGTCTGAGTTGACTTGGACTATTCGACGAGAGACTTTTTCTTGGAAAAACTGGAGAGCTAAAAAGATGGCTACCATTTCCTTTAGGTTTATGTGCCAGGACACCTGTTCCCCTCTCCAGGTGCCTGCCACTTCTTTCCCCCTAATGATGCTTCCCATCCCGTGGTGGATGCGTCGGAGAACAACACTAGGTCGGGGCTCTGAAGCTTGAGAGACACGCCCTCCGACAGCTACACTGGATCTAGCCAACATTTCAAGTGATGTTTTACCTCTCCTGAAATTTCCAAGATCATGTGTAGATTCTTGGTTTTTTTTTTTTCCAATTGTACTTGAGAAAAAAATGTAACGGTCTGAGGTGCAGTCTCCCCAAGGAAACAAACTTCTCCAGCGAGGAAATGGTCCCCAGTTAGACTCATCCATTCCCTCACCGAGCACGAATCTTTCCTTAGGAAGGCTAACACTTTGTCTAAGCCTTGCTGCTGACGTCCCTGGGACGGAAAAGCTCGAAAAGCCACACTGAATCCATCTGAATCCCAGATACACGATGGATTGGGTTGGATCAGATGTGACTTTTCGAAATTCCCCAGTAGTTCCAGGGACTTCACCAACGATTAAGTTGTTTGAAAATCCTTCAGACACCGCGTTTGAGTGGAGGCATGAATGAGCCAGTCGTCCTTCGAAGATAACAATTGCGAAGGAGGAGACTGAGGGGCCGCAGGCTGAAACTATTCTTCAAAAGAGGCTCAAAGCCATCGAACCAAGACCTCTTCTTCTTCTCAACTGACACACGTTCGGGAAGATGGTAACTGTGCTCTCTAGACAACCTCTGGAGAGCTGCATGAAAACTAGAGAGCAAGGCAACTGGCGAAAGAGCGGAACGAGGAGAAGGAGAAGGGACTGCCTGTACTCTTGATTGGCAGCCTATCATCCTTCCTCTCACGATGTGGCTTTGCCTTTCTCACTGCAATCAACAAACAAGTTGTTGTTGCAAAGACACAATCATCCTTTTCGATGGAGAACATTCCTTCTCAGGCAAAAAGGCTGATCCTTTGAGAAGACGATGGGCGAGGGGAAGCCCTCCTCCTTCTCACATGGACCGCCAAGGATATATCTTAGGAGCGACCGAAGCGCTCAAAAGCATACTCATCGGAAGACGTCCTCTCCGGTGAAGATCGCAACACAGTAGAAAAGAGAGAGGACGTGAAGCGTCCCCCTCCCCCTCCCTGAGACCCTACATCATACATCTCAGCTCTTCTTTTACTGCAGAAAGTCTTCCAATTGCCCAGGAGACGACTGCAAAGCAGAAGGAGCTAACGGACGAGAAGCGTCCCCCTCCGAGGAACCAAAGACGACGGCCGCCTGTGCGACCTATATCGTCTTCGTTCTCCTCAGAGGGAGCGAGACACCCTCCGAGAGTTCCAACTCCTGCGCGGGGAGGACGTCTCTGAAGACTAAAGTAATCTTTCAAGATTCAAATTCTATGAGATTATGAGCCATGACATCACCTATAGACGAATCTTGACTATGAGAGATGTTCAGAATCATTTCTAGATCATCTATGCTATTCCTCCAGTTTTTCTGCAGGAAAAACTGGAGAGGTGTGAATTTCAGTCTATTCAGGGAAAACAAACTTCTCCAGCGAGGAAATGGTCCCCTGCAATTCATTCATTCCCTCACCGAGCATGTTTTCCTTCCCTAATAGGCTGCGTTTCATTAAACAGGAGTAATTTGAAGACACTGTAGAAGATTGTTCATTTGTTTCTTCCTAAAAGTCTCCTTCCTGAGATCCATTACTATTCTCTGATTCTCGGCGAATGTCTGAAGAAGCATTACGTTGTGCGTCCATCCAAGCGTCCTGCCGAGCGTCGCGCTCGGCGCTGTCGTATTTGGCAGCGGAAGGAGTCCCCTTCATAATCGAGCAAAGGGACGTCTCGGCGAACTAATTGACTGCATCTCTTGCACATCATTCTTGTTTGTTTGCCGAGGGAAATCATGTGTGTTATGCCGCCGTAGACTCGGACAGAATTCTGTTACCATGCGGTAAACAGAACCGAAAAAAGGTTCTAATACATATATATATATACATACATACATTTATACATATATAACCATACATATATATACTATATATATATATATATTATATATATATATATATATATATATATATATATATATATTACTATATTATATATATATATATATATATATATATATATATATATATATACACACACACATATATACACATACTACATACACAAATATATATAATTTTTTTTTTTTTTTTTTTTTTTTTTTTTTTTTTTTTTTTCTTTTTTTTTTTTTTTTTTTTTTTTTTTTTTTTTTTTTTTTTTTTTTTTTTTATGAAAAATTCTCGCAAAGTGAAGATGTTCAGCCATGTATGCTAGAATTCCCTTCAACCCGAGGCTAAGGCCGTGATTGTAGGGTAGAAATACGGTTAGTCCGTCAATCCCGCAGGAGAGAGAGAGACGTAACCTACTGCGCATAGCAGACAATCAGATGGAACTGAGCACTGGCATTACGCATTAGTGACAGCAGACTCTGAGAACGTTCGTCGTTCTCGCACTGCTCTGCCTGAGTTGGCCACCTACCATTCTACGAATGAATAGGTTTACTATCTTATAGAGCAGAAACCAAAATCCATCAAACTAGTATATTTAAGCGAAACTGAATTTGCTAAACTATAAAGGAAAAGGCTAACTTGGTTATTTGTCATAACAATACCTTAAATGTTTTTAAAAATAGGGAAACCGGCAACCCCTGAATAGTTGCAGGGAGAACCGATTAAATGTAATAAGAATAATCGTACTCTCGGTTGTCCTCCGTAGGAGTAACTATGGTATGAGTATATAACTTGAACCACACAAGTTTGATAGTAATATGACGTAAGGGCAAAAATAATATTACTATGATACAACATCGCTTGTTCACCTTTACCCGGCAGATATATATAGACATATATCTGACTGGTAAGTTTATGAACAAACGTAGAGTATTTTAGACACTTGGACAGCTACCTCCCTACTACATTCTGCCTCACCGAGGTAGGGAGAGCCATCACGCGGTAGTGTTTTGTCAATGAGAATTATACGCTTACGCGATAGAATGAACACTCATGGCATTATCACTATTCTTCACTACACTACTATAACTTTCCAATGCAAACATGATTCAGGCTACGCAGAGATTTAAGAATCACAGATAGGGTATTACCCTCCAAAGACACTATGTAGGGCCCGAAGGCATCACAGGTCTTTGGAGGGATAAATTCTACTGGACGGGTAACTTGTGTTACACGCCTGGAGGAAGACCTCCTTACACCTATCACGTTTCTAGTTTACGTACCTATGATTCATAAGCCTTCCACGCAGAATCAGACATATTTTTCACACTCGTTGCAGCGCTCATCAAACATACAAACATGTTTCCTACAATTCGCGCCACACTGTATGAGGGTCTACCGAAGTTTTCGGTAGCCTAACCTTGCATTCTTCCACCACAACATACTCTGGCCTAGTCGAACTAGATCCAGACATCGTAAGTTTAAGGAAAAATCAAGCCAAAATAAAAACAATCCACAATTAGCGTATGCCTAACCACCGATCCTAATCAAATAACCAAAAATCAATCGGATACTCAAGTGACCAAAGAGTTCCAAATCCAATGACGGAGGTGCAGAAAACACTTGTTGTCTGCACCGGCGACAGAAAAATATCTGACAGAAAATGGGAATGGTTCCTTACGCCCGCCTCCCCCAGCGGCGGGAATGGTACTACCACCTGGCCGCCACTGCGTGTGCCGGGAGTTTTTTGAAATTCTGTCGGACTTCGGAGAATACAGCTATATATATATCTGGCAGGTAAGATTCATGAACAAAATAAAAATTATTTCTTTAACATATAGGAATAATTCTGTACTATACATTGTTTTTCAATTAAAAATTAATACTGTATCTATGTTTGCTTGACACATAGTACGTGTATGTAAATTGACCAAAAATATATAGTACAATACAGTGGACCCCCCGTTATATTCGCAGCTTCACTTAGTCACGGATTTCTTTGGCAGTATCTCCACTGTTACTCCTATCTATTATTAAAAGCAAACAGGTAAGGCTTGAATATTTTATGAAAAAAAATGTCTGAATATAGGGTAATTTGATCAATTTTCACCTGGGAAAGAGTAACAGTTGTAGGAGTGTTCACACATAGCTATAAGCCATATATTGTTGGGAATTTAAATGTTTTGAGATATAGTGTCCTTGAGTAATATAATGGGGTCCCATTATTCACGGGTAATATGTTCCATGGACACCCCGGGATCTTTTTAACTGCAGCTAATCGCAAACACCTTACGTAGCAGTGTATTTTAAGTACAAATACCAATCATACAAACATCCTGTTTGAGCCCATATAAACCCCAATACCTCTTATTGGTAAAGAATAAAAATTTTGGATACAGCATTTCTTAAAACAGTAGAGTATAAGAAAGAAAAAAATTAACAAATGAACAATTTACAATTACATACTTGGGTAGTATAAAATGACATCAGTCAACCTGCTGATACTTATACTATAAATCCTAATATTGTACTTCTTATAATAATTATTATTGGTCATATATGGCAAAGAATACAAAAAAAATTATGGATATTTTCCTTGTGACTAACTGCAGGTAATTGGATCAGCTTACAGTGAATCAATAGATACTGGGGTCTGACTTTAAAATTCTCATGGCAACAAACTGTTATTAAAACCAGGAAAATTTATGAAAATTCAGTGCAAGTGAAAAAATCTACAATATCAATAGGGTTAAAGAGAGAAATACAAAAAACAAATATTTTCATAATACCCATAATTTACTTTACACCATGATGGATCACAAAGACAAGAAAAAATAACCAGGCTGGCACTTAAGGGGGCCTTCAACCACTAATATAGTTACTTTGTAGTAATCACTTTGTAAACATAAAAATTGATTAATGAGGTTACATTCATGTGCTGAATCCTTGCCTAGCTAAAAACTACAATATGTTCTCAAATAACTTACATTCTTTGGTGGAACGCTGTGGTTTGAAAAACTCTGCAACTTCATTAACAAGGCGATGTTCTAGAAAACGTCTTTTGGCATCTGGAAAAGCTGCTTGTCGTTGTTTGTTGATCTCTAAAACAGTGGATACAAGCCATGCTTCCCTGCAACTGTTGGAATTCATTTCGTCAAACCTTTCAGTACTTTCTCTGTACTGTACGATGATCAGTCATTCAATAAATTTCTCAGGATTGTAAAGAAATTTGTATGCTACATGGAGCTTTCAGTTTTTATTCTTGTATGTGCTGTATCACAAGAGGAAAGTATGTGCAGTAATGGCTACTTAACATTAACCTGGCATCACTAGGACAAGTAGGGTGCCAGATTGGTGATTTTACCAGATTACAGAGTGGTTAGTTAGAATAAATTAATTAATTCTTAAATGGCAATGGAATACATGAAAAAAGTTTCACACTCTCTCTTAATATTTTTTTGTAAACTGGCTGTAAGTCA
>NC_061093.1:43302495-43369414 GCF_015104395.2 Macrobrachium nipponense
GGCTGTAAGTCAGAAGAAAATGCTTTTGTACTATATGTTTGTTTTTCTGTATTGCAGGTGGATATTAACAATAAACACAGTTATTTATTTCCGTCATTTCAAACAAGCTGATCTCACTGGTAACCAAGAGTATATGTATATGTATATACACTGATTCTCTCTCTCTCTCTCTCTCTATAACAGATGGATTAGCTAGAAGTCAGAAGAAAATACTTTTGAAAGTCATCAGCATTTTTACAACAGCTTGACCTTTCAAGGGGCTGTCAGACAGAAAATGAATTCTTTCCACACTTCTCCATCCTGTGTGCTTTCTGCCTGAACTCTCATCAAGTCTGTTCTTCACCTGTCCCCTTCCTCCATGATCTGAGGTCTTCCGACAAGTCTTTGTCCTACTACTTCCATATCTTATTTGTAATTCTTCCTCACCATATATCCAAAACCTCTCAATTATTTTTCCTTTGTAATCTAAGTCATCAAATCTTAACATTCAATGGTTACAACTTTTTAAAATCTAATCCATTTTCATTGTCATAGTTTGAATTAATTCAATAAAAATAAATACACCCACATTTTCAATGTAAAAGTTTTTGAAAACAGACCAGCATTGGAGAGCCTCAATACACCTTACCAACTTGAGAAACAGCAGAAATAACAAACATCAACTCTAGCAGTGACTAATCATTAATGGTGACTGCTATAAACAATCAATTAAAGGTACCTTAACTGACATTTGATAAAGTCTGAAATTTGACACAACATGAAATTACATCTCATTGTAGACAAAGATCTGTAAAGAGATATGCAACAAAAGAATAATGAACACCATTCAACTTACTCTTTTCTTCTCTTAAGAACATCTTTAGGGTTTGTTGTGTAGCGCCAAGTCACATCTACAATTTCATCCTTTGAAAATGCTATGACATAAGTTAGCTTCTTACCCCAACCTCTCTCGTATATAAGTGGCTGATCCATTTTGTTTTCACAAGAATCAGCATGAAGCCAGCGGTTCTGCGATTGTGAAAACACTTCCGTCCAAACATGGTCTGTGTGATCAAGTACATATCTGTAAATAAAGCTTGGTAAGAGTACCAAATCTGAAAACAGTATCTTTTGTATTGTAAAAGTAATTGAAAATTTTTTGTTAATAAAAAATTAAAATGACAAATTTTTAATTAATCTGTATTTTTCATAGCTAATAAACCTGAGATCTTAACATTAGAATTAGGATATATCTTCTTGTGCCAGATGGCAACCAGTTAAAAACAATAAAAAATGCATATGCAAGTAATCTGTGGCATCTGGCATACTATACGTAGCTGAGGTGGAAGCGAGTCAGAGACGCGCTTGAACCTAGTAACTTATTTAGTCTTTCTTCCAACCCAGGATAAGACACAACAGGGGTGGCTAAAGGTGGGCAGTCAAGGTTAAGACTTCAAGGCAAGCAGCAGGACTGACAACTGTCGTGCAAGAAGACGATGGGGGAAGTCCAGAGGTAAAACAAGATCTGAACTGTAGGGCATGAAAAGAAAGAAATCCGTATTATGCCTTCCCCCTCAGGAAAGGAAGAAACCTCCCACACTGAGAGAAGCAACATCATGACCAACACAATCATAGAACTTCTGCCATCAACTTTAGTGTTGAGGAAGTAAAGGAAACTTGCTATTTTAAGACGAATTGTTGCACGAAACGCTCGGCTGCAACACGAACCCGTAATGTCTCGAAAGTCTCGATCCACACAAAATCTGAAAGACTAAAACATTACCACGTTCCCAGAAATTGTGTACTAGTTTGAAACAAAACATAATGTGTCTAAAAAAAAGAAAATAATTAAACACACACCAAAGAGAAGGTGAGTGAGAAATAAAAACAATGATATAAAGGGAGAAAAACTCCACACTTAAGTATACTAAGCAGTAAGTAAATATATAATTGAAATCAAAGAAGTAAAACACACTGAAATGTCTTAATATATAATAATATACAAATGTTTCAATATATCCAAATCAATATATCAAATTACAAACTTGCTAACAAAGGAACAAGAGGGTGCTCCTCCCTCTCTCCCTAAAGGGGCAATATTCCCCTGAGAGAGACAGGCAGCCTTATACATAAAATCAATGGATGACGAAGCATTAGGAAAAGGCCTGGAAGCATATCTACTACAAGTTGTATGGGGGTCTGTCCTAGAGGAAGTCAGGAAGCATGAACACGGGAACCCTGAAAGGTCAGGACATATACATTGATGCTCACAGGACTTCTTAGGCTGGGTAAAGGAATCCATGATACAAGCAGAGAAAGAAATCACAGGCTTAGGACAAAAACCTGCTTGGGAGGAGAAGAACAAAAGCAAACGTCTGTTCCCCAAAGCAGTGGAAGAAAGACTCAATACGACACTAAGTGGTTTCCAGCTGGCGCCAGATTTATACCAATGCTAATATTAAGACCGAAGGTTTGTTCCGCATCTAAACATCTACAAAACATTACATAATTTTTTTCTATTCTTTTCATAAGAATGAAATGAGTGATAAGAAAGCCAGCCCACTTTTTGGGGAATGGAACTACCAACCTGTATTTTACCATGCCAACACTATACACATATTCTCTCAAATAGGAGGGGTGCCAGATATGCTACTCCATACGTTTGGATCATGTTGGCTTACTGCACCCAGGCCTATGGTTTTAACTCCTCCTCACTTTACCAGTATGAATAGACATTTAATTCTCCTCCCCAATTCCTCTGAAGTGAAGTAAGCATATTTTTGGGGATTTCAAAGGCTAAACTGTGTTTTTCCATTAAAATGGTACATATATCCACTTATTAACAGATGGAATAACAGAAATAGAACCAGATATGCTAAATTATTTACTTGGGATCATAGAAGGTCTGTTGCACCCATACCTACAGACATATCTAATTTTCCTGCCTAAAGGCACTGAGGCAAATTACAATATAATAACCACTTATTCACAAGGCATAGAAGGAATAGAACCAGACAGGCTGAACCAATGGTTTTCCCAACTTCCTGGCCCAGCAGAGAGTAGACGTATTTAACTCTTTTCCAAAAGGCACACATAAAGTTTGCATTGTTAGCGGGTAATTCTGCCTTGAAATAGGAGATAAGATAATGTATACTTGTTCTCCATGCCTTAAGGGAGGAGAATTAAAATGTCTACTCACCACTGGTAGGGCAGGAACAGGGGAAAACCAGCTATCTGGTTTCAGTGTACATTTTATCATTCCAAGCATATACCATAATAAATTCATACCTCACCTCAGTGCCTTGGGGAAGGAGCATATGTCTACTTACTGCTGGTGGGCAAGAGAAGGGCTACAATGAGATATTCATGCAATAAGCATGCTATGATTCCAAGTAGTGGCATTTCTTGGTCCAACCATTTTATGTCATCTGTGAATGAGTAGAAATGGTGTCAGCCTGGTAAAATAAAAGTTAGCAGTTTAAGTTCCCAAAGAGAAGGTTTGTCTTGTCATCTATTTCCAAGTTAAACTGCCTGCTTATAATGCAATGAAATAAGCAATATTACTATACAAACTACAGTATATACACATAAAATGTTTCACTACTCATAGATAAATATTTTGCTATAAACCACTTAATTAAAACAAGGACAACATACCTGGCATCCATGCCCAAAGTACGGCACAAGAGAGTAAAGCAGTTTGCCCACTCTCCACAACGTCCTTGCCTAGTCTCTAACAATTTGGCAGGATGATTATATCGAACAAAACAATCCTTTGTACCACATGGCTATAAAAATGACATTTTCATAATAAAATTAAGTTTCATATACATATACTTAACAAGTACAATGTGTAATTACAAAGCTAACGATTCTATTTGTGCAGCAGCCTTTTTAAAAATTCGCAGTAGAGCTTCTACTGTTTTTGTGTATGTGACAAGCCCCATTCACTACTGGGGAACATGGTTTGTTTTGATCTAAAAGCAACAGAGACTGGGGTCTCTGAGCAGACTGAAAAGGAAAAACATGCCTGGGAGCGGGGGCTTGGTGCTCAGAGATGGGTGTCGGGTACTGAAGAGTTGGCACTCAGGAGTTGGTACTGGGCACTCAAGAAGATGAGCCAGACGTTTGGTTACTAACGTTGGCCGCCTTTTGAGTAGACACTGGGCACTTAGGAGGAAGGTGAGGGCACTCAGGTGGGAAGGCCTCTGGACTGTCCCACGTAGACAAAAAGAGAATGCTAGACAGGGGCATGGGCAGAAGGGTCCACAGCATAACTACAAACAGGCTGTGGGCTGGTACTGGCCTTCTTATACGTACCACTTAACTGGAAGTGGATCTGAACCACAACCCACATCATCTGAACGGCAATTGATATGTTGTGGAGAATCTAGGCATCGTTTTCCACACCTGTCCATGCCAGAATCATCGGAATTGTCTTCCAATTCCGATGTTTCTGGCGTGGACAGGAGGCATGGAAAAGGTATCGTTTTCTACGCCTCCTGTCCATGCCCGAATCATCTGAATTGTCTTCCAATTCCGATGATTCTGACGTGGACAGGAGGCATGGAAATCGATACCTAGATTCTTCACAATATCTAAGTGCCCTTCAGAGCAACTACCCATGTGCAAACCCCATCAGCCTCCCTTGGACAACTAATATATCTTCTCCCAAGTTCAGGGGAATATGACAGGGACCTTCATCTAAGAGAACCGATGGGACGGATAGCCACCTGCTCCACTTGCACTACACTGTCCTTCATCACTTTTTCAATTAATACTTTGTCCATAATCACTTTCAGTACACTCGCAATTCTGCCAATGTATTCACTACAAGACTAATCTTCTTATCAAACACAGATTCAAGACTGGCAATGGTATTAGGGTTGGAAGCAAGGGAGCCAGGCACAGGAGTAGGTAGATGAATAGTAAGAGGGCCATAATCAGGAGAAAAAGCAGGAATTGGAGTAGAAGGAAGAACAGGACGAGCATATAAACTAGGTTTAAGAGTATACTTAGTTTCCAGGCTGAGTCAACGTCTCTCGACTCTAGAAGTTGCTCTCCTCTTCCTATTCCTATATAATTTACCTGAGTGAGATTTCCTTTCCAATGTTTCTCATCCTAAGCAGAACATTCATTACAAGTTTTCTCACCGTTATATTCCTGCCCTTAATTTACTGGAGATCAAATGAAAATCATAACCTTTGCTGCAAGAGTGAAAACTAGTAGTGCTAAATTTAGACATAATTCTGCAAAAAAAAACTAGAGAAATAATCCATAAAAGCTAATAAGTTGACAATAACTTGTTGGCTAGCAAAACAAATCAATTGTACTTCACCAAAAGACAAAGCTGCTGCAATGGCGCTGGTGCATGCAATGAGCAAGCAGAAACAAAATCAAGCTTACTGCCAAGTTGTTTCCTGTGTTCCTTGGTAGCGGGTGTCACTTACACATAAACAGTAGAAGTGCTACAGCGAATTTTTAAAAAGGCTGCTGCACAAGTAGAAACGTTAGCTGTGTAACTACTTGGTAAGTTACTTATAAGAAATCACATTATATAAGAATGATGATGAGTCAGTCTGTAATATGGTGCAGATTACTGTTATATTGGGTTTGTTGTAATGAAAAAAAATTATCCTATACAAACTGGCTTTTCATAATAGATCCACCAAGTGAATTAAGAGTATTTAAATATGCATGCAAAATTTTGTGCAACACTTAAGAATACAGTGCTCCCCACTTTTACGCGGTATTAGGTTCCAGAACCTGGCGCAGAAATCCAAAGACCACAGAAATGCAAAAAATCCCTTCTAAAATGCTTATAACTGCCAAATACCCAGTACCCCATAAACTAAAATGCTTATGACTGGCTATTTAAACATTTCACTGTTTGATTTGATAGTTCAAACAAAAATCTACCTTAAATTACCATAAAACAATATCATTTCAAACAAAAATAGTACACCTCAAAACATCATCACAAAATCTTATGACATCTTAGATTAGTGCCCTTTTACAACTATTACTACTAAGTATATATGCCCCCTAACATGCTGATAACAATGATTGACTCACTTTAAAATAGCAATATCAATGTAAACAGCAAAATATCTGTAAAATTTTTAATACAAATTAAAAAAATCTTTAATACAAATTAAATAAATCTCTCATAAAATGTTTGACGACTAGTCAAGTTACCCTTGTACTGTATACACAAGCTGTTTTCTCTCATAGCATTAAAGTACTAATCCTTTTAAAATTATCACTAATTTACATTTTTGTTTTGTATAACAACACTATTTATTCACTACAGTGGTACCTCGAGATATGAAAGGCTCAACTTACGAAAAACTCGAGATACGAAAGCAAATACGAAAAATTTTACGGCTCTACATATGAAAATTGCTCTAGATACGAGAGGTTGTTGCTGTAAAGTTCGAGATTCGACCGGACCACCGATAACAATTTTGAAACTCACTCGCCGCCAACTGAGTAGACTCACAACCATCCTCCACTCTCTCCCATTGGTTCCTGATGCTAGTCACTGCCATGAGATCCTTCTCTCCTATTGGTCAGCATCCCTCCCATCATGCATCTACTACGTAGCGGCGTGCTTCGGCCACTCGGTAGCAGCATCGTTATCGTACGCACCCGGTACGTATTCGTTCGTTCTAACGATTTCATTTATTAACAAAAATTCGTTAGTGATTTCGTTGTACGTACGTAGTATATTTTATCGTGTTGTGTGAGAACTTTACTCCATACATATACGTAATACATAACATAATTACGTACAGTATATACGTAGTCATAGGTCCCAGGAAACTTGAAATTCACGGAAAGAAGAGGATGCTCTCTTTGGAAACAAAGATGGAGATTATCAAGAATTAGGAAGCTGGTATGCGATTGAGTGTGATCACCAAGGAATACGACCGAAATCCGTCGACAATAGGCACCATCCTTAAGCATAAGGATGCCATCAAAGCAGCTACACCTTCCAAGGGCGTCACTATTTTGTCCAACAAGAGGAAAGGCTTCTTCTTGTCAGGATAAAAGACAAAAAAATCTCCCACAAGGCCAGCGCTATTTTCGGCAATTTGATTGCCCAGGCCGAAGACGACGGAGGAGAAGGGACATCAACGCCAACCCTAGACTTCAAGGCTTCGCATGGGTGGTTCGAGAAATTCCATAAACGGACTGGCATCCATTCAGTGGTGTGGCATGGGGAGGCAGCCAGCTCGGACACGAAAGCGGCCAAAGCCTTTAAAAAGACGTTCGACGAGATGATGACCAAGGAAGGCTAGTTCTCAGTAAGTCTTCAACAGTGATGAGACTGGCCTTTTTTGGAAAAAAAATGCCTCGTCGGACGTACATCATGCAGGAAGAGAAGAAGCTACCCGTGCATAAGCCTATGAAAGACAGGCTTATGCTCACACTTTGTTCGAACGCCAGTGGGGATTGCAAAGTGAAGCCCCTACTGGTCTATCATTCCGAGACTCCTCGAGCCTTCAAAGCCCACAAAGTGCTTAAGGAGAAGCTTCCAGTGATGTGGAGGGCTAATGCGAAAGCCTGGGTAATGAGGCTTTTGTTCACCGAGTGGGTAAATCTGTGTTTCGGCCCGACAGAGAAGAAATTCTTGAAAGAGAAGCGCCTCCCTCTGAAATGCCTGCTGGTGTTGGACAATGCCCCTGCTCACCCTCCTGGCCTCAAGGAAGATATCCTAGCGGAGTATTCCTTCATCATGGTTCTTTATCTTCTGCCTAACAACACCCCTCTCCTCCAGCCCATGGACCAGCAAGTGATATCGAACTTCAAGAAGCTGTATACAAAACATCTTTTCAAGAGATGTTTCGACATCACCGATACCACAAACCTCACCTTGCATCAATTTTGGAAAGAGCATTTCAATGTTGTGATATGCATCCGACTCATCGACCAAGCTTGACAGGAGGTTTCGAGGTAAACCTTGAATTCCTTCTGGAGGAAACTCTGGCCTGATGCTGTATCCGCCCGAGACTTCAAGGGATTCGACGTGGGCGAAGCTGGTGCTGCAGATTCAGAAACAGTTGACGATCCTGAAACTGTTTTGCAACCAGATCTCGACGAGATCGTTGCACTCTGCAAGTCCATGGGGCTGGTCGTCGACGAGGACGACATCAACGACCTTCTCGAGGAGCACCAAGAGGAGCTTACGACGGATGACCTGAAGGAGTTGGAGGACATGCAACATAACGTCGTTCAAGAGTTCTCTAGCAGCGGCGAGGAGGAGGACGATGACCCTATGAGAACAGCAGAAATTAAGGATGTTCTAACTGCTTTTCATAGAGTGAAATCATTCGTAGAAAAAAGACAACCCGAAAAGGCTTACACAGGTCGTATGCTTGCGCAGTTCGATGATGTATGCCTGAGTCGTTTCAGGAACATTGTGAAAAGTAGGCAGAAGCAATCTTCCTTGGATGGTTATTTTTTTAAAGAGGCCTTTAGTACTAGCAGGAGTAAGCAAAAAGGAAGAACCAAGTGATACTAAAAAACAGAAAGTTGAAAGTGGTGAAGAGTTGAAATTTTGTAAAAAAAAAAAAAAAAAAAAAAAAAAAATGTAAAGTATAAAAAGTAAAAAAAAAAAAAAATAAAAAAAAAAAAAATTTTTTATTTTATTTTAGTTTTTGAAAAGTTAAGTGTTACAGTTTTGTTAATGTTTCGTAAAGTTTAGTTTATGTATGTTTTCCTTACATTTTTTTATGTGTTTCGTAAAGTTAAGTGTACGTACGTATCTGCCGTTTGTCCTCCTCCTCTGTCGCCACTTTTGGAGATAGCCTCACTAGAAAATGTAAAGCTTCCCCACCATTTTACTCACATACGTACAGTATTTCTTGTATACCATGTACACCAATACACTTTGTTTACAGATATATTAGCAGTACGTATTAAGTTAGGTACTGAATGGTCCAAATTGTTGTAGTATTTCAATGTTTATAGGTCAATTTAGCTTCATTATGAAATTTACTGGGGTGTTTTTGGAGAGCTTGGAACCGATTAGTCATTTTACATGTAAAATGTGGTCCACGATACCAAAAGCTCATGATACGAAGGCCGCCTCGGAATGGATTAATTTCGTATCTTGAGGTACCACTTATTTAAAATATTCTCTAATTATCTTAAATTTTATTTTTCAGTCTGCTTTTACTGGAAAATAAAATGAAAATAATTAGTGAATTTTTAAAATATTGTACAATATGCTCTTTCATCAAAAATCTTTAAAGCAACCATTAGAGAGAGAGAGAGAGAGAGAGAGAGAGAGAGAGAGAGAATCAGACACCTATTATGCTCAGTATGGGGCCCAACCTGGAATGAGCTTAATAGATGCATAACTACATTATAAGTATGCTGTAAATCATTTTTATCATAAAAATCAGTGTTTAGTTACATACACAATAAGAAAAAATAAAGTAATTATAGCATAAATAGTTTTTCTCTACAAGAAAAGAAAGCAAATTAGTAATAATTTTAGAGACATGGTCAATAGAAAAAATCTGCAAATTAGTGAAAGTTCCCCATGGAAACGTGAATACGTAATGTGTTCCACAAAAATCCGCAACAAAGTGGATCGCGGGACACTGTAGTCACAAAAATTGCACCTTCACTGATATATTTTTAAAAAAATATATTCTCAACACAAACCTATACATGTACTTTTCATTACCATTTATGTATGTCTGTACAATACCTATTCTTGACTGAAAAAAAAAGGTCTCATTTGGTGTCAGAGTTCCACAGAAATCAGAAGGTGGACACTTCTTGTATAGCAATAGGTTTGTATTGAAAAAAAAAAATCCATTTCTTTGCATCAGCCTGAATAACTACATAGGGTGTATGGTTTCTTGCTCCATCAAGAACTATTTAAGCCAGTCTTTGAAGTCATGGGAACTCTGAGTAACAGTTGAATAATTCCCAAAGATTCTGTGAGCTAACAAGGGTCAATGTTGTACTTCTCTGGTCTGATCAAAGACTCAACACTTCTATTACCATCAAGGTGTAAATGTTACAACATGCTACCATGTCCAGAAGGAAAGGGCTATGGATCATGAGAATGTGAAAGATTAACCTTGTACACCCCACTCCTCTGGGATTGTTAAACTTATTCTGCTGCTGCTATAGGCCCAATTAAGACTAGAACATATCAAAGACTCCTGTATTAAGTCTTATAGATAAAAACATGAATAAGTTAGAGGAGACCTCCTTGATGCAGTGTTTACAACACAATTTAACACCCATGTTTCTCTGAAAAAGTTGGGAATTTGACAACTCTTATTTTCATGTCCCTAACCTTCAACTGAGATAGTTGGTACACACTAGTACTGTCATAAGAATTGACTATAAGAAACCATCATAATATAACTTAGGATTTTCTGCTTATTTTTCAAGGGATTGGCTTCAAATCTTTGCATGCTATTTTTCAATCAATGCCTTAATACAAATGAGGTAACCAAATCATCATTATCTTTGACTTCAAGCAATTTATGTACTGCACAAACTTTTTCGTTCTTGCCTTTTTCAATATATGAAAAAAAAAAGTTGTAGCCCAAATCATTTTTCCTAATTCCACCCTTCCTTAGATTATAATATAGTTTTTAATAGTCTCACTAAATTTCAGTCAACCATCTCCGAGAAAAACTTGACTAAAACATATGTTGAAAAAAATGGTTGAAAATGTCCAGACAATGGACGAGGAACAGTATGCTTACTTGTTAGGAATTTGCTTTTGAGATGATTCAGTGGCAACCAAAGTGTGCTCAGCGCAAGCAACTCCATCTATGGAAGTGTAGGTTAGAATTCACATTGCAACAATAAGCATTTATTAGCTTAACTATCAAAATCTTCAAAAATGCTAAGAAAAGATGAAACGAGCACCATTGCTTGAAGCATGAATGCTTAATACAACAGCTAAGAGGCAAACAATACTACAGCAGTCCCCGGTTATCAGCGGGGGAGCTGATAAGAAAAAACTGCCATTAACTGAAACTCAGCAATTTATGGCACTTAAGGCACCAAGAACCTGTTAATGGCACCTCTGTTAGGTATGTTATGGCACCAAAAGGTGCCAATAACCATGGGCTGCCTTATGGGCATTTATGCACAGCATGAAGACAGCAAGAGGTTTGGCCACTGTATGGACACATATTTTAAGAATTGTAACCATAAACTTTAACATAAATGTTATTGACATTTCATATATTATAAAAAAAAATATCCTACTAAAAACATCAGTGCTGTGACATGAAATCATTGGTATTGAATTTCAGAAATGACATGAAAACAACGTTATTACATAACAAAATTCACATTTGCAACAAATGTCCTCTATGAGACCAAAGAAGACAATTAAAATTTACCTGGCATGAATATCCTTCAACCCTTTCTCCACCCCACATTAAATCTTCCTGTGTTGGTGAAAGTGTCTCTGAAGCCCTCATTTTCTTTTGGCACTGAGGACACGCAGGAGCATCAAACCACTTGAAAAACTTTGTTTTAAACCACTCTAAAAGTGCCAGTAACACACAATCCTAAAATTTGAAGAAAAATTAAAAATTAAAAATGTGATTCTGTGATTCAGCATTCAACTTCCTTAATTATTAAGTATAAAATCTTTTTACAATCACTGGCAGAAACACTGATTGATTTTTGTAAATTATTTGGCATCACAACTTATTTTCTTATAACAGCTCTCCTGTTATATCAATCTGAGAGAACTTGAAAAACAAAAACCTTGCTGCTCATGGTCAGGCCACGCCATAATATTTTCGAAAAGTTTCATTCTTTCGTGCCAGCCTCAACCATGAAGAGAGTAAAAAGAATTGAAGCAGGAACTAAAATTATGATTAATAGGATAATATAAATGACATGTTACATTGTAAAAACAGTTTTAAGTAAAAAAAAAAACACTAATAAATATCCTGAATTAAAATTTATGAGGGAGGACAATATAAAAAATACAGACTTAAAACTTTCAAAGTGCAGTGGACTGTAATTAGAAGTCTGGAATTCCAAGACATGACAATAACCATACATGAGGTATGAAGGTAGATACTTCAAAAATATAAGCTTCAATGTGTCCAAAACATAAGGAATGATTGTCATGATGAAGATGAAGGTTAGGGGTTGTGAACATTGAGCTATACGTAAACACTTTCCTGGCCTTTAACTATGAGATGAATGTTGTTATTGTTAATTTTGCTTTCTGGAAGTCTCTAACACTTTGTTATCTAATAAATTTTATTCACAATTACTAAATATGTACTTCATTTTACCCTTTGGTTGCTGACAGTTAAAGTTAATTTATACTGTACATGAAAGGAAAGGCTCCTCATACTCCATTTCTTTAAAACACCACATTATTGACATTATTATTAAGCAGTTTAATTGGATCAGTGAGCTAAATCCTGGAGTACTGGCTTTATGCTTTATGACTGGGTATTTGTGACTTAATTCCAACTGATTAGCCTTGAAAAATTACAACCAATGATCTTTTTATCAAGGTTTAACTTTATCATAACATTATTACCTCTTATTATATAAAAGATTTTCTTGTTTCTTTCACTCACATTAACCCTTAAACGCCAAAGCGGTATTTTAAAAATCGTCTCCCGTATGCCGGCAGCGTTCACGAGTGAGCGCTGAAGCGGATTTTTTTTTTTTTTTTTTTTCAAAAAATCACAGCACGCTTAGTTTTCAAGATAAAGAGTTCATTTTTTGGCTCCTTTTTTTGTCATTGCCTGAAGTTTAGTATGCAACCATCAGAAATGAAAAAAAATATTATCATATATAAATAGTATTGGGATATATGACAAGAGCGAAAAAAAAAGTTAATTTTTTTCGTTGTATTGTACACTAAATTGCGATCATTTTGGTATATAACACATTGCAAAATGATCATGGCAACACAGAGAAAATTATTCACAAAATGAGGCATGAATTCGTAACGTGCGGACGTAAAAAAAAAGCGGTTTTCAAAATTCACCATAAATCGAAAATATTGTGCTAGAGACTTCCCGTTTGTTGCAAAATGAAGGTAACTGATTGAATATTACTAGAATGTAAGTGTTATAGCTTACAATTGCAGTTTTCTACCATTTCGGTCGAGTTAAAGACCGAAGGACAAATTTTTTCTATTTATCGTTATTTATATGAAAATATTTCAAAACTGATAAAAGCTACAACCATAGGTTGTTTTTAGTTGTATTCTACATGAAATTGTGCACATTTTCATAAGTAAAACTTTATGTAACGGCTAATTTAAAATGGTGCAAACATTACGACAATCGGACGAAAAAAATTTCTGATTTTTTCGGAAAGAGTTACCGGGCGGAAACGTAAGGAAAAAGTTTATTTCATAAATTCACCATAATCGAAATATTGTGCTAAACACTTCCAATTTGTTGCAAAATAAGGTAAATGATTGAATATTACTATTGATATAATAGTTTAGCTTACAATTGCGTTTTTTTACCATTCGGTCGAGTCAAAGTTGACCGACAGGTTGAAATTTTGGCCCCTATCGTTATTTATATGAAAATATTTCAACACTGATAAAAGCCACAACCATGGGTTGTTTTTTGTTGTATTCTACATGAAATTGCACATATTTCCATATATAAAACTTTAAAATGGCGCAAACATTACAACAATCAGATTGCAAAAATTTCTGAATTTTTTTGTTTCAGGGGGGGGGGGGGAAGAGTTAACACGGGGTGGACGTCTAGAAAAATGCTATTGTCATGTTACAATAAAGTTTTATACCATACTTTACCTGACCAGATATATACGTTAGCTATAGACTCCGTCGTCTCCGACAGAATTTCAAATTTCGCGGCACACTGCTACATGGTAGGTCAGGTGATCTACCGCCCTGCCCTGGGTGGCAGGACTAGGAACCATCCCGTTTTCTAATCAGAATTCTTCTCTTCCACCTGTCTCCTGCGGGAGGCTGGTGGGCCATTAATCGTATATATCTGTCAGGTAAGTATGTATAAAACTTTATTGTAACATGACAATATCATTTTTATACATTCAACTTCCCTGCCAGATATATACTTAGCTGATTAGCACCCATTGGTGGTGGGTAAGAGACAGCTAACAACTGAAATAGACAGGTAAACAACATATGTTGTAGGTATTTATAAACCTTGGTTCCTACCTTATTAGGCTGAAGACTTCGCGCTACTGCCTTGGAGTCTGCTTAGCCTCAGAGCCTCAGCGAGATATTAATCTATGGCTAAGAGTTCTTGTGGGTCTGCCAATGGGGTCTTATCCACTACTCGGCAGAGCCTAAAGGCCTTTGTCATTGGGTGCTATTCCACTAACATGACAATACACCTTGTTCAAGGAGCACCGATCCGATCACCAGATCCCATCACTGATCCTAACATCCATGTTTAGTTCTAAGATTGTAAGGAGTTATCCCCGAACTCCTTACAAGCAAAACCAAAAACTCGAAACATAATTACACTTCATTACAAAATATCCACAAAAAAAAAATTTTTGTTTTGTACTCCCCCTACTATCATACATACCCCTGATCCCCTACCAGCAATGACACTCTGCTCCCGTGCGACAGTAGTGAGCTTGCTAATAGAAAACCAAGCACATATCTGACAAGAGGGTTTATGTACGCTAAAAACACAAATTAAAGGATCAGTCTTTGCTCCAAGACCCAGTACTGTATCTGCTGATACCAAAAGACCTAGCGAGAAGCACTTCTCATAGGTCACTCTCACATCCTTCAGATAATGAGATGCAAACACTGAATTGCACCTCCAATATGTGTCTCAATGATATTCTTTAGAGACATATTCTTTTGGAACGCCAAAGACGTTGCTACTGCCCTCACTTCATGAGTCTTGACCTTAGAAGACCGAAGGATTCCTCCGAGCAGTTTCTTGTGAGCGTCCGTAATAACGCTTCTCACAAAGAAAGCCAAGGCGTTCTTGGACATGAGTCTTTTGGGGTTCTTCACCGCACACCAAAGACCTTGTTGACAATCTCCCGCATCTGTCCTCTTCCTCTCTAAATAGTATTTAAGAGCTCTCACTGGACAGAGAGATCTCTCTATCTCTCTGCCTACCAGGTTAGATAGGCCTTTTACCTCAAAACTTCTGGGCCAAGGTTTTTGATGGGTTTTCGTTCTTTGCCAGAAACATTGTCTGGAAAGAACAGATAGCAGCATCTCCTTTGAACCCCACCGTGGAATCCAGAGCGTGTAATTCGCTCGTCCTCTTGGCTGTAGCGAGAGCCACCAGGAACAAGCATTTCCTAGTGACGTCCGCGGAAGGACGCCAGATGTAAAGGCTCGAAATTTATCCGATGAAAGGAATTTCAGGACCACGTCTGATTCCAACTAGGTTTGTTTCTAGGAGTAGCTGCTTTCGAAGTCTCAAAAGATCTAATTAGATCGTGTATATCTTTGTCATTAGCAATGTCCAGGCCTCGATTCCTGAATACTGAAGACAGCATGCTTCGGTATCCTTTTATTGTCGAGACAGATAGGTGTGATTCCTCTCTCAGAAGAGGAGGAAATCGGCAATATTCACTATAGAGGTACTGGAGGAGGACAGCTTCTGACCCTTACACCACCTCCTAAAGACTTCCCACTTCGACTGGTATACTCCTCTCGTCGAAGCTCTGCGGGCTCTAGCGATAGAGCCCGCAGCCTTGCGAGAAAAGCCTCTCGCTCTGACAAGTCTTTCGATAGTCGAAAGGCAGTCAGAGCGAGACCTGGGAGGTTGTGATGAAACCTCTCGAAGTGGGGTTGTCTGAGTAGATCGTGTCTGTTTGGAAGCGATCTGGGGAAGTCCACTATCCACTCCAGTACCTCCGTGAACCATTCCTGGGCTGGCCAAAATGGGGCTATGAGTGTCAACTTCGTGCTCTTCGAAGCTACGAACTTCCTGAGCACTTCCCCCAGGATTTTGAACGGGGGAAAGGCGTATCTTCGTCCCCACACCCGACCAATCCATAGAAAACGCGTCTATGGCGAAGGCTCTCGATCTTCCACTAGAGAGCAAAAGATCTCTATTCTTTTGGAGAGGAACGTCGCAAACAGGTCTATGTGAGGTCTCCCCCACAGGGACCAAAGACTTCGACACACTTCTTCGTGAAGAGTCCATTCTGTGGGAAGGACCTGATTCCTCCTGCTCAGTCTGTCCGCTCTCACATTCTTGATCCCTTGAACAAACCTTGTGAGGAGAGTTATGCCTCTTTCTTCCGTCCAGGTTAACAGGTGTCTTGTCAACTGATAGAGGGAGAAAGAGTGCGTGCCTCCCTGTTTGCGTATGTAAGCCAGAGCCGTGGTGTTGTCCGAGTTTATCGTATCACCCCGTCTCTGACTATCTCTTCGAAGAACTTTAAGGCTAGGTGTATGGCCACAAGTTCCTTGCAATTGATGTGCCAGGACACCTGTTTCCTTTGTCAGGTGCCTGACACCTCCCTTGCTCCTAGCGTCGCTCCCCATCCGACTCCGAAGCGTTCGGTAAATAAACACTTGGTCTGGGTTCTGCAGAGCAAGCGATACGCCTTCGTTCTTTTGAAGCGGAGGGATCCACCACTTCAGATGATCTTTTACTTCTTGTGGAAGTTTGGAAGATGTCCGAGAGTTGACCCTCCGTCTTCCAACTCCACACCTCTTTGAGGAAAAACTGAAGAGGGCGAAGGTGAAGTCTCCCTAGCGAGAAGAACTTTTTCCAATGAGGACAGGGTCCCTAAAAGGCTCAGGTAATCCCTCGCTGAGCTGTTCTTTCTCTCTAAGAAGCTCGAGATTCTCGACAAACCTCGAGCGATTCTTTCTCGCGAAGGATATACCCGAAAACCCCGAGAATCCATCTGAATCCCCAGATAGACCAAGTTCTGGCTGGGGATCAGTTGTGACTTCTCGAGGTTGACGAGCAACCCTAGCGAATCTGTCATGTTCCTTGTTACTTCTAAGTCCTCCAAGCACTGACTCTTCGACTTGGCCCTGATCAGCCAGTCGTCCAAGTAGAGGGGGCGGGGAGATGTTTATCCCCTCTAGGTGAAGCCATCTGCTACATTCGCCATCAGGTTGGTGAATACTTGTGGGGCTGTAGACAGTCCGAAGCACAGAGCCCTGAACTGAAAGATCTTGTCTCCTATCACAAAGCGAAGATATTTCTTTGACAAATGGTGAATGGGAACGTGGAAATAGGCGTCTTGCAGGTCCAGAGAGACCATCCAATCTCCTGGACGAAGCGCCGACATTACAGAGGCGGACGTTTCCATGCGAAACTTCTTTTTCTGTACGAAGCGATTCAGAGCGCTTACGTCCAGAACTGGCCTCCACCCCCCCGATGCCTTTGGTACTAGAAAAATGATATTGTCATGTTACAATAAAGTTTTATACATACTTACCTGACAGATATATACTTAGCTATAGACTCCGTCGTCTCCGACAGAATTTCAAATTTCGCGGCACACGCTACAGGTAGGTCAGGTGATCTACCGCCCTGCCCTGGGTGGCAGGACTAGGAACCATCCCCGTTTTCTAATCAGAATTCTTCTCTTCCACCTGTCTCCTGCGGGGAGGCTGGGTGGGCTATTAATCGTATATATCTGTCAGGTAAGTATGTATAAAACTTTATTGTAACATGACAATATCATTTTTATACATTCAACTTCCCTGCCAGATATATACTTAGCTGATTAGCACCCATTGGTGGTGGGTAAGAGACAGCTAACTACTGAAATAGACAGGTAAACAACATATGTTGTAGGTATTTATAAACCTTGGTTCCTACCTTATTAGGCTGAAGACTTCGCGGCTACTGCCTTGTAGTCTGCTTAGCCTCAAGAGCCTCAGCGAGATAATGATCTATGGCTAAGAGTTCTTGTGGGTCTGCCAATGGGGTCTTATCCACTTACTCGGCAGAGCCTAAAGGCCTTTGTCATTGGGTGCTATTCCACTTACATGACAATACACCTTGTTCAAGGAGCACAAAACCGATCCCGATCACCTGATCCTAACATCCATGTTAGTTTTAAGATTAAGGAGTCATCCCCTAACTCCTCACAAACAAAAAACCAAAAAACTCGAAACATAATTACACTTTCATTACAAATATACAAAAAAAATTTTGTACTCCCCTACTAGTCATACATACCCTTGATCGCCTACCAGCAATGACACTCTGCTCCCGTGCGACAGTAGTGAGCTTGCTACTAGAAAACCAAGCATATCTGACAAGAGGGTTTTATGTACGATAAAAACCACAAAATTAAGGATCAGTCTTTGCTCCAAGACCCAGTACTATATCTGCTGATACAAAAGGACCTAGCGAGAAGCACTTCTCATAGGTCACTCTCACGTCCTTCAGATAATGAGATGCAAACAATGAATTGCACCTCCAAATGAGTCTCGATGATATCTTCAGAGACATATTCTTTTGGAACGCCAAAGACGTTGCTACTGCTCTTACTTCAGCGTCTTGACCTTTAGAGACCTAAGGATGCCTCAGAGCAGTTCTTGTGAGCGTCCGTAATAACGCTTCTCACAAAGAAAGCCAAGGCGTTCTTGGACATGAGTCGTTTGGGGTTCTTCACTGCACACCAAAGACCTTGTTGACAAGCTCCCATCTGTCTCTTCCTCTCTAAATAGAATTTAAGAGCTCTCACTGGACGAGAGATCTCTCTATCTCTCTGCCTACCAGGTTAGATAGCCTTTTACCTCAAAACTTCTGGGCCAAGGTTTGATGGGTTTTCGTTCTTTGCCAGAAACATGTCTGGAAAGAACAGATGGCAGCATCTCCTTTGAACCCCACCCCCCGTGGAATCCAGAGCGTGTAATTCGCTCGTCCTCTTGGCTGTAGCGAGAGCCACCAGGAACAAGCATTTCCTAGTGACGTCGCGGAAGGACGCCAGATGTAAAGGTTCGAATTTGTCCGATGAAAGGAATTTCAGGACCACGTCTAGATTCCAACTAGGTTGTTCTAGGAGTAGCTGCTTTCGACGTCTCAAAAGATCTAATTAGATCGTGTAGATCTTTGTCGTTAGCAATGTCTAGGCCTCGATTCCTGAAAACCGAAGACAGCATGCTTCGGTATCCTTTTATTGTCGAGACAGATAGGTGTGCTCCTTTCTCAGAAAGAGTAGGAAATCGCAATATTCACTATAGAGGTACTGGAGGAGGACAGCTTCTGAACCTTACACCACCTCCTAAAGACTTCCCACTTAGACTGGTATACTCTTCTCGTCGAAGCTCTGCGTGCTCTAGCGATAGAGCCCGCAGCCTCGCGAGAAAAGCCTCTCGCTCTGACAAGTCTTTCGATAGTCGAAAGGCAGTCAGAGCGAGACCTGGGAGGTTGTGATGAAACCTCTCGAAGTGGGGTTGTCTGAGTAGATCGTGTCTGTTTGGAAGCGATCTGGGAAGTCCTATCCACTCCAGTACCTCCGTGAACCATTCCTGGGCTGGCCAAAATGGGGGCTATGAGTATCAACTTCGTGCTCTTCGAAGCTACAAACTTCCTGAGCACTTCCCCAGGATTTTGAACGGGGGAAGGCGTCAAGCGTCCACCCGCCCCGACCAATCCCATGAGAAACGCGTCTATTGCGAAGGCTCTCGGATCCTCTACTAGCGAGCAAAAGGTCTCTATTCTTTTGGAGAGGAACGTCGCAAACAGGTCTATGTGAGGTCTCCCCCACAGGGACACCAAAGACTTCGACACACTTCTTCGTGAAGAGTCCATTCTGTGGGAAGGACCTGGTTTCTCCTGCTCAGTCTGTCCTCTCTCTACATTTTTGATCCCTTGAACAAACCTTGTGAGGAGAGTTATGCCTCTTTCTCCTTCCGTCCAGGTTAACAGGTGTTTTGTCAACTGATAGAGGGAGAACGAGTGCGTGCCTCCTTGCTTTCTTATGTAAGCCAGAGCCGTGGTGTTTGTCTGAGTTGATCTGTATTACCAAAATCGTCTCTGACTATCTTTCGAAGGACTTTAAGGCTAGGTGTATGGCCACAAGTTCCTTGCAATTGATGTGCCAGGACACCTGTTCCTTTGTCCAGGTGCCTGACACCTCCCTTGCTCCCAGCGTCGCTCCCCAATCCCCATCCCGACTCCGAAGCGTCGGTAAACAACACTTGGTCTGGGTTCTGCAGAGCAAGCGATAAGCCTTCGTTCTTTTGAAGCTGAGGGATCCACCACCTCAGATGATCTTTTACTTCTTGTGGAAGTTGGAAGATGTCCGAGAGTTGACCCGTCTTCCAGCTCCACACCTCTTTGAGGAAAAACTGAAGAGGGCGAAGGTGAAGTCTCCCTAGCGAGAAGAACTTTTCCAATGAGGACAGGGGTCCCTAAAACCAAAAGGCTCAGGTAATCCCTCGCTGAGCTGTCCTTTCTCTCTAAGAAGCTCGAGATTCTCGACAAACCTCGAGCGATTCTTTCTCGCGAAGGATATACCCGAAAACCCCGAGAATCCATCTGAATCCCCAGATAGACCAAGTTCTGGCTGGGGATCAGTTGTGACTTCTCGAGGTTGACGAGCAACCCTAGCGAATCTATCATGTTCCTTGTTACTTCCAAGTCCTCCAAGCACTGACTCTTCGACTTGGCCGGCCTGATCAGCCAGTCGTCCAAGTAGAGGGAGATGTTTATCCCCTCTAGGTGAAGCCATCTTGCTACATTCGCCATCAGGTTGGGTGAATACTTGTGGGGCTGTAGACAGACCGAAGCACAGAGCCCTGAATTGAAAGATCTTGTCTCCTATCACAAAGCGAAGATATTTCTTTGACTGATGGTGAATGGGAACGTGGAAATAGCGTCTTGCAGGTCCGAAGAGACCATCCAATCTCCTGGGTCGAAGCGCCAACATGACAGAGGCGGACGTTTCCATACGAAACTTCTTTTTCTGTACGAAGCGATTCAGAGCGCTTACGTCCAGAAACTGGCCTCCACCCCCCCGATGCCTTTGGTACTAGAAAAAGGCGATTGTAAAATCCCGGGAGTGTGGATCTTGTACCAGTTCGATGGCCTCTTTTTCCCACATTTGCTCCACCATCTGAAGGAGAGTCTTTCGCATTAACGGGTCTCTGTACCTCGCTGACAGTTCCCGAGGCGTAGATGTTAGGGGCGGTTTTGTCGTCGAAGGGGATTACATATCCCTTCTTCAGGACCGACACTGACCAAGGGTCGGCTCCCCTTTGTTCCCATACTCCTGCAAAGTTCAGGAGTCTGGCGCCCACTGGTGCTTGAGGAGCAACAAGTCACTTAGATTTCTTGAATGGTCTAAATGAAGACCTTCCTCTCTTTTCAGAGCTCTTCTTTGTGGCAGGGGACGAGCCGTTGCACCTCCACGAAAGGGCTGCTGAGTAGGACGAGGTTCCTTCTTAACCGTCGCCACTACCGGTCGTCCTTTCTTGGACGTTTGAGTAAGTAGTCTTGTGTCGCCTTCTCAGTTAGTGAGCGAGATATATCCTTGACTAACTGAGAAGGAAACAGATGATCTGATAGCGGGGCGAACAGTAAGGCAGTCCTCTGGCTCGGAGAAACCCCTTTCGATAAAAGGGAACCACACTGATCTCTTTTTTTCAGGAGACCAGCACCGAAAAGTGAAGCCACTTCACCTGAACCGTCCTGTACTTGCCTTGTCCTGCAGGACAGCACGCTATGGAGAATTTCTGGGTTCTTCAGAAAACTCCGATCCTTAGATTTGTTGGCCAGAACTCCGAGCGACCAATCCAGAAAATTGAACACCTCTAAAGTGACAAAAAGTCCCTTTAGAAAGTGGTTCAACTCTGAAGTGCTCCACGTCGCTCTGACCGATCCTAAGGAGTGACGTCTAGAGGCCTCCACTAAACTGGAAAAGTCGGCATCTGCAGAGCGGGTAAAGAAGACCCATAGTCTCTCCTGTCCCATACCAAATATCCTCTCTTCCCGTGCAATCTGGAAGGAGGCATGCAGAATACCGTCTTTCCTAACTCCTTCTTCTTGTCCATCCAAGAACCTAAAGAATGGAGTGCCTTCTTCATTGATATCGCAGGCTTCATTTTCAAGAAGGCCGCGATTTAGCCGTAGCTGAGCTCGAAAAGAGCGAACGAGGAGAAGGAGAGCTGCAGGACTAAGAGAATCTCCAACTCTTGTAGTAGTAAGAGGCCAAGACTTTGTAACAAGAAAGTCCCTCATTAGCAGGAGGATCGTCGTCAGACAACTCGTCTAACCCTCGATCCGACGAAGGAGAACGTTCCCGTTTTGAGGAAGAGTCCTTCCAGACCTTTCTGAAGGAGAGGAGCTCCCATTTGGCGAAGAGTCATAACCTCCAGGAACGAGTCCCCGACTCTTGACTCCTGGCTCTTGACTCTTGCCTCCTGACTCCTGCCTCCTGGCTCCTGACTCCTGCCTCCTGACTCCTGACTCCTGCCTCCTGACTCCGGACTCCTGCCTCCTGACTCCGGACTCCGGACTCCGGACTCCTGGCTCCTGCCTCTTGACTCCTGCCTCCTGGCTCCTGGCTCCTGCCTCTTGACTCCTGCCTCTTGCCTCCTGGCTCTTGCCTCCTGGCTCTTGCCTCCTGGCTCTTGCCTCCTGGCTCTTGCTCCTGGCGCTGCTCGCCTCTGCCTCTGCCTCCTGGCTCTAGCCTCCTTGGCTCTTGCTCTTGCCTGGATGCCTCCACACTCTTGGCTCTTGGCTCCTGCCTCCTGGTTGACTCCTCACTCCTGGCTCTTGGCTCCTGCCTCCTGGGTGACTCCTCACTCCTGGCCGGTGCCAGACGTCTGATTGTTTTCATCCAGGTTCGTACAGGAACCTCACTCTGGGTAGGAGTATCGATCCTGGAGGTAGATACCTCCATACGTCTGGAGGATCTTTTAATAGGAAGGGAAGTGTCTTTCCTTCTAGGAGGCTCCTTTGACAGGACTCCTACAAATGACGAAATCTGTTCCTGCATCGCCATCATGAACCTCTTAGTAGCCTCCTCTTTATCCTCTTCGGGAGGAGGGGAAGGAGGAGGGGAGGAGTCCATAGCCTCCACCTCCTGCCTCCTTCTCACTCTGGTTGGAAGAATGGCTCTTCTCGCCTTCTTAACTCCCGAAGGAGACTCCTCAGGGAAGTTTTCAGGGCTCGAGTCATAGTCGGCGCCCGCCCTCCAACTCCTCTTGAGAGGCCGAGATCGATCGGAATCTCTCCAATCACGTCTCGGTGATGAAGATCCCGACGACGAGAAACACTCACGTAGGACGCTTTTCAATAGCTGTCTTGGCAGTCTGGGGTGTCACAGAAAACCGCCGAAGGACACCTGATCGGTGGGGATTCTCCACAACCTCCTTTCGGCTTTCGACATTCCTTCTCCTCTCCTTGGCATGTGAGCTTGGAAGAGGTCTAGACCTAGGAGCGTTGCTGAGCCGACCAGATGCCCCCTCCACTACACTGGGGACACTTATATCACTGTCTAATGACAAATCACTAGCCTTACCTTGTATGGCAGCCATTTTGTTTTCCATTATTTTGAAGGCTGCTTTTAGATCTGCAAGTTCTTTCGCTGGATCTACAGGTTCTGCATAGGAGAAGGGGCTGCAATGGAAGGAGAAGTAGCAATACTTACCCTTGGGGAAGATCCCAAGCTTGGAATTAGTTCAGATCTAGAACTACTTAAACTTCTATGAGAAGCCTTCCTCGCTCTTTCTCTTTCTAACTTTTTTAAATAATTAGTTAGATTCTTCCATTCGTTCTCACTCAAGTTCTCACTTCTTTACAAGTATTAGTAAAAGAACATTCATACTCCTGCACCTCTGCATACGTGTGAGGGTCTACCGAAGCTTTCGGCAACCTCACCTTACAGCCTACATTCACACAACGTCTCACAACCATACCAGAGTCAGACATATTTAAAGAAAATCCAAAATCAAGTCCACAAAACAGTCCACAAAAGCGTATGCCAATCCAACAATCCAGATACGTCACCAAAAGTCGGTCAAGAAGATCATTGCCGGTGAAAAAAGAAAAAACCAATCGAGAGGAACCAACAACAATGTTGATGGTCCGGCGACAGAAGAATTCTGATTAGAAAACGGGGATGGTTCCTAGTCCTGCCACCCAGGGCAGGGCGGCGGTAGATCACCTGACCTACCTTGTAGCGTGTGCCGCGAAATTTGAAATTCTGTCGGAGACGACGGAGTCTATAGCTAGTATATATCTGGCAGGGAGTTTGAATGTATAAAAAGGCGATTGTAAAATCCTGGGAGTTGTGGATCCTGCACATGTTCGATGGCCTCTTTTTCCCACATTTGCTCCACCATTTAAGGAAGAGTCTTTCTCATTAACGGGGTCTCTGTACCTCGCTGACAGTTCCCGAGGCGTAGATGTTAGGGGCGGGCTGTCGTCGAAGGGGATTACATATCCCTTCTTGAGGACCGCACACTGACCAAGGTCGGCTCCCCTTTTTGCCCATACTCCTGCAAAGTCAGGAGTCTGGCGCCCACTGGTGCTTGGAGGGGCAACAAGTCACTTTGATTTCTTGAAGGGCCTAAATGAAGACCTTCCTCTCTTTTCCGAGCTCTTCTTTCTGGCAGGGGGACGAGCCGCTGCACCTCCACGAAAGGGCTGCTGAGGAGGACGAGATTCCTTCTTAACCGTCGACACTACCGGGCGTCCTTTCTTGGACGTTTGCGTTAGTAGGTCTTGTGTCGCCTTCTCAGTTAGCGAGCGAGATATATCCTTCACTAACTGAGAAGGAAACAGCTGATCTGATAGAGGGGAACGAACAGTAAGGCGTCCTCTGGCTCGAGAAACCCCTTTCGATAATAGGGATCCATACACTGATCTCTTTTTCAGGAGACCAGCACCAAAAGGGAAGCCACTTCACCCGAACCGTCCTGTACTGCCCTTGTCCATGCAGGACAGGACGCTATGGAGAATTTCTGGGTTTTTCAGAAACTCCGGATCCTTAGATTTGTTGGCCAGAACTCGAGTGACCAATCCAGAAAATGACACCTCTAAGTGACAAAAAGTCCTTTAGAAAGTGGTTCAATTCTGAAGTGCTCCACGTCGCTCTGACCGATCCTAAGGAGTGACGTCTAGAGGCCTCCACTAAATTGGAAAAGTCGGCATCTGCAGAGGCAGGTAAAGAAAGACCCATAGTCTCTCCTGTCCCATACCAAATACCTCTCTTCCCGTGCAATCTGGAAGGAGGCATGCAGAATACCGTCTTTCCTAACTCCTTCTTCTTGTCCATCCAAGAATCTAAAGAATGGAGTGCCTTCTTCATTGATATCGCAGGCTTCATTTTTAAAAAGGCCGACGATTTAGTCGTAGCTGAGCTCGAAAAGAGCGAACGAGGAGAAGGAGGAGCCGCAGGACTAGAGAATCTCCAAACTCTTGAAGTAGTAATGAGGCCAAGACTTTATAAACTAGAAAGTCCCTCATTAGCAGGGAGGTTCGTCGTCAGACAACCTCGTCTAACCCTCGATCAGAGGAGAAAGTTCACGTTTGGAGGAGAGTCCTTCCAAAGACTTCCTATGTTCTGAAGGAGAGGAGCTCCTATTTGGAGAAGAGTCATAACCACCAGGACGAGTCCCCGACTCTTGCCTCCTGGCTCTGGCTCTTGACTCTTGCCTCCTGACTCCTGCCTCCTGACTCCTGACTCCTGCCTCCTGACTCCCTGCCTCCTGCCTCCTGACTCCGGACTCCTGCCTCCTGACTCCGGACTCCTGGCTCCTGCCTCCTGACTCCTGCCTCTTGGCTCCTGGCTCTTGCCTCTTGGCTCCTGCCTCCTGCCTCCTGCCTCTTGCCTCCTGGCTCTTGCCTCTTGCCTGGATGCCTCTACACTCCTGGCTCTGGGCTCCTGCCTCCTGGTTGACTCCTCACTCCTGGCTCTTGGCTCCTGCCTCCTGGGTGACTCCTCACTCTCGGCGGTGTCAGACGTCTGATCGTTTCGTCCAGGTTCGTACCGGAAACCTCACCTCGAGTAGGAGTATCGATCCTGGAGGCAGATACCTCCATCCCCCGTCTGGAGGATCTTTTAATAGGAAGGGAAGTGTCTTTCCTTCTAGGAGCTCCTTTTGACAGGACTCCTACAAACGACGAAATCTGTTCCTGCATCGCCATCATGAACCTCTTTGTAGCCTCCTCTTTATCCCTCTTCGGGAGGAGGGGAAGAGTCCAATGAGCCTCCACCTGCCTGCCTTCCTTCTCACTCTGGTTGAAAGAATGGCTCTTCTTGCCTTCTTCACTCCCGATGGAGACTCCTCAGAGAAGTTTTCAGGGCTCGAGTCAATATTCGAGCCTTCCAACTCCTCTTGAGAGGCCGAGATCGGTCCTGAATCTCTCCAATCACGTCTCGGTGATGAGATCCCGACGACGAGAAACACTCACTTAGGACGCTTTTACAATAGCGTCCTGGGCAGTCTGGGGTGTCACAGAAACTGCCGAATGGGACACCTGATCGGTGGGGATTCTCCACAACCTCCTTTCGGCTTTTCGACATTCCTTCTCCTCTGGGCATGTGAGCTTGGAAGAGGTCTAGACCTAGGAGCGTTGCTGAGCCGACCAGATGCCCCTCCACTACAACTGGGACACTCTATCACTGTCCACTGAAAAAAAAACACTAGCCTTACCTTGTATGGCAGCCATTTTGTTTTCCATCAACTTGAGGCTGCTTTTAGATCCGCAAGTTCTTTTGCTGGGTCTACAGGTTCTGCAATAGGAGAAGGGGCTGCAATGGAAGGAGAAGTAGCAATACTTACCCTTGGGGAAGATCCCAAGCTTGGAATTAGTTCAGATCTAGAACTACTTAAACTTCTATGAGAAGCCCTTCCTCACTCTTTCTCTTTCTAACTTTTTTAAATAATTCGTTAGATTCTTCCATTCGTTCTCACTCAAGTTCTCACATTCTTTACAAGTATTAGTAAAAGAACATTCATACTCCTGCACCTCTTGCATACCGTGTGAGGGTCTACCGAAGCTTTCGGCAACCTCACCTTACAGCCTACATTCACACACGTCTCACAACCATACCAGAGTCAGACATTATTGAAAGAAATTCCAAAATCAAGTCCACAAAACAGTCCACAAAAGCGTATGCCAATCCAACAATCCATATACGTCACCAAAAGTCGGTCAAGAAGATCAATTGCCGTGAAAAAAGAAAAACCAATCGAGAGGAACCAACAACAATGTTGATGGTCCGGCGACAGAAGAATTCTGATTAGAAACGGGGATGGTTCCTAGTCCTGCCACCCAGGGCAGGGCGGTAGATCACCTGACCTACCTGTAGCGTGTGCCGCGAAATTTGAAATTCTGTCGGAGACGACGGAGTCTATAGCTAAGTATATATCTGGCAGGGAAGTGAATGTATAAAAATGTTTTTTTCAGAAATTCACCATAAATCGAAATATTGTGCTAGAGCTTCCAATTTGTTGCAAAATAAAGGTAAATTATTGAATATTACTATAATGTAAGAGTTTTAGCATACAATTGCATTTTTTTACCATTTTTTTTGTAAGGTCAAGTCAAAGTTGACAGAAGGTTGATATTTTGGCACTTATGTTATATGAAAATATTTACAAAACTGATAAAAGCTACAACCATAGGTTGTTTTTAGTTGTATTCTACATGAAATTGTGCACATTTCCATATATAAAACTTTATGTAACGGCTAATTTAAAATGGTGCAAACATTACGACAATCGGACGAAAAAATGTATGATTTTTTCGAAGTTACCGCGCAGACATAAGGAAATTTTTTTCATAAATTCACCCATAAATCGAAATATTGTGTCTAGAGACTTCTAATTTGTTGCAAAATGAAGGTAAATGATTGAATATTACTAAAGTATATAAGAGTTTTAGCTTACAATTGCGTTTTTTGACCATTCCGGTCGAGTCAAGTTGACCGAAGGTTGAAATTTTGGCCCTTATCGTTATTTATATGAAAATATTTCAACACTGATAAAAGCTACAACCATGGGTTATTTTTTGTTGTATTCTACATGAAATTGCACATATTTTCATATATAAAACTTTAAAATGCAAACATTACGACAATCGGATGAAAAAATTTCTGATTTTTTTCGGAAGAGTTAACACGTGGACATCAGGAAAATGTTTTTTTTCAGAAATTCACCATAAATCGAAATATTGTGCTAGAGACTTCCAATTTGTTGCAAAATAAAGGTAAATTATTGAATATTATTATAATGTAAGAGTTTTAGCATACAATTGCATTTTTTTACCATTTCGGTTGAGTCAAAGTTGACAGAAGGTTGATATTTTGGCACTTATTGTTATATGAAAATATTTCAAAACTGATAAAAGCTACAACCATAGTTGTTTTTAGATGTATTCTACATGAAATTGCACACATTTCCATATGTAAAACTTTATGTAACGGCTAATTTAAAATGGTGCAAACATTACGACAATCGGACAAAAAAATTTATGATTTTTTCGAAGTTGACCACCGCGCGGACGTAAGGAAATTTTTTCATAAATTCACCATAATCGAAATATTGTGCTAGAGACTTCTAATTTGTTGCAAAATGAAGGTAAATAATTGAATATACTAAAAATATGACAATTTGTCTAAATTGCATTTTTCCTAACTATACAAACCTGAGGTCCTTTTACAATAGGAAGGTACTAGCGGCAGCTGGATAGGTCGTAAGCTTTCGAACAAGGGGTTCTGGTAGTTAACTGCTTGTCCGACAGGCGCGGCGTGCGCGCGACTGGGAGGTAAACAAATCACTTTTGCTTTTGCCCCAACGCAAAAACTGCAGAGTGAGGGGTGGCATGAGGTGGGGCTATGTGTAAAAGGACCTCAGGTTGTATAGTTAGAAAAATGCAATTTAGACAAATTGTCATTTGTTCCGACACGGCATACAAACCTTCGGTCCTTTTACAATAGGAAGACTCACTTCTTGGTGGGTGGAATCTGAGTCTTTTGTGAACAGACTGGTGTTCGCCCAACCTTGGAAGCCTCCCTGGTCGTAAGAGCGAGGGAGGGATCCAAGCCTCTGTCCGATTGATCGGGGGTGTGCACCGCAGGATCAATGGTCAGACCTCTGGACCGAGTACTAAGAGAGAGGCAAGCGTATCTCTTCGTACAGCAATGTAAGAACTTGTTCCTGTACAGGAGCAAAGTTAAAAGTCATGGTTTGACTCTTGTAGGCATCCACTTCCCCCCCTTGTAGAAGGAAGTGGTGGATATCTGCTCCCATCCCTCGTGAAAGGGATAGGATGGGGCTCTGTCATATAGCTCACCGGCATCTCGTCCTTATCCAGCAGGGTGATGACCCGTATCCCTCTACCCCAGTAGAGGGGAAGAAAAGATAGAAAGAGAAGCCAGTCACTTTCTCATCACTATCTATTCATACAGTCACACCAGGACTCGATGCTGTTCATCCTGCTAGGGTCTGGGTTGACTAGACGACGTGTTGAGCAGCCACCACGGGTCATAAGGAAAACCGATCCAAGGACCTATGGGCAATATCCAAGAGGTATAAGGAAGTTGCCGGTGGTCTGGTTGTACCAGACCCCTGCCTTCCATACCTGCGCCACGGAGAAGTTCTTACGAAACGCCAACGAGGGGCCAATACTTCTAACTTCGGTGAGTTCTCGGACGGGACGTACGGATGTCGTCACTACATCAGCCTCATACGCCCTCCTGAAGACCTCACGCAGCCAGGACGAAAGAGTGTTCTTTGATACTTCTTTCTTGTTGACACCCCCGTTGCTAACGAAGAGGCGTCGACACTCAGCCCGAGGTGTCGAGTTCTCTTCAGATAGCGCCGTAGCGTCCTCCCAGGACAAAGCAGCATCTCATCCACATCATTATCTGCATGACGCTCCCGTACTCTCTTCGCCGATGCCAGGTCCAGCAAGACGAGGTCATTCGAGTTCCCTGGGTTGGCAAGACCTTTGGAAGCTGCTACTAAGCAAGGAGATCTCGAACGAGTTCGAGATGTCCAATCCCGTCAGTTTCAGGAGGAGCGACAAGGCGGCTCTGTATCCTTTACTGTGGGAACTTAGAGGAGCTTCCTCGCGAATGAAAAAACGAGGAAATCCGTACCTGCTGAAGAGTGGCTCTGAGAAGAGATAGGCCCCGTCTACGACACCAACCACCGAAGACGGCCGACTTCCCCTGGTACACAGCTGCAGAGGCTGACGGACGTTTCCAGCCATCTCTGTTGCTGCGCTACGAAAAAAAAAAACTTCTCGTTCGCAAGAGAAGTGGATAACAGCCAGCCGTGAAGACGTAGGGACTGGACTGCTCGGTGGTACCGCTCGACGTGTGGCTGGCCGAGAAGGTTGTGCCAATGGGGAATCTCTCTCGGATTCTCTTGCGAGAAGAGCCAGCAGGTCCGGATACCAAATGGCCTGTTGGCCATTTGGAAGCCATCAGGATCATCCTGAGATTCGGGATGACCAGTGCTCGCTGATCACCTTGCGAATCAGGCTGAACGGGGGAAAGGCATAGGCGAAGAGGTTGTCCCACGGGTGTTGAAGAGCGTCCTCTGCAGCTGCCCATGGATCCGGCACGGCCGAGAAGAAACACCTGGAGCTTCCTGATGTGCCGGATGGCGAACGATCCTCGACTGGTCGCCCCCACAGGTCGAAGATCCTTTCCGCCACGTCCTGGTGTAGAGACCATTCGGTCCTTATCACCTGATCCCGACGGCTGAGCGTGTCTGCTACTACATTCCTTCCCTGGAATGTAGCGTGCCGACAGCTCTATTGAGTGTGCCTCGGCCCCACTCGTGCACCTGCCGAGTCAACTGATACAACGGGAGAGACACTAGGCCCCCCCTGTTTGTTGACTTAAGCACCACCGTGGTGTTGTCGTACATCAACACCACTGAGTGTCCCATCAAGCGGTCCTTGGAACTCTTGGAGAGCAAGGAACGCTGCCTTTGTTCCAGTACATTGATGTGAAGGTGCTTGTCGTTCTCGTACCACACTCCTGAAGTCCGCAACTCTTCCAGGTGTGCGCCCCATCCCTCGGTCGATGCGTCTGAGAGCAGCTGCATGTCCGGGGGGAGAGTGCGCGGAGGCACTCCTCTTAAGGGGTTCCTGTCGTCCAGTCACCTGGCTAGGTCCTGCCTCACCTCCTGTGTCAGTGACCATGGAAGGCTTGGGGGATCCGTCGCCTGTGACCAACTCTCCTTGGTCTCCCTGAAGAGACCGCAGGTGAAGACGCCGTTAGGGACTGGCTTCCCGAGTGACGACAGGTGTCCGATCACGACTTGCCATTGCTGAGCTACCTGTTCCTGCCGAGACAGGAACTGTTGGCTGCCTCCCTGAATCTGCTACCGTGTCGATCAGGCATACCCAGGTACTTCATCCTCTGCTTGTGCTCGAGATCGGACTTTTTCGAAGTTCAGAACGATCCCCAGATCGCGACAGAACTCGAGCAGTCGATCCCTGTCCTGTAGCAACTGCGAGCGGTAGCTCGCCAGGACTAACCAATCGTCGAGATACCCCATCAGACATATCCCGTGCGAAGGCCCCAAGCAGACACCAGAGTGACACTTGCGTGAACACCTGTGGGGCGGTTGAGAGACCGAAGCAACGTGGCTGAGCTGGTACACCGTCCCGTCGAGATGAAGCGGAGGTACTTTCCGAAGGACTGATGAATGGGTATTTGTAGATACGCATCCTTCAAGTCCACTGAAAGCATGAAATCGTTCTCCCTGATAGAGTCGAGCACTGGGCGTGCCGTCTCCATCGTGAACCGGGTCTGGCGAACCAACCGGTTCGGGGGAGAGAGATCTATCACTGGGCGCCAGCCTGTCGTAGACTTTTTCCACCAGGAAGAGTCGGCTGTAAAGCCGGGTGACTGATCCGTACCGATTTCTACAGTTCTCTTGCTCAGCATGGTCTTGATCTCCTGTCTCAATGCTACGTCCTTCGATGCCCCTGGAACGTACGCCTGCTGATGGACCGGGTCCCAAGAAATGGGCTGGCCGGAAGGCACCCCCCACAAACTTCCGGCAGCAGGTGAGGGGGCAATGCCGTCCTTCCACTGTGAACGTCGTCTGGTTGCTGATCGAGACCTGACGGAGAGAGCCGATACCGCTCCGACTCATTCCAGTCCTCGTCGAGGTCGAAACCTCAGGAGGACCGAAGGATATATAAATCGATGTCCGAAGACACGTAGAAACGCCTCTGTCGCAGTAGAGGAGGTGAAGGAGCTTGTTCGACCGTCCAGAACCGAGAGAGCCTTCTTGTCCGGAGACGAGAGACTACCTGGCTCAACCCAGTCGGCAAGCTCCGATCGCGGCAGACCCACCGTCGATTTGGGATTCCCTTTCTCGGGCCCCAAAACGACTCGAGCCGAGACGTGGCTCTGCTGGTGGGAGCGGCGATCCTTCCCCGAGGTCATTGTGCTGACGAAATCAGCGCCGTAACCTCGGCAAAGTTCCTCTGGATCTCGGAAGTCACAGCATCTTGCAGAGTGGGGACCGTTAAGCCCTTCGAACAAGAGCATTATTCGAGAACCTTCCTCCTAAGAGGGGGAACACGACTAGCCCTCTCGGTCTTCCCCCATCCACTTGCGCAATACTCCTGGCCGGTCCAAGAACCGTGCCTGCACGTAGGGCGTCGTGGTGGGATCATGAGGGGCGCACCCCTCACGATCACTCCTCAATACCTCGCTCCTCCCGGTGTAACCCGAGGAGGTTTGAAGGTCCGGGAGAGGCAGACCTGACGCTCCCTCGTCGCTCGTCGCTGGCAGAACCAGCAGGCTTGGAGGGCTGCAGGCGATCGTCAACCCGCGGTGACGATCGAGCTGCAGGCCTGGTCGAACCGTCTCGCTGTGGAGAACGGCTGGACTGAGCACAGCGGCCCGATCTCGAGTGTCAGAAGAGCTGTTGCCGTACCCGATCGCTCTCTGTGAGAGCGACGGTCAGGCGACCTGCAGGCTCCACTGTCGCAGTGAGACCGGTGTTTGTCCTCACGGCACGTCACGTCGCTGTTCCAGCCGTGGCTGGCACCGGCGAACGGGAGGACCTCTTCCCAGCCTCAGCCCGTGGTCGGTCGTGGACCGTCACGTCCCCGGGTAGCCAGCTGTTCACCTCGCGAGAGTGAGAGCTGGTCTGGTGAGAGTCCGCATGAGCGCTGTCACCAGTCTTCCGCCCCGTGCCGTGAACCTGACGCTGAGCGGACTCAGAGGTCTGGTTCCTGGCTGCACGGTCGCTGGTAGGCGACCGTACACTCGGTACCTCCCGCGAACGAGAGGCCGAGACGGACCCTGATGCAGTGGCAGAACCACTGACACCAGGCGAGGAAGTACCGGTGTTAGCCGGTACCCCTCTGTCCCCGTAGTCTTCTTCCTTGCGGAAGAAGAGACGGGCCCCGCTCCCGAAGGAGCAGGAGGACCAGCGGAAGGAACCCTCCCGTCCCACCGAGGTGAGACGGGTCCCGAGAAGCTCCCGAGGAAGCTTCTTAGGAGGGAGGAGGCGACCTTCTTCTTCCTCGGCTGTAAAGCCTTAGAAGTCGAAGGGGAGAGGCGGCGGCCCGACGACGATGAAGAAGATGAAGACGACGACCACGACACTTCCTCCTCTTCTTCGTCAGCTTCCTCCAGGAGACGTAAGATCTGCTATCCAGGGCGGAGCCGGGGCTGCTGTAGCCGAAGCCACAGGGCCCGGACGCACCTGTACAGACGACCAAAGTCTGGGGTAGACCACCACGAACAGGGACGACATCAGCAGGTATGGGCATCTCTGGAACAGCAGCACGGCCAGCACATCATCGGTAGGGACAGCCCAGCGCAGCAACGGCAGGAACAGCCAGCGCAGCAACAAGGCAGGGACAGCCAGCGCAGCAACTGCATCCGACAGTCAGCCAGAATCGGCAGGTACGGCAGGCAGCACCGGAAACACAGGAAGTGGAGCAGCAGCCAGCAACATCCTGGTACCGGCGGCAGGTCCGGGGCGAGTTCTAGGGCAGCGGAAGTGTCGCTGCAGCGCGGCAACCACGAGCGGCGGCGGCACGCCCCCCTCTCGGTACGGCGAACGGCACTTCACAGCGGCTGTAGGCAAGACTGTTACCACGTGAGGCGAGTACACCAGGTGAGGAGGGACGTCGTCACCTGGTTGCGTGGTCACCACTCCATGGGTGACCGCAGTAGGCCCAGACATAGAACCGCAGCCCCTGGACACCAGCACGCTCTGCAATTGGAAGGACGCCCATACCTCACCAAGGTCCACCCTCGTGGCAGTAGCACTGCGGAAATAATAGTAGTAGCGATTAATGGGGGGAAATCCCCTCGTGCGGGGGTTTGATCCCTCCCGAACGATTGGAAGACCCCTAATACAATTGTACATCGGGCACCGAGCGCCCTCCCCCGCGCTCGACGGATCGGGCGAGGAGAAGAACGCCGATAACCTCCCCCCCCCCAAGGGGAAGAGCCATCTGTGGGAACTGAGCGGGGGGGTCTCGTTCCCCACCCCCGCACAGTACCCATGTACCCAACAACAAAATAAGAGCCCTAGCAATCGTGCCATCGGCACGAATACAAGGCATAAGGATCAATTCCCTGACTGAGCGGAACTTGAACCAAATAATATTGATGCAATCAATAATAAGGAACAAAAATGAAAATGCATCTTGCAAAACGATTCACTTCACAATGAATAAGGGCTCGGATCGAGCGCATTTGCGCCCTCGGTACCGAGCGCAAGGGTGAAAGGTTCATTACTTACCTTTATGGATCAAGGTTTCTGGAACCTTGATCCATAATGAATTGATGCAATCAACAAATTATATGAATGAAAAGACTACTGCGCTTGCGATTTCACTTCATACAAATAAAAAGGGAAGGATCAATTCCCGTGAATAGCGGAACATTGATCCCAGTCAACAATGCAATCTCAATAAAAATGAAAATGAAAAAGAACTGCACTTGCGATTTCACTTCATTCAAAATAAAAAGGGGAAGGATCAATCTCCGGGCAAGCTCGAAACTGATCCAAAATGAGTATTGCTACAATAAAAAAAATATATATGAAAATGAAAAAAGAATACTGTACTTGCGTTCCACTTTCATACTGATAAGTTTCCGTGCCGAGCGCATTCGTTCGGCAACGGGCATACAGGTCAAAAAAAAAATATAAATGCAAAGAGCACTTACTTACGATTTTCATCTACACATTTCCAACCCAATATACGCTCGGAGCGAGCGCTCCCGCCCTCGGCACCGAGCATACACATACGAGATCATTCTGGGAAAATGAATTCCCGCAATTACGCCCTTCAGTCCCGGCACTCGGGTAATCGGAGGGCGTTGTGAACCAAGATCCTTTAATTCACAATTGAATTCAATGAAATGATTGTACTTACAATTCAGTTTCACTAGATACATAGAAAAAGAAAAACACAATCATGCGAAAGCAAACGACGATGAAGCGGGCAGAGAGCGATGATACACGTCCACACGCCAGCAGGCCGAAAGCAAAAGTGGTTTGTTTACCTCCAGTCGCGCGCTGCGCGCCTGTCGGACAAGCAGTTAACTAACCGAAACCCCTTGTTCGAAAGCTTACGACCTATCCAGCTGGCCGCTAGTTACCTTCCTATTGTAAAAGGACCGAAGGTTTGTATGCCGTGTCGGAACAAATTAGAGTTTTTAGCTTACAATTACGTTTTTCGACCATTTCCGTAGAGTCAAAGTTGACCGAAGGATGAAATTTTGGCACTTATCGTTATTTACATGAAAATATTTCAAAACTGATAAAAGCTACAACCATGAGTTGTTTTTTGTTGTATTCTACATGAAATTGCGCACATTTTCATATATAATACTCCATGTAACGGCTAATATAAAATGGTGCAAAAATTATGTCAAAGTGACGAAATAATTTCCGAGATGTGTCGGTGATACTTTTTAGTGCGAGAAGAAAGTAATTCGCGCTTGCGCGCCTGGCCAACGATTGTAAACAAAACAACACCTTGATCCATGAGTTCCCAGCATCCCTCAAGGCACGTGAATCAAAAGTATTCGCCTGGTAGGCCTATAACTATTTTTCCGCGAATTTTTTAAAAAACTTTTTTATATCGACATACCATACGTCCAATTGGCACCCAACAGACAATTTATATAGACGTTTAATACATCCAATCGGCGTTAAAGAGTTAAACAAGAACTTTTTTATGAACATTACTTTTACAACATAAGTCTATAAAAGAAGTGAGCAACCTCCATTTTTTGCAGGAAGTTCAGGCCTTTTTGAAGTTATTTCATACACCAAAGGGAATTATTTTATCACTAGGGGCACTGAGTGCTCCTAGTGTATGGTTGGCAAGATGGAATCATCTTATTCTTCTAGTTTTATTACAAAAAATTATTCTGTTTTTGCTTTTGATAAATTTAAGAATGTGAAACATCACTCATTCTTAAAGTGTCCTCACTTAAAAACCAGACTGTATCACAAAATTTACCTGAAAATCTAAAGGTTTCTCATCTTCTGGCAGATCTTTGTTAATCACTGCTAGTCTCTTCCTTGCTGCTTCATGAAGATCCTGGGTAGGAAGAACTTGGCGAGCCTTTTCTTGGATAGCTGGACTTTCATAGATAAGCACTCTTTCAAATTCTTGCATTAATCTAAACCTGAATTCTACTTCCTTACCCTGAAATGTTAATACTTTGATTTACTTTGAATTAAACAATAGCTTTCTACCTAGAAAATAAAACAGCAACTCGAGTTAGATACAATGTTGTAGTATATGGTAATGTACTACTTCAAAAATTTATGCTTACAAAATAAAAGTAAAAGGAATCCTCTTATGTAAATAGGGAAGGTAAATTGGATGAAATATATACAGTTACACAAAGCATTTGCTTGTCACCTTTAAACTCACATGCAGAAAAATTCCTTGTTTATAATCAAATGTTATTTTAAACAGCCAACACCCATGAAATGCATTTTTAAATTTCCATTTTGACCTCACTCTGACCTAATTTTACCATGCAAGAGAGCTATTAAATTACAATTTCCATGAACTAACTGCGCACATAGACCTTCTATTTTTTTTTTTTCAAAATGTCAAATAATTATGCCATCAAATGATCACCTCCACCAACTCCTAACAGGAATTGGGTGAATTGGCAATTTTCTTAATCTTTTCATTGAAATCTTTCACTTGACATATAACGACCAAATTTTTTAAATCTTCCATTTTGCAAAGAAATTGTAACACACTGAACTTTCAACATCTTATCTATCATTGTACCAAGAAATACAAGAACCCTATCCTGAGTTTTGAATCCCCAAAGTAAGTGACGCAGGAAAGTAGTAGGCATATACTGTCATAACATTATAACAAGTATGCTCAAACTTGAAAGAAACATCTTAATGCTGGCTCTATCATTCATTCCCACATCTCAAGTGCTGACTTTATCCTTTCATTTGTACAAGGAAACCTGGCAGTGGGTACATCTTTGGGGAAAAGTGATGCAGATAGTTAGTAAAGTGTAAACTATCATAATTTTCCCTGTGACTTTATAATTTTTTTTTTGGGGGGGATATGTAGGTTACTCCAACACCAATAGTGCTTGGTCTATCTTCTACACTAAAGTGCAGCCAAGATAAAAATCAGCGATGATAACCAATATAGCATTTTAGTTGCAAGGAATTTTTATGCCGTGAATATTACACTTACACTTATTGAAACCCTTGAAAACATAAGCACATCAATTTTATGAAAGTTGAAGTGTGATATCAGATCATGAATGCACAATACAAACATGATATTGTTAAACTACAATAAGGTTTTGTACATACTTACCTGGCAGATATATACTTAGCTATAGTCTCCGACGTTCCCGACAGAATTTCAAATCTCGCGGCACACGCGACAGGTAGGTCAGGTGGTCTACCTTACCCGCCGCTGGGTGGCGGATGTACGAACCACTCCCGTAGCTTGTCAGATTTTTCTCTTCCACCTGTCTCCTGAGGGGAGGCTGGGTGGGCCATTAATCGTATATATCTGCCAGGTAAGTATGTACAAAACCTTATTGTAGTTTAACAATATCATTTTTGTACTGAACTTGCCCTGACAGAATATATACTTAGCTGATTGGCACCCTTGGTGGAGGGTAGAGACAGCTCAATAATACAGGTAAGACGGGAAACAACTAATGTTGTAGGATTTATAAATAAAAACCTTGGTTCTCACCTTTTCAGGATGAAGACTTCATAGATACTATCTCTGAGTCTGCATTGCCTGGAGAGCTACAGCTAGGACGTGACCTGATGCTGAAAGACTCTCGGATCTACCACTGGATATGTGATCCCCTATTGTGGTAGAATCCAAGTCGGATGCTGTTAGAGGGACCTTGTCCGCTTACCTAACAGATCCTTACCACTACCTCTGCAAGGAGCCAAACCCACCAGACCACCTAACCAAAATACAAAGGGTTAATATTACGACAAAAAGAGGTGCCTCCTGCAACCTCTTTCAGACAACCAAAAACAACAATATAAAATATAGGGTAACATATAAAAAATTTACACAGGATAAGTTTCAGCTCCCTGCCCCAGCACCGAATCCGCCGATACGAAAGGACCCAAGGCGAAGCATTTATCATATGTGATTTTTACACTCACGTAGGTAGTGGTTTGCGAAAACCGATTGGCATCTCCAAAAAGTCGCTCCATCAAGTTCCGCACAGACATATTTTTTTCTGAATGCAAGCGAAGTTGCGATGGCTCTCACCTCGTGAGCTTTCACTTTCAGTAGTCTAAATGATCTTCCTTACAGGCAACATGTGCCTCTGTAATAAGGCTTCTCAGAAAAAAGGAAAGAGCATTCTTCGACATGGGCCGTGTGGGGTCCTTTACGGAGCACCAAAGCACATCTTGATTAGCCTTAAGTTGGTTCCTTCCTCTTAAGGAAATACTTCATAATTCTCATAGGCAAAGAGTTCTTTCAGGCTCTTCCCCTACTAGAAAAGATAAACTACGAACTTCAAAGCTCCTGGGCCAAGGGCGTGATGGGTTTTTCATTCTTTGCCAGGAAACTTGGAAGAAATGAACACACCATAGAATCTTCCTTAACCCTACATTGCCCTCAATAGCTTGGAGCTCACTCACTCTCTTAGCTGTAGCTAGGGCCAAAAGGAAGATAGCCTTCTTCGTCAAATCCTTGAAAGAGGCTAAGCCAGGAGGTTCGAATCTAGACGATCCAAGGAATTGTAGTACTACGTCTAGATTCCAGTTCGGTAGACTACATGAGGACGCTTAATGGTTTCAAATGATCTAATAAGATCATGCAGGTCCTTATCATCGGATATATTTAAGCCTCTATGCCGAAATACCGCCGCCAACATACTGCGGTATCCCTTAATAGTTGACACAACCAGATGACATTCTTCGTTTGAGGAAAATAAGGAATCCGCAATTTGGGTCACAGAGGTACTGGAAGAGGAAATGTTCTTCCTCTTGCACCAACGTCTGAAGACATCCCACTTTGACTGGTATACACGCAAGGTGGAAGGTCTCCTCGCTCTTGCGATTGCTTTAGCAGCTGTTGCTGAAAAGCCTTTCGCTCTGACCAAACTTTGGACAGTCTGAAACCAGTCAGACTGAGAGCGAGGAGATTTTTGTGGTACCTGTCGAAGTGGGGTTGTCTGAGTAGATCGCTCTTAGCGGGGAGCGATCTTGAAGGTCCACCAACCATTCCAGTACCTCTGTGGGCCGGCCAAAAGGGAGCGATTAAGGTCATTCTCGTTGAATCGGACTCTACGAATCGTTCTTGATGGTTAGCCCCAGGATCTGAAGGGGGGAAACGCGTAGACGTCGAGTTCGTTCCAGTCTAGAAGAAGAGTGTCTATTGCTACTGCCTCTGGATCTGATATCGGAGAGCAGTAAGGATCCAGCTCTTGTTCTTTGACGTGGCAAAGAGGTCTATGTGTGGCCTGCCCCATAACTTCCACAGGCTCTGGCATACATCCAGATGAAGGGTCCACTCTGTGGGAAGGACCTGATCTTTCCTGCTGAGGATCTGCTCTTACATTCCTTTCTCCCTGCACGAACCTGGTGAGAAGCTTGATTCCTCTTTCTTCTGCCCACAGAAGAAGGTCTCTTGCTGTCTCGTACAGGGAGAAGGAATGCGTCCCCCCCTGTTTCCTGATGTATGCCAGAGCTGTAGTGTTGTCCGCGTTGACCTGCACTACCGATCTTCTGACTTTGGGCTCGAAAGCCTTCAGAGCCAACCACACAGCCATCAACTCCTTTCTGTTGATGTGCCAGGCTACCTGGTCCCCCACCCAGGTACCTGCACTTCGCTGGTTCCCAGAGTTGCACCCCACCCCATGTCCGACGCGTCGGAGAACAACACCAGGTTGGGGGTCTGTGATTGAAGAGACAGTCCCTTCGCAAAGAGGTTGGGATCTGTCCACCATAAGAGATGTTTCTTGATGTCCTGGGATAACGACAGGGAGAACGTCAAATCTGAGAACGACGACTCCAATTCCGATGAAGAAAGAATTGGAGTGGTCTCAGGTGCAACCTTCCTAGGGGAGAACGAATTGCTCCAGAGAGGAGAGTCCCCGGCCCAGCAGACTCATCCACTCCCTCACTGTGCATACTTCTTTCCCTAAGAAGGTTGTTACTCTCTCGAATCCTCGGGCTATCCTTTCCTGCGAGGGAAAAGCCCGAAAACTCAGAGAGTTCAAAAAAAAAAATCTGTATCCCGAGATACACACACTCTTGCTCGGGAATTAGTGATGACTTCTTGAAATTGACGAGAAGTCCCAAAGCCTTCGTCAATTCTAAAGTTACTTGTAAGTCCTTCAAACAACGATCTTCTGAATTGGCCCTTATTAGCCAATCGTCGAGGTACATGGATATCCTCACCCTTTCAAATGAAGCCATTGAGCCACATTCCTCAAAATCCCCGTGAACACTTGAGGGCCGTCGAGAGGCCGAAACAGAGCCCTGAACTGAAAAATTTTCCCCCCCATCATGAATCTGAGAAACTTCCTCGAGGAAGGATGGATCGGTACGTGGAAGTAAGCGTCCTGTAAATCCAAGGAAACCATCCAGTCCCCTGGACGAAGTGCTGCCAGCACTGATGAAGGCGTTTCCATCGTGAACTTCTTCTTTTCTACGAAGAAGTTCAGGGCGCTTACATCCAACACCGGTCTCCATCCCCCTGAGGACTTCGGAACTAGGAAAAGGCGGTTGTAGAAGCCCGATGAATGATGGTCTGTCACTAGTTCGATAGCACCCTTCTCCAGCATCTGATCTACTGCTAGATGGAGAGCTTGATTCATGATGGGGTCTCTGTACCTGGCCGTCAGTTCCCTTGGGATGGCCGTCAAGGGAGGTCTTTCGACGAAAGGGATGAGGTAACCTCTCCTCAAAATAGAAAGGGTCCAAGGATCCGCCCCTTTTTGGGCCCAGACTTCTGCAAACTCTAAGAGTCTGGCGCCCACCGTTGATTGAAGGACTTGCAAGTTGATTTGGGGGCTTTAACAGACTTGGCGAAAGTCTTACCCCTTCTTGAAGGTCTACGACCTCTAACGTAGAGGTCTTGATGAAGATGCCCCTCGAAAGGGTTTCTCGAACACTTGCCTTTTCCTTCTTAGCCTTGGTAGGGAAGGAAGGGCGAGGTTTTCTTGCCGACTGTGCCAAAAAGGTCCTGGGTGGCTTTGGCCGAAAGTGACCTCGAAATGTCCTGCACTCGATGTTTCGGGAACAACTGAGTAGACAGAGGAGCAAACAGCAAAGAAGACCTCTGAGCATGGGAGACCGACTTCGTTAAGAAGGAACAATAAACCGACCTCTTTCTTCACGATCCCGGCCCCATAAAGGGAGGCGATTTCACTCGCTCCGTCTCTTACCGACTTGTCCATACAAGACAAAACACACATAAGATCTTCTGGCGAAATTGACTCTGGCACTTCAATTTTCCTTGGCTAGGACTCCCAACGACCAATCAAGGAAGTTAAATACTTCCAGCACTCTAAACATACCTTTGAGCAAATGATCCAATTCATTCATTGCCCAAGTCGTCTTAGCAGAGTTAAGGGCAGAGTTTATCCTTGTGCGAATCTACCAGTGCCGAAAATCCGAATCAGCCGAAGACGGTAGACCCAATCCTAAGGGCTCTCCTGTTTCGTACCAGAAACCAGCGCGTCCTGATACTTCGAAGGAGGAAAAGCGAACATCGTTTTCCCCGCTTCTTCTTTGGAAGCCATCCAGGAACCAAAACTCCTCAGTGCCTTCTTCATAGAAGAGTTGGCTTCATCCTCCACACAAGAAGAACTCTTCGCTGTCTTCGCCGTTGAAAAAAGTGAGTGAGGAGAAGGAGGAGCCGTAGGCGTAAGGGTAATCCCCAAAAACTTGTAAAAGTAGCTCTGTAAGCTTCTTGTAAGAAGAGACAGCAGCAGAAGTGTTCGGTTCCTCATCCGAACCTTCTAGGACGTCTTCTCGAGGCGAGCGCTGAAGATCCTTATGTGACGAAGGGATCCTAGCAGGAGTTGAGCGAGAGGTTGGAGAACGCCCTCTCTTAGAAGAGTTCACATCCACTGGAGAACGATGAGAAGATCTGGGAAGTCTACGATGAGACTCCCTCTTCGAGGTATACGGAATCTCAGCCGAAGGGGGAGAGGTAGGGCTCCTACTCCGAGAATCCTCGGAAACATCCACAGGGCGCTTACGAGGAGGCGAGCGCCTACTATACTCTATGCGCCTATCCTGAGGCGAGCGGCTGCCAGGAGAAGAGCGCCTATCGAGAGCAGAGCGCTTGCGCGGCTCTCCATACTTGTCCAGTTGCGTACGATCAACGGAAGTCCGACTGGAAGGCGAAATGCGCCTACTAGGAGAAGGCTGCTTGCGAGACTCTTGACGTCTAACAAGAGGGTAACATTCAGGAGAAGGGCGTTTCAAAACTAACGAGCGCCTACTTGGAGAAGGGCGCTTCCGGGATTCCTGGTGCCTACCAAGAGACAAACGGTCAGGAGAAGTGCGCCTAGAAGCAGGAGAGCGCCTACACGGAGAAGGGCGCTTGAAAGACTCTTGTTGTCTGCCCCTAGGAGAATAATCAGGAGTATGACGCCTTAAAAGAAACGAGCGCCTACTAGGAGATCTATGTGCAGTAGGCTCTGGGCGCCTACCTTGCGGGGAGCGGCTAACAGTAGGCCGTCTATCATGCACACCGACTCCCTACCAGACTCCTAGATGCCTGTCAGGAGAGAAGTCACGATCCGACACTCGAGGAGAGTGACATCTGGAAGAAGAACGCCTACTTGTATAAGGGCGCCTTCTAGAATCTTGAGGCTGCTGAGGAGAAGTTTCACGCGAGGGAGTTGAAGAAATCGCGTGATGAGCAGGTGCAGTGCGCTTACCGGAAGCGGGAATCCAATCTGGAGAAAAACTTCTTTCTCCATAGAAGCGTCCTACCGATGTTTGGCGTCTTGAAATCGAAAGAGAGCCAGGCGAGCGAGGGGGCGCTCACGCGAGCGAGGGCGCTCACGCGAGCCCCCACCTTCATACGAAACCTCCCCATATGAAGGAGAACGATCCTCTGAAGAGCGGCGCCTAGATCTCTTGATCGGAAGAGAAACGTCCTTCTTCCTACGTGATCTAACTGCTAGAGAGTCTGCTAGCGCCGTGATCTGAGCTTGAAGTCCCGCGAGTACTCTCGTAGGAGAATCTTCTTGTTCTTCCTCGGAAGCAGGCGCCGAGCGCGGAGCGCGAGAAGAAGAACGATCACAGGATTTCTTGGGTTTCTTCGCCTCCACCGACGATTCTTCCGGGAAAACCTCCGGACTAGAAGCCAAAGGACTGCAGGGAGCCTTCCAAGCCCTCTTCAACGGGCGCGACGCATCCGGGGAGTTCCAACCTCTCTTCGGAGAGGGAGACGACGAAGAGGAGAAGCATTGCGTAGGAGCTCCTTCTTGTAGCGATCCGAGGCAGCCTGGGAGCGTACTTCAGGATCTGCCGAGGGACGCCTGACCGGTGGGGGCTCTCCCTAGCCCTCCTGCGGCTTTCGACTTTCCTACTCCACTGGAACTGGGAGTCTGGAAGAGGTCTAGGCCTAGAGGCACTAAGGAGCCGGTCAGACGCACCCTCCACAACACTGGGGACACTGCACTGATCACTAACACTCTCCTTACCTTCCAACTGACGAATCTTCTGATCCATAGAACGATTCTTGGCTTTCAGAGCTGCCGCCTCCGAAGGCGAATCTTCGGCTTCGGTGCGGGGAGCCGGGGCTGCAACTTGGAAGAAGGTTCTAATTCTACGTTAGTACTATTAGGATCCACATCCAACTCACTCATTCTAGATCTGCTAGAACTTCTAGAGAAGCCTTACGCACTCTATCACGTTCCAACTTCCTAACATAAGAAGAGAGAGCCTTATATTCTTCTTCATTCAATCCCTTACATTCATTACAAGGGTTAGCAAAAGCACATTCATTCCCCTGCATTTCATGCAAACCGTGTAGGGGTCTACCGAAGCTTTCGGCAACCTCACCTTACCTCCTTCATTCACGCAAACCCTAAACAAAACCGAAGTTTTAACTACCGATTCTAGATCAGACATCGTTAAAGAAAATCAAACTCAAAATCAAACCGGTCCACAATCAGCGTATGCCAAGCCAAACAAAGCGAATACGTCACCAAAAGAAGTCCAAATTAACTCCAGGCAAGCGAGAATCGAAAAACTATCGAGAGGAACCGACAACAGTTGTTATCGTTCCCGCGACAGAGAAAAATCTGACAAGCTTACGGGAGTGGTTCGTACATCCGCCACCCGCGGCGGGTAAGGTAGACCACCTGACCTACCTGTCGCGTGTGCCGCGAGATTTGAATTCTGTCGGGAACGTCGGAGACTATAGCTAAGTATATCTGTCAGGGAAGTTCATGTACAAAAAAAAAACAAGTAATGTAGTTCAGTACAGAAAAAGTAAGTGCTAGGTCAGTAAAACCAGGATGAGCGATGAACTAAAGATGAAGAAAATAACTTGTGCAAGTCATGAAGCAAGAAGGTTCCATATCCAGCAAATTTTTGAACTCACTTCTGCACCTGATTCTAGGTTTAGGTATTTATGCAGGCACAATGTTTTTTGACGACTTTGCTTCTCCTGTGTGTGGTATTATGTATCTTTTTCAATTGTTTAAAATGATATTGCTTTGTTGCTGCTCCTTTTTCTGTAAGGTCACCTGTGTGTATTATGAAAGAGTCAAAATTACCAAACACATAAAAAAGTATGTTAAGTTCTCAGTTTCCAACTACTTTTCTTAGGCTATGGTCCCGGTTAATAAACACAATTGTTAAAATGTACCCAATATACAAACAAGGGCTAAATGTACCCCATAAACAAATTATACTCATGTATATGAAATATACAATAGGTTAATTAATAGCCATAGCAGCTAACTACTATACCCATTTGGCATATTAGGTATGATGTCCATTTAAGTTGAGTATATCTTAAGTATTACCAGACCACTGAGCTGATTAACAGCTCTCCTAGGGCCCAAAGGATTAGACATTTTTATGTACGTGGCTAGGAACCAATTGGTTACTTAGCAATGGGATCTACAGCTTATTGTGGGATCTGAACCACATTGAGAAATGAATTTATATCATCAGAAATAAATTCCTCTGATTTAACTTTGGCAGAGCAGGGAATCTAACCCTGTCCCTGAAATAGTCGAACACATAACCGACTTGTCCAATGAGGAACTAGGTATGTTGTTCATTTGGTAAATTTCCTATTGGCTTTATCAGAAGAATCTGTTCATTCAGGATATTTGGTTATCAGATTTCTGAGAAAGCTAAAAATATTGATATGATACATAAATAACCACATACAATCTAAGATGCAGTTCACTGGACACATTTCGTCCCTCAGGTACTTTCGTATATTAGGAGCATTTTGTCCATCAGGTACTTCATCCATGAAGGTTTGGGTGTCTTTAAAGTTATCTAAGTCATCAAACAAGAGGATCCGACTCAAATTCCAGCAACAATATTGATCTAAAAATTGTCTTTGGTATGAGCTGGCCTGATCCCTTGGGAATTAGATAACATGTTCAGTTAACACATGGCTTTCACTGCAGAGGATAGGTAACCTTTTTAAAGCAAACTCCAGCACATGTGAGCTATCGACTCCATAGGTGACTGGGAGACAGCTAGACCATATCAACTAGCCGGAATTAAGGGCTCTTATGAGAAGCTGGCTTTCCAAGACCTCACAGCTGACACCCCAGTCACTTTTTGTATACAATACAATCATTATATCCTACCCTTATTTACAATTGAGAAGAAACAAAATCAAGTACCCCAACCTCAAGTACCCCAACCACTATCACCCAAAGATGATAAAAAAAACATCTAAGATTAATACACACTTACTGCCACTAATGATGAGAGTATCACATTTTACTTATGCCCAACTGCAACTGGTCAGATAAATACTGAATGTCTAAAATCTTCTCTACAAAAATAAATGCTGATACATACAGCTAATTTTCAAACCCTCTGTTAGTAAACTATACATACAATTAATGCAGATGAAACAGTGGCTGCTGAACAGGCCTGTGCAGATGGTTTTCCTTTAGTTACTGACTTTTCCCTTTTTTCTTTAAGTTGTAGTAATTGTTGACGATACTGCTTCACATTGTCAAGGGAATTCTCTTGTGGCAGGATCAGTCTGTCTTCACCCTGAAAAATTCAGTACAGTCACAATTCGTATGAAATTCAAGTAACCAGTCTTCACATCCTGTATATAAAGAAACTTTGAACACTTATACAGTAAAGAATAAAAAGAAAACCTTACTCTCTTATTCATTTTCGTATCACATATATTTACACTACTTCACAAAGGATCATGCACAGTAATGATACTGAACAAATACCTCCTCAAACCCCATTAGGAAAAGAATCTCAAGGGCACCTATGGCAGGGATCAATTTCTTCATAATGACTTTGTTATTCAGTTTGACACTCCGGTACTTTTCACTCGTTGGCTCATTCAAGACATTGTCAGCAATCTGTAAAAGAAAAAGTTACTCAGGAAAACAAACCTGAAAACTTCCATGAAGTAAAAAAAAAAATACATCAGAACATGGCCGTAAAGTAAGCTTCAATGGTTATGGGCAATATCTGGTATTTATATGATTAAAAGGACGATGTTGAAGAAAAAATCTTTAAAACCAAATATATATACTGAACTACAAATGAAGCTTTGGTAAAATTACACTTCAAAGGTGTAAAAAAGTATCCTCTTACCATCTTAAGAGGTACAATACTTTCCTCAGTTTTTGGTTTCCATACATGAAGCTGGGAGGTTGAATAATGATAGGCTTTAACTGCAAACTTGTACCACAGCAACATTCATACTTCAACTTCTTATTGAAACCATTTTTACCATTTACATTAAGATCTGATAAGAATAGTAATAAATAATAATTACATTCAGATGTTAATGTAAATTCTGTACTCTATCACTGAAGGACATATATATATATAATGTATGTACAGTAATGACAAAGTACTATTAACTCTTTAAAATCAAGGAATTGGTGGTATTTGATTATTAAATTTGCTCACCTGGGTACAATCTTTGACACTGCACTCAACTTCAACACAAACAGCAATGTAGCACAGTATGTATATTATCAGTAATACTAGTGTAAGAAATTTGTCGAAGGCCTTTTTTGTGATATCATCTCAATATTTTAAAAATATTTTAGTAGTAATGATGGCAGTGTTTTCTCAATTAAAGAGAGTACACAGTCCCTTCTTTCAGTATATAAGGTAGAAATAAAATATGTGAATATAAGGTAAAAATAAAATGTGTGCATAAAGGGCAGAAATTTAGCAAAATGTTTCAGCCTACACAATATTAAGAATGAAATTATGGAATAAAATCCACTTAGAGGACTTAGAGTAAAGTCACCAATACAATCACTGAAGCCTTACTCCCCTGCAACAACATTTTGCTGAATTAAACAGCAAAAAATATTCCCAAGGCATTGTGATATCTTTCACCTTTGCAATAATTATTGTTATTGATACTGATTGTGGATGTGACCCATATATTTTTCTGATTGCTCATCTTGCGGTTTATACATTTTATGTCATTTCCGAGATTAAAATTCACAAAATAATTAAAGAAACTCATTTCCCACTGAAGTGCCCCTTAATTGTTATATATGACTATTACAATGGACCCCACATATTCGTGTTCTCCAGATTCGCAGACTCACACATTCACGGATTTCTCTCTGGAACATTTCCCCACATTATTCACGGAACAATTGCCTATTCGCGGTATTTTTGTATGAGAAATATCCACAAATTCCTGTTTTTTATCAATTTTATCATAAAATGCACTTTTTGTAATAAAACTATTAAAAAAAACAGGTATAAAAATTTTTGGTGGGTTTTTCTTGAGTATTTACTGACAAAATAGGAGGTTTAGAGCATTTTTGTTGGGGTTACAACTGTTCGCGGGTTCTAACTATTCATGGGAGCGTCTGGTACGCATCCCCTGTGAATACGGGGGGACCACTGTACAGGCCTATATAGGGATGGAGAAACAAATTGTAGTACTAATAAGTACCAAGATTCCCTTACATTTGTCATTTTTACTTTTAATATTTTCGTCTTTTTGCCATCACTTCTTGTTATACTCAATGCTTTGTTTACAACACAGATTGGCAGGACCATCCATGTAAATATGACATTTTTATAATAGAACAAGGGGCCTCCTTAGACAGCATCAAAGAACCCCTATTTACTAACGGTTGTTGATGAATATTAATGTTTCCCCCTTACTCACTGCTGTTGATGAATATATTTTTATTATAAAATAAAATTTTACACATCCTTACCAAGCACTTATAATTAGCCGAAAGCTTTCCTAACCACGGCAGAATACAGAATACGTGCAAGATAAAGCATCCGAGAAATGCATGGTTCACGTATGAAAGGGGGAATTAGATATCCCTTGATAGCCTAACTACTGCAACACAAATGATATAGAAGAAATGTTAAAACTGAATAGATGGAAATAAAATTGGTGTTTTTGATGATAAGCATTACTTCCCATAACTTGTTACGGTTTTGTACAATTGCCTTTATTTCATTTAGACAAGGTAGAATTTGTTTTTATGCTTTGCTCCAACCTTCCCCTCCTGGGTACAACCCATTTTGTCACCAAAAACCCCTTTTGTCACCAAAACTATGTACTCCATTGTGAAAATTGTTTCTTCACCATTAATCCCACTTTCCTTAGACTGCGATAATACACCTCCAACCTCATATTTTTTTTCTCTCTCTTGTGTTGTACGTCGAATTTCACTAATTAGGGCGTTCACTTCAGTATTTTTATGGGTTTAGCATTCCACTGAAATTATGCTACATTGTAAGACGAGCAATAAACTGTCAAGCTGACACACTGTTTTTGTCCTCCAAGACAACTTATGTAATTTTGCTACACTGTAAGATACCTACTAAACGCAATACACTGTTAAACTGTTCTTGTCCTCCAAACAACTTTTATAATACGAATCTAATGGTAATTCCATACAATTAATTAGAAGGTGGTGGCGAAACGGGGTCAAATGATAGTTTACAAAACGCGTTCAAAAATGGTGACGAACCGGACTGATGACGAAATGGGCAGATCCCCTCCTCCCCACCATGGACTAAATTAAGAAATTAATCTTCATATATAGATTTCAAGTAAACAACATTCGAAAACCTCTGGCAATAAAACCCAACTTCACCAGACATACCTAGGTAGCCTACATGTTAACCTACTACGGCACCGCCTCGTCCCAGCCTTAGCCCTAGGTACCTATAGCTAATTGGTCAGACTTACCAGTAGGTTTAAGTTATTGGTAATAATAATAATTATAAAATTCAGTACACCGACCTACGTCTCTCCCATGACGTCTCAATTTATCGAAACAATTATATACCTAGGTAGTACCTACCTAGGCTACAGTCGAACTTCGCATGAGGTTGAGCTAAACTACCTTACCTTGATTAGCGTTTCGAGAGCACCTTCCAATAACTCTTCATTGTTCTCCAGTAAGGACTCAACACAACTTGATAATTCTCCCATCCCGAAGATGTGAACCGTCTCTACAACGTCAGGTCTGTTCTCCTTTTGCGAGGTTTCTTTGTACGTCACCAACTCCGCAAGTTCGTAGACAACACGCAATCTAGTTTTGAGTTTCTGCCAACAACAGCTGACTTGCGTTCTTCATGTGTGTGTGTGTGTGATACACACGATGTCACAGTTCCAGATAATGACGATAGGTTTACACAGATTCCCAACGAGAACGTCGCACCAGATATCAGGATACAAAATTTAATATTTCTAGAATATATCTTTTTTATTTTAGTGTTTCCTAGATGATATATTCAACTTCTTAGCGTCGCTATCTCAAAATGTAATAAAAATGTAAATTTAGTCACGGGTTCGGAACTGTGATAATTATGATGCTTAAAAAACGGGAACTCGGGGATAATATTTTCGTTTACATCAGGAATATAAGTATATTGGTCTTTAAGAAACGTCTCACAAACATTTAACAATGTAAAGGAAGAGAGTCAGGAGAAAATTGGACTAATTCGGAAACAAGAATGTACACGCTTAATTTATTTGATTCATTTTATTATTTCAGCATCTTAATTCAAGTTAGGCTATCAACTTTAAAACCGTAATTATGTGAATTTGATAAATCCATCCATGACAAAAAAAATATCAGTGATGAGTATATTTTGTTGACGTAGCAACTATCTCAAGTTAATCTGCCCTAAAAGACCACCGAATCTGTGTTTGTGGATTGAGAGCTAGAAACCAGGTGACTGAATGACATGACTTTTTTCAAGATTAATAATTAATTCCTTGATCCTTTTAAATCTTCGAAGTTCGAAACCACTCTATGATTAGAACTGAAAAAAAAGTTGATGACATATACTGAAGTGTTTTAGGTACCATCAGTACTTCTCAGTTCTTGAAGGAAAATACACACACAAATTTATATATATATATATATATATATCTATATATATTATATATATCTATATATATTATATATATATATATATATATATAGATATATATTCTCAACATTTTATCTATTTCAGTTTTACTTGAAGTAAGTAACTTAGTCACATTAGTGAGCCATTCACTTTAGCCAATCCGCACTTGAAGTAGCCAGCCAGTGATAGTACTATCCGTTACTTTAGTAGTCTGTTCTAAAATGAGGCTATTGTATACGTGTGTGAAAATGTTATATGCAAGGAAGTTCCAACAATGATCTAGTTTGGCTATACTTAAATGGATTTCTGTAGTCTGAGTTACTAATACCTTGGGGTTGCTTGAGTGTTTCTTCATGCTTTTACAGAGTGCAAAATTGAGATAATCTAGCCTTCTATAACTTGGATGTTTGATTGATGGTATTCCTATGGTTGTTTTTACCTGTAATGCTTTTAATCTTTCAATGTCCTTCCTCTGGGAAGTAGACCTGAAGTTGGTCAGTATACTGTTCAGTTCAAGAGCATTGTGTAAAGGCCGCCACTAACGTTCAGTTATGCCAGCACAGTTATAACTGCACAGTTGGACTGTGTAGTTATAACTGAACGTTAGTGTGGACAACCTGCACAGTTTTTCTGGCCTGCGCAGGCGGCCTGGGTAAATAGCTCATCTCAATCGATGAGCATCTGCCCAAACGGCCGCACATGCGCATTGTAAGTTAATGTCGTAGAGGCAACTTTTTTTGACTCGGTTCGCTGTTTGTTCGCGGACAGATAACATCTACTAATAAAGAACATTGAGCTGGGTTTTATTGAATTGAAAAGTGTTTATGCCTAAGTTGAGGATATATTGGATTTACTTGTTTTTAATAATTGATACTGAAGTAAGAATAATATATATTTATAATTATGCCATTTTTCCACGGGAAAAATAATAGTGTATGATGCTGAAAGAGACAGCATCATTCTTGAATGTCTTGTAGATTTCATTGATATCTATATGAATGAGACTTTCCTTTGGCAAGTAAAACCCAAAGGCTATCGAACAAATTAAGTCTATGTATGTGTATTCGTTGTTATGAACCATATATGCAACCATATATGAAAGTAAATAAAGGTATAAGCCACAAGGGAAAAATAAACAACGGAGTTTCTGCAAGATCTTTCGACGTTCAAACGTCCTTTACTTAGTTCATCTGTAATGGGAAAAATATTCCTTTAATTATTAGTAATTTATTTAGTAATTGATTCATCATCCTCCTCTAATATCTTTACACTGCTGATGTAAAAGTGATTGGAACTGTGAAATGTTTTCGTTTCTGTTGTGGACGAGTGTGGCAGTGTAGCCGGTCCCTTGTTTTGTTTTTTCGCTCTGAGTATGGGAGCGCTGCCCTGAATCTTTCGTCTGCATTTTGGTAACACTAGCAACACATGGAAGAATCACGAATGCTTTCGTGTGAGGACGTCAACCTGTCCAGCCTTCAATTTGGCTATTTTACCAAATATTAATACAAATGATTATCTGTCCCTTGCAAGGGATCTAGTCCAGGAATCTAATCCAGGGATCTAGTCCAGAGATCTAGTCCAGGAGTTCTGAAGACTAGGTAAATTAATCAAGTCCAGGAGTCTAGGCCTGGGAGAAATTTAGCATGATGTACTGAGTAATAAAGAAACACGCTGAGTACCAGGAATTTTCTTCAATACCCCTAAAATGGAAATCAGCACTTCAATTGCCTCCCAGTGGGAAGACATCACCTGGCCTCATCAGTACGTAGTAAGACCCATACACACAAGAGATATCATGTAATAGCAGGTAGGACAGGCCTACCCTATTTCCAGGCAGCGTAAACGTTAGTCTTCATACCCACCGTGTCAACTATGACAGTATCATTCACCGACCCCTGTCTCCAGGCAAGAAGACTGACAAAAGTGTATATGTACAGTAGTATTCTTATTACCGTATCTTAATGTCATGGCGAGGGAAAATCCTCCCGTGACATTTGGTGGCAGCGGTGGGATGTGTAGCCCAGTGCTATTGATCCAGACCCACTGTGCCTATATATTATGTAGGTCACTTTAAATGTTTTGTCGTATTGTATGCATTTCATTATACAATATTGTTGATTTTTGTCTGATTAAGGTCATGATTTATTTACATGCATATTCATTATTTCTGTAGGGAGATGTATGGCATTGTCTCTTGATGTAGTTTACATTGTATTATTTGATTATATATGTAAGTGTTTGAAATATTGTAGCAATGGCGACTGGTACTGATGAATCATATATTGATCTAATTCAGTTAGGACAAGAAACACAACAATCATTACAGACAGTTAAGAGCTTCACTCAATCCTACCAGGACGTTTGGTCTCAAGTGGGAGGTTTATCAAATCTAATCAAGGACTTGGACCAGAAGTTGGTTGACATACAGGGTACAATACAACACTTAACACCCAAACATAATAACACTCAACCATCCATAATGTCTACACTACATATGTCTCACAACATTCCAAGTAATGAACAAAGGTATAATGTAAAACATTTTGTACAAGAATTCACATAGTGCCCTGGTTGAGAATGTGATTGTGATCTTATGGGTCTTGTCTTATAGGAAATTGTCAGAGTTTTGCTCTTGTAGTACTGGTTTGGTACATCTTAGAGGATAGAGTACATCACTTTCCAAACCCCTTTGAGATTCAAGTTTAGAGTCGTTTCTAGCCAATAGCGCTGGTGCGTTTGATAATCATTAGGACGCCTCAATAGGAGTAAATTCTGTCTTCACATGTGGAGAACTCTTTTGTTGCAGAGGGATGTGACATCCTGTGTAAGTGGAGTCAATCTAACCCCAGTATTAGGCTAGACAAAGCTATTAGGAAAGCTGTATTGAACGCACACCTATAGGGTAGTGTCCCCATTTAGTACTCAAGTATATCCTTGTGTTATGTTGTTGCAAGAGCCCCCTTTGGTCTCTAGTTGAGATTGTTGCTTGTTTCTACTGTACAAGACCTGTTTTTCCACAGTCACAGACCCATCTGAGGAGCTGTTTGTTCCGTTAGGAAAAGTTGTCCTTGATATTAGAGTGGACATGAATCAATTCTTCCCCGAGGGAAAAGCTTTGTAATGGGAAAAATACTCCTTTAATTATCAGTGATTTATTTAGTAATTGATTCATCATCCTCCTCTAATATCTTTACACTGCTGATGTAAAAGTGATTGGAACTGTGAAATGTTTTCGTTTCTGTTGTGGACGAGTGTGGCAGTGTAGCCAGTCCCTTGTTTTGTTTTTTCGCTCTGAGTATGGGAGCGCTGCCCTGAATCTTTCGTCTGCATTTTGGTAACACTAGCAACACATGGAAGAATCACGAATGCTTTCGTGTGAGGACGTCAACCTGTCCAGCCTTCAATTTGGCTATTTTACCAAATATTAATACAAATGATTAGCTGTCCCTTGCAAGGGATCTAGTCCAGGAATCTAATCCAGGGATCTAGTCCAGAGATCTAGTCCAGGAGTTCTGAAGACTAGGTAAATTAATCAAGTCCAGGAGACTAGGCCTGGGAGAAATTTAGCATGATGTACTGAGTAAAAAGAAACACGCTGAGTACCAGGAATTTTCTTCAATACCCCTAAAATGGAAATCAGCACTTCAATTGCCTCCCAGTGGGAAGACATCACCTGGCCTCATCAGTAGTAAGACCCATACACACAAGAGATATCATGTAATAGCAGGTAGGACAGGCCTACCCTATTTCCAGGCAGCGTAAACGTTAGTCTTCATACCCACCGTGTCAACTATGACAGTATCATTCACCGACCCCTGTCTCCAGGCAAGAAGACTGACAAAAGTGTATATGTACAGTAGTATTCTTATTACCGTATCTTAATGTCATGGCGAGGGAAAATCCTCCCGTGACACATCTGCTAAGTAAAGGACGTTTGAACGTCGAAAGATCTTGCGGAAACTCCATTGTTTATTTTTCCCTCGTGGCTTATACCTTTATTTATGGATTTATCACGTTCCAATCTTTCGTGATTCAGTTATACATATGAAAGTAAATATTTATTATGGCAAAATAATGTAACACAAGAATAGGCCGAGTATATGCGTCTAGTATTCATGATTATGCACTGTGTAAGTAATTCGTTTTAAAATGAGAATAAAATAATATTCTATTTTCAGACGAAATAAAATCAAACAATATTTGACTGGATTTTTTTTTTTCATTGCTTACATCTCACGGAAGTTCGCTTTGAAATGAAATTAGACTAATCGACACACTAATGAAGCAGAGGAAGGCAGTAGTAAACTAAGGATTTTCATTCATTGTAACACGTCATAAGAATGTAAATTTTTAAACGAAAACAAATCAGCATTAACCCTTTTAATGAAATAGAAAAAAATATTAGGCCTATATGTGTCAACTTTGAAACAAAAGCAAACGATTACGAACTTAATTATCTTTCCATGGAACTCCCTTGGTTCACAAAATATTCAGTAAACATTATGAAGGTTCTTGGGGCCAAATTTAAACTCCTAATAAATTCACGTGGGAATATTTAATTCGTTTCCATCAACCACTATTTCACTGAAAGTCTTACTCGAAGTTTATGAGATTTTCATGATGTCAGCAAGTCAATTACAGCCAGAGCATCGTGTGCTGACGCCATGGATGCTACGGAGAGGACTGAGGAAACGGCCTGTATCGTTAGTGGCGAAGATTTGCCTGCACGTTATAACTCTGCAGACATAACTGAACGTTAGTGGCGGGCTTAGGTTGAGCACTACCCCGTTTCTCAATACGAAAGAGATGTTTAAGGTCAAGAAGGAATAACATAAGGTTAGATCGTCGGTTGCTCGGTTCCCGCACTATGACGTCACAGGTGCGCTTCGACTGGGCAGTGCACTTAATGATTATGTTTTGACAGTAATTTGTTGCTATGCTGGTGTTCACAATTTCCGCACAGGAAAATATCCTCTCTCTCTCTCTCTCTCTCTCTCTCTCTCTCTCTCTCTCTCTCTCTCTGCTCTCTCCTCCTCTCACTTAAACAAAGCTATATCACGATATTTAAGACGTTATCATACAGAATATAATCTTGTTGGAATACAAATAACGAAAGTAACGAGGCAATAAAATTATAATAAAGATGTTTTAACTAAGGCAAGATATATACCATAGCGAAAAAAAGTTACATTGACATGTTATTTCTGGAGTTCTGTATAGCCTATGCTGTTCGAACACACACACACACAATATATATATATATATATATATATATATATATATATATAGTATATATATATATATATATATATATATATATATATATATATATGTGTGTGTGTGTGTGTGTGTGTGTATTATATATATATATATATATATATATATATTATGCATATATATATATATATATATATTATATATATATATATATATATATTATATAAGTATGTATATATATATATATATATATATATATATATATATATATAATATATTATTGAGTTTGGGCTTATTCATAGATAAGAAAAGCTGTTGGATGATTTGGCTAATGAAAGCCACTTAATTCTCCAAACACTATGATTTTATTACCAGATTCAACGCTCTGACCCTACGATATCCCTTAGTGGAGTTCATAAGAAATAAAAGATCTAGGCCTAATTATTGTCTGCACAGGAAGACTACTCAGAAGTAGGTCACTACGCATAGGCCTAATCACCTGTTCGAACAAACTTTACATTCATAAAAAGAAATTATAAAAGAAAAAAAAATGGACAGCCTTAATCCGATAATTTCTTCATTCTTTGCATAGGCCTATTCTAATTTTGTACTTCATTTCAAGTATCTAGTCCAGGCTACTTATCAACCGAAGATATGTCACTAAAAATTGCACTAATGAGATTATAAACAAATTGTTAAACCATACCTGACTTTACGTCCTTAACAGGTAAACTGAAAGAGGGAACTGCGGTTTTCTTTAATCTGCGATAACTTCTCAGGTAAAGTTGTGGTAGCAGTTCATGTTGAAGATTTCTTTCGTAATCTTCTGTCCGGAAATGGACAGACCAAATCCTGGCATCCTTAACATTAATACTATCACTTCTTTTACATGCATTAATCCATACTTTGGACACCTCGGGTTTTTGTTTTTTTTTTTTTTTTTAAGGAACCTGCGAAAAACAAATCTCTTTCTGTCTGGAACTATTAGTGCACCCAAATATGGAACACACACCAATAATCGTGAACTGCAACAATGCAACTGACGGAGTGACTAACAACTGCAGGGCTGCCATATTTCCACACTATGTGACACTAAGGAAATCCACCCTCGGTCTCAGACAGTTGCCAGTTATGCAATATATTCGACTTTATCGAACTGTGAGGAATGTATAAGTTGTTAATCGTGATCTTGTAAGTGCTCAAAACTTATTAGCGGTATGAATTCCCAACCAGTAGACACTAACCCTCTCCGTTTTTAGCTCATATTGTTTAAACATTTCGTTAGATTTTTATTCTAGTTTTTTTCATTTTTGATGAGGGTAAAAGAAGCAAAACTTCTCAACAACAGTCGGTACTCCTTTAATTTGATGAAAAAAAACTGGAATGAAACTTATTTAATTAGATGAAGAAAAAAGTAAAATAGGTGTTTTGCAACAAGTTTATATATATAAGGCATCTTAATCACATCATCGTAATGAAATAAAATGATAAAAATTTATAATGATGTTCAATCCGGCATTATTGCCATAAATATAATGACTAGACCTATATCTTGGGCCAACTATAACTGCTGGTTATATGCTCACAAATGAACTTAAAAAAATAATTATCACTGTATTGTATCATTGCAATTACATAATTACAATCACTTTCATAAAGAATTGAAGCTGCAAATGTAATAGTAAGCACAAGTGTTATAACTATGTCTTAATTTTTAGAGTAAAGTAAACTGGCAACGTATCCTAGACCTAGGCTAATGTACTGAACTATTTAATTTTACACGAGGATTTAACTACCACTGCATTATACAATTTCTCACTTTTATCGTTGTTATACACATAGTCATTCATTTAGGGCAATATCAACTGACATCGAAATCATGAGCACTAGTATCTATACTGGTAAACTAGGCCTATGATTTTTGCTAAGGTCTTACGTTATACGAATTACAGTTATGAAATCATTAAAGCCCGTTCCTTTCAAAAGTAGTTGTAGAGCAACCAAACTGATTATACAGGCACATTAATAATTTTCACATGCAAAAAGTGCGATGTGTAGTATTGCAAAGCTGTAAAGTGCATCGCTGAAAAATAATTTGCTACCAAATGGCGGTATGAATGTATACATATATTTTACAAAATGTTCAAGAAAATATACCATAAAAACTAGCAAATTAAGAATACTCTCTAGTATTATGAAAAATAATAAATGTAGATTTTGTTGAGGACCAGATTGAAAATAATTTTGAATAGGTAACCGAGGCTGGTTGGAGCTGGAGCCAGCCAGTTCGTACGGTCAAGATCTAGCTTATATTCTAGGGCTTGGTTTGCACATGAATCAACGGTCAGCGTTATGCATGTGATAAACATCCACACGCATCGACAAATTAAAAAGGATAAAACTAATTATTTAGATTTATGGATATTTGTGTGTGAGACTTATAAAATAGAATAGTAAAAAATGTTCATAACTTATTATGAGATTTAACTCGCATACGTTTTTTAAGTAAAAAGTGTGGACATTTTTACGTGTGGATTCCACACTCCATACCTATTTCTTTTATAATCACAATGTGGACAAGATAAGCCGTATTAGTGACGTCATTTCCACACTTCGGCAGCCCCGGTGACTAGTGCATCGCCCAGTCGATGTGCTCCTGCGACGTCACGGAGAGAGGTAAATTAGCAATCGGATCCCTCGGTGAACACACCTTATGTTATTCCGTCTTGTTTAGGGTATCGTGGTGTTTCTGGACTTTTTCCACCAGTGTTGATGACGACTCTGTCTTGTATATGAATATTCTACTACCTTTTAGCTCAACAGTTTGGAAATACAGTCTCATAAAGGAATCATTTCCGTTACAAGATCACATTCTTGCTGTACTGTATGTTTCATTTTCTACTCCAGGGCTGGTCCAAGGCTTAGTGGGGACCTAAGCATGACTGTATCTGAGGGGGAGACCCCCCTGATCACCACATGTGCTTAATTATTACTTGTGCTTGAATACTTGATCATTTCATGCACAATAAATGTACCACTAATCCAGTATTATTTGCACTTTTTAAATTTCAGATTGACGAATTATGTGGCATACTGAACTTGCATTTGTAACAGAACAAATCAGCCCGAAAGACTACATTTACAGTTTAACAAATTAACCAGTTTAATTACTCATATTAAAAAATAGAACAGTTACAACCAAATAAAACCACTTTTGGTGTTTTACCCTATCACTAATCGCCAGCAAGAGCTGACTAAATGGTCACGCAAACCTACCTTTTTTATCTTGCTAATTTTTCCCCCTCGTCTCTTCTACTTTTTTTCCTCTCTCTTCTCCGTTCCTAGGTATAAATCCTTTTTTGAGACATGACAGTAGGTCGGTTGCCCGATTAATCTTGGCTTCACATGTTAATCAAATGGATTTGCAGTTGTATAGTCAGTTTTTTCCATCTGTCCACCCGCCTGTGGTGCTCGCGCATGGTAACACTGCATCCCGGACTTTAAACAGTTACGCTATGTGTAAGTTTTAGGTAAATAAAAGGATATCTGGGTGTACATTTGCAATTGAAAAGTGTTTTCAATAATTTACTGTGTGCGAATTACATCGTTAATATTCGAAATAGGATATTGTTATTAGTGTTGAATGTAAGCTGAATTTAACTATTTAAAGCCTGCGACGCAGTGTTACCATTCGCGAGCACCACAGGCGGGTGGACAGATGAAAAAAAAACAGAGTATAGGTCCAACCAAGGGAATAACGTTTGATAAGTGTTTCGTCCCCAACACGATTCAAAGCGTTGCCAGGTCTTGAGACGACGGTGGCATTGATCGGTGAGCCATCACCGTATTCAGATTCTTTGATTAGAATCAACCCATCTCCACTAATGCAGTTGATTGGAAAGTTTGTAACACTTGGGTATTTATGAATATTTCAGTATACATGCCCAAGCTCTATTTTGCTCTAAAAACAGAATCTAAATTCGACAAACTTAGGTAGTATATACACAAGACACAAGTCGATATCATCAGCTTATATGTCTCGTGATGGCTCAGTGGCCTCATTCGCTGGTTCGAGACCTGTCCTGTTTAACATGCGCATTATTATTATTATTTTTTTTACATTTCCTTCTAATAAACGAATCATATATATCCTATCCCAAAATTCCTGTATCTTTAACCCAATGCGAAACACCTTTTTAGACCTATTTAGCCTATTCCATAGACCTTTCTAGCCCTTTCCTACTTCCCACAACAACAACAAAGAAGTTTGTAGGCTTACTCCCCAGATAAGCTAAAATTGTACCTAATCCCAAGCAGTACCTACATATAGTTGTTTTGAAAATTTACTTTATTGTATGGAACTTACCATGTAGCGTGATCTAATTTTAGACCAATAACGCTAACAGAATTATCACCATTGCGCACTACCTTGTTTACTCATACAGTATGACACCTTTGTTTAGGAATAAAGAGCAAAAAAAGTCTTTAGTTTAAAATGTTTAGATGCCAAGATATTATACCTGCAGCTCAAAATATCTTAACTGCAGTACATGCGTGAAAATCAACTATAATTATGCTTGCAAAACTCTTAAACTTTTTTAGTTTTATATGAAAATACTGAAAGTAATTTTCAGTTGTCATAAATATTCAATCATAAGGATAAATAAAATTCTTTTAATCCATATTTACTGTATTTACATTTGTACAGATATCAAGAGCATTTAACTGCTACTCGAAGCTTAGTCGTACTTCCTGGAACAAGAGTGAAATATATTTGCACTGTCGTCGTCGTCTTGCTAAAAGGATTGAAAGGGAAACTGACTATAAGAGGCAGACTGAGAAATTAGCAACGGATTACAGCTATGAATATGATATTTTCTTCATTTTGAAGTATTTTTTGCCTTAATTATCCTCTCAAAGACGTTGAGTTTCTTTGTAAGCAATCCAGAAGTGACCCATAATGCCCATTGCTGAATTAGTCCCCAAGGAAAAAAAATTAGGTCCTACTGAAGCATGATGATGGATAACATTAGAAAAAAAAAAAACAGAAAGAGGGAAAGATTTATAAGGCCCTGTCCACACTGTTCCCATAACCCGTTTCACTACACTAACCGACCGAGTATGATGCCAGAACGATGCAATTGTCTGGTAACACTGCTTTAGAAGTGAGAGTAAACATAGACAGTTGTGTCTGACGGGCATGCCCGCTAGTGTGGACAGGTCTTAAGGTAAGCCGTAGAGTGAATGACATCCACCAATCTAAGCAGCTAACAAGTAGCAGTTGAAAGAAATACCAAAGCATTTTATGGCAGAAAGGTAACTCAAACACTACCATTAACAATACATTCTAGCAAAGGAACAGCAGATGGCACCAAATGTATATGCTGATATCATATATATATATATATATATATATATATATATATATATTATATATATATATATATACATGAATCAAAAGTCTATCAATAATTTTATACATATCTAATAGAGTACTTTCAAATATTAAGCAGGGGATAGCCCCATAATATCACATTCCCGCTACCTTGGGAATAGTTTACACCTGAAGGAGTTGTATATGATAATTCATGTAACCAGACAAGGATTCAAACCTCTACTTTCTGGACCAGAAATAGAATGACAGTGACTTTATCCTTTCATTCCATCTTTAGGTGTATATATATATATATATATATATATATATATATATATATATATACATATAATAATAATAATAAAAGGAGCCCATAAAAAACACCAAAATATAGAGAAAAGATACTATATTTCAGAGACTGCTGAAGTTTACAAAAAAGGTGGTATTTATACCAAGAGATCCATCCACAGGTCAGCCAATTTAGGTCACCCTCGCTGATAATCTTCCTTTAATTTTCAACCATATAAATGAACATAACCATAGAATAAACAGGAATTTGTCACGTATAATTTATAGCAGCAACTGCCGGTACAAGAGTCAAATGATGGAATCGGCCTTAATGGAAGGTAATGAACATCTCAAAAGGAGCATGGGATTCAGATGTGAACGACAAGATTTTCATTCAACCAACGCTTAAGAAGATTAAAGGAAGATTATCAGCGGGGGTGACCTAAATGGCTTACCTGTGGATGGATCTCTTGGTATAAAATACCATTTTTTCTGTAAACTTTCTCATTCATCTACCTGAAGAGGGAGACAGCAGTCTCTGAAATATAGTATCTTTCTCTCTATATTTTGGTGTTTTTATGGGCTCCTTTTATTAGATGGAATTCTGTTGTAACAGAAACATTTTTACCAGTCATATATATATATAGATATATATATATATATATATATATATATATATATATATATACATACTATATATATAATTCCCAATCACACCAAGTATATAAAAATTTTGGTCATTTTAACATATGAAAATGCTTCAAGCTCCACCATCTTCTCGCACGACTAGGACTTGGGGCTGTAAATCTATTCATAATTGCAAGGGAAAAAGTGTCACACGGCACAATTTTTTTGCTTACTGTAAATATAAACAGAAAAGTGATTTTGAGATAAGCTGAATTCATAGGCTTTCTAATACAATTATGTAAGGTAGTGTTTTCCATCATTATTATTAACACAACACCCTTCCCATGACAGACAATGTTTATCACCTCAGTCAATTTTCATCATTCTCTAGATCAGAGGTTCTTAACAGGGGGTCTCCATACCCCTTGGGGGTATGAGAACCACATGCTGGGGGTATGGAACTTGATCTCTGGTTAGTTGTATATAGTTGGTTTTAATGTGCCAACGTATACAAGGATACAGTTTTTAAAAATAAAATATATATAACTATAAATGATTTTGATTTTCTTGTATATTCTATTCTTAAAGTATGTATTAAACTAAGTATATCAAGTTATATTTTCAACAAATAGGACTTATGTGGACTTGAGCAAAGGGGGCATGGAATCATATTGGGTCATTCACTGAGGGCCTGGAATCATCAAAAGATGAAGAACCCCTGATCTAGATCATGGAATTGAAGCTGGCTCGCATCTGATGATGTCCAGTTTATCCTTAAATGTTTTGTCATGGTTAGGAAACACGAAAGAGAGCGTCCTCAGTCGCCTTATTATATATAGTTTACATATACAGAATAAATAGTAAATTTGTTTTTTCGTTCACTTACTCTAAAATAGCTGACAACTAATTGCAGGAGTTTGATTCATTTAAAACTTTATATCAACAACTGACTCAACAAATATAATTGTACGTATAATATCTTATACATCTATATATATATATATATATATATATATCTATATATATATATATTTATATATTATATATGACTGGTAAAAATGTTTCTGTAACAACAGAATTCCATCTAATAAAAGGAGCCCATAAAACACCAAAATGTAGAGAGAAAAGTACTATATTTCAGAGGCTGCTGTCTCTCTCTTCGGGTATATGAATAAGAGAGAGACAGCAGTCTCTGAAATATAGTACATTTCTCTCTACATTTTGGTGTTTTTATGGCTCCTTTTATTAGATATATATATATATATATATATATATATATATATATATATATGTATGTATGTATGTATATAATGATAAAGGGACATACTAAGCTTAAGCTTTCAGCGTAATTTATGGCATTTTCACGCTAAATCAAGATTTGTTTCTGTTTCTTATTAGGGTCATGAATTATTTATCTATTACCGCTTTTCCTGTTTCAGTCCCAGTTGTTTACTCTCTCTCTCTCTCTCTCTTCTCTCTCTCTCTCATGCACACACACACAAGTTATTATTCATGTCAGATTTGACAGAAAACCGTAACAATAAACAATATAACTTTGGTTTTTTAAGTCCTAAACTAATAAAAGGAAACACCGCCTCTTCTCTGTCCTGTAGAAAATGGCCTTTACTTTAACGAGTTACAAAACTGCTGTAGAATATGAACAAGCAATGAACAGCGTAATGTAATGAAATGGTGCTATGCAAATTATGATGAATACATAATATCATATCGATAATACTATAATAATTACGGCAAGTTTATAACATCGCACTAACAGTAAAGTCTATCAAATCGTGAAGGAAAGCAATCATAGTCAGGTACCATCAATGAGGAAAGCGAACCTCTAGAGTATAATATTGGTGACTTCTTAGTTTTTTTTTTAAACGATTCACACAAAACCTTCGAAACCTTATTCTTGGAATTACTCTAAAGGTAAAGAAGAGTGAATGGAAATTTATTATTAGTGGATAAATGCACTCTCACAAATAAAGCCTAAATTACGATACACCAAATACCCTCAGCGAACTTTATAAGGTACAGAGATGTCTTTGAGAGGTGGTAAGGAACAAAATGACCCCCACACAGTTTCTCAAGACCTTCTATTGAATCCTTTAACGAATATTGGCATCCACAGACACAAAAGCTTTTCGTGGCGACTAATCCAAAGGTCTGGAACCGCAGACACACTGAGTTCCTTTAGAAAACATCAAGTGGAATATTGCATCCACAATAATCCCTAAAATCATCGACACCAGAAAAAGAAATAGCGACATACGGATTGGCAAGAGCTGAAAGTAAAGTCCCACTCTAAACCCTATCATGAAACTTACAAAATTGTGTACAGATAATACATCAAATTAATTACGACGCTCACCACACAATGCTATATCTTAAATGGTTTTCTGACACGTCTAACTGTGAGAATCTAATGAAAATCGAGGATTATATTACTGACTATGAGATTTAAAGAACAAATACATATATACATAAAAAGCCGCATATAAATATTCTTTATACTGTACATTTACATACAAACACGACTCCATGTTAAGATGGGAGAGCAGATAAATCACTCGATCCACTGAGCTCATATATAGCCATCATTTGCATCAAGACAACTGTCTGCAGTTCCGTCACAAGAGCTTGACCTCGGCTTAACAAAGACATCGGTGAGGCTTTTCTCTGCTGTGTCCGTGTGATCATCATCAGGTAAACTACTGTGATAAACTCCTCCGGATTCATTCAGCGCCCTTACACCTTCGCAAACCACATTTGGAGTCTCAGGCTGCAGCATTTCTGAATGGTCGTCGTTGTTGTGGAACAAATCCGTGAGGGACTTCTTGAAGCTGGTGATGAGGTTCGTCACGAGCAGATTTTTGCTTGTTCCTCCCAGGCTCCCGGTGCTGATTTTCTTAGCGGGACCTTGGCTGCCCGTGCTGGATTTCTTCTCTCTTGGAACTGGTTCGTATCTGTCTGTGCTAGTAGTGTCCATTCCTCCACTGATTCCCATTTTTCTCGTGTGAAACTTCCGTCTAGATATAAGAGGCGAGCCATAGAGGGTATCGACGCTGGGTTGCCACACAAACTTACGTTTGAATTTTTGTGAGGGCAGATGAGGTAAGGCCTCCTCATGGGCTTCTTCATTGAAGCAAGTGTCCAGCACTTCGGGACAAGACGCTGGGGATGGTTCAGTGGGTGAAGGAGGGGGAGAAGGACACGTTACCCTCACATCACCAACCGATACAGATCTGATCTGATTATTTTTTATTTCTAGTGTTGTAACGAGAATGTCACGGTTACTGCTGCTAATCCTCGAACCCCCAACCCAAATGTTGAGATTCGGAGAGGGGTGCATTGTAACATCGGGTTGCGAAGCGCTTATTTTGTAATCATGAGAAAGAAGCAAAGTCTGCGGTGTGATATTGCACGGATTTCCAGACTCTTTCTCATTATCGACCTGTGGATGCACACTGAAATGATTCACGTCAGGGGAGTTGTCGTTTTTAGTCACCTGGATATCAGTCTGTGCCACCTCATCTGCATCTCCTTCCTCAGCTGTTCTGCTTAATGCAGAAACGCTTCTGCTTCTGTTTGCTTTGACTTCAGAACTACAGGAATCACAGAATTCGGGCTTTCTGTTGACGTTCTGGGATATTTGCACTTTAAATCCTGCGTTCATGTTTTTATAGGCGACGGGATTAGTTCTCTCATCTTCTTTGTGAAGCTGTTGATGCGTCTGTTCCATCTTTTGGGGATTTCTTCTCTCCGGAGCGCCATCTGTCCCGTTTCTGGCAACTCTGGAAACTGGAGAGAACTGTCCCGCCGCTGGTTTGGGTTGTCTCTTAATCCCGTGGAAGGAAAGATTCTGCATCTTTTCCCGCCCTGAAAGTAGTAAAATACACGTTTGAAAATGTCAGAGGTTTGTGTGTGTGTATGTGTACATTTCATGCAGTCACTTGTGTTTTGACTGCTCTCTCTCTCTCTCTCTCTCTCTCTCTCTCTCTCTCTCTCTCCTCTCTCTCTCTCTCTCTCTCTCTATACTATATTATATATATATATATATATATATATATATATATATATATATATATATATAATATATTAACGTGTAAAAAATTCCCCTTCGGTTAAGCATATACGAAAATATATTAATTCCGAGGTAGAGCGAAATAGATATTAAAAAACATTGTAGCTCGATGTATGTATATGAATCACGGTAATGTGATTTGACTTATATATATATATATATATATATATATATATATATATGTGTGTGTGTGTGTGTGTGTGTGTGTGTGTGTGTGTGGTAGCTCCTTGAATGCAGTAGATAAAACCGGGTCCGATTCAGTACCCTGTAGACCAATTTTACTACTACATATTTCCTTGTCTTTTTTGATCAGAAGATCCCACACCCTTTCTTCCTAAAGTTTGATACT
>NC_061093.1:43369914-43372414 GCF_015104395.2 Macrobrachium nipponense
AGTATCAAACTTTAGGAAGAAAGGGCGTGGGATCTTCTGATCAAAAAGAGACAAAGAAATACGTAGTACTAAAATTGGTCTACAGTGCACTGAATCGGACCCGGTTTTATCTACTGCATTCAAGGAGCTCCACACACACACACACATATATATAAGCAGTCAAAACACAAGTGACTGCATGAAATGTACGCACATATACACCTCTGACATTTTCAAACGTGTATTTTACTACTTTCAGGGCGGGAGAAGATGCAGAATCTTTCCTTCCACGGGATTAAGAGACAACCCACCAGCGGCGGGACAGTTCTCTCCAGTTTCCAGAGTTGCCAGAAACGGGACAGATGGCGCTCCGGAGAGAAGAAATCCCCAAAAGATGGAACAGACGCATCAACAGCTTCACAAAGAAGATGAGAGAACTAATCCCGTCGCCTATAAAAACATGAACGCAGGATTTAAAGTGCAAATATCCCAGAACGTCAACAGAAAGCCCGAATTCTGTGATTCCTGTAGTTCAGAAGTCAAAGGAAACAGAAGCAGAAGCGTTTCTGCATTAAGCAGAACAGCTGAGGAAGGAGATGTAGATGAGGTGGCACAGACTGATATCCAGGTGACTAAAAACGACAACTCCCCTGACGTGGATCATTTCAGTGTGCATCCACAGGTCGATAATGAGAAAGAGTCTGGAAATCCGTGCAATATCACACCGCAGACTTTGCTTCTTTCTCATGATTACAAAATAAGCGCTTCGCAACCTGATGTTACAATGCACCCCTCTCCGAATCTCAACATCTGGGTTGGGGTTCGAGGATTAGCAGCAGTAACCGTGACATTCTCGTTACAACACTAGAAATAAAAAATAATCAGATCAGATCTGTATCGGTTGGTGATGTGAGGGTAACGTGTCCTTCTCCCCCTCCTTCACCCACTGAACCATCCCCAGCGTCTTGTCCCGAAGTGCTGGACACTTGCTTCAATGAAGAAGCCCATGAGGAGGCCTTACCTCATCTTGCCCTCACAAAAATTCAAACGTAAGTTCGTGTGGCAACCCAGCGTCGATACCCTCTATGGCTCGCCTCTTATATCTAGACGGAAGTTCCACACGAGAAAAATGGGAATCAGCGGAGGAATGGACGCTACTACCACAGACAGATACGAGCCAGTTCCAAGAGAGAAGAAATTCAGCACGGGGAGCCAAGGTCCCGCCAAGAAAATCAGCACAGGGAGCCTGGGAGGAACAAGCAAAAATCTGCTCGTGACGAACCTCATCACCAGCTTCAAGAAATCCCTCACGGATTTGTTACCACAACAACGACGACGATTCAGAAATGCTGCAGCCCGAGACCCCAAATGTGGTTTGCGAAGGCGTAAGGGCGCTGAATGAATCCGGAGGAGTTTATCACAGTAGTTTACCTGATGATGATAACACGGACACAACAGAGAAAAACCTCACTGATGTCTTTGTTAAGCCGAGGTCAAGCTCTTGTGACGGAACTGCAGACAGTTGTCTAGATGCAAATGATGGCTATATATGAGCTCAGTGGATCGAGTGATTTATCTGCTCTCCCATCTTAACATGGAGTCGTGTTTGTATGTAAATGTACAGTATAAAGAATATTTATATGCGGCTTTTTATGTATATATGTATTTGCTCTTTAAATCTCATAGTCAGTAATAAAATCCTCGATTTTCATTAGATTCTCACAGTTAGACGTGTCAGAAAACCATTTAAGATATAGCATTGTGTGGTGAACGTCTTAATTAATTTGATGTATTATCTGTACACAATTTTGTAGTTTCATGATAGGGTTTAGAGTGGGACTTTACTTTCAGCTCTTGCCAATCCGTAGTCGCTATTTCTTTTTCTGGTGTCGATGATTTTGAGGGATTATTGTGGATGCAATATTCCACTTGATGTTTTCTATAGGAACTCAGTGTAGCTGCGGTTCCAGACCTTTGGATTAGTCGCCACGAAAAGCTTTTGTGTCTGTGGATGCCAATATTCGTTAAAGGATTCAATAGAAGGTCTTGAGAAACTGTGTGGGGGTCACTTGTTCCTTACCACCTCTCAAAGACATCTCTGTACCTTATAAAGTTCGCTGAGGGTATTTGGTGTATCGTAATTTAGGCTTTATTTGTGAGAGTGCATTTATCCACTAATAATAAATTTCCATTCACTCTTCTTTACCTTTAGAGTAATTCCAAGAATAAGGTTTCGAAGGTTTTGTGTGAATCGTTTAAAAAAAAAAACTAAGAAGTCACCAATATTATACTCTAGACTGTCTAGAGGTTCGCTTTCCTCATTGATGGTACCTGACTATGATTGCTTTCCTTCACTATTGATAGACTTTACTGTTAGTGCGATGTTATAAACTTGCCGTAATTATTATAGTATTATCGATATGATATTATGTATCATCATAATTTGCATAACTCCATTTTATTACATTACGCTGTTCATTGCTTGTTCATATTCTACAGCAGTTTTGTAACTCGTTAAAGT
>NC_061093.1:43377414-43410720 GCF_015104395.2 Macrobrachium nipponense
GGTGATAGCTCACCGATCAATGCCACCGTCGTCTCAAGACCTGGCACGCTTTGAATCGTGTTGGGGACGAAACGCTTATCAAACGTTATTCCCATGGTTGGACCTATACTCTGTTTTTTTTCCATCTGTCCACCCGCCTGCGGTGCTCGCGAATGGTAACACTGCGTCGCAGGCTTTATATAGTTACATTCAGCTTACATTCAACACTAATAACAATATCCTATTTCGAATATTAACGATGTAATTCGCACACAGAAAATTATAAAAACACTTTTTAGTTGCAAATGTACACCCAGATATCCTTTTATTTACATAAAACTTACACATAGCGTAACTGTTTAAAGTCCGGGACGCAGTGTTTACTATGCGCGAGCACCACAGGCAGCGGGTGGACAGATGGAAAAAAAACCGAGTACGTATACAACTGCAAATCCTTTGATTAACAATGTGAAGCCAAGATTAATCGGGCAACCGACCTACTATCATGTCTCAAAAAAGGATTTGTACTCTGGAACGGAGAAGAGAGAGAAAAAAAAACGAAGATGAAGAGACGAGGGGGAAAAATTAGCAAGATAAAAAAGGTAGATTTTGCGTGACCATTAGTCAGCTCTTGCTGAGATTACTGATAGGGTAAAACATCAAAAGTGGTTTATTGGGTTGTAACTGTTCTATTTTTTTAATATGAGTAATTAAACTGGTTAATTTGTTATACTGTAAATGTAGTCTTTCGGGCTGATTTGTTCTGTTACAAATGCAAGTTCAGTATGCCACATAATTCGTCAATCTGAAATTTTAAAAGTGCAAAATTCTGGATTAGTGGTACGTTTATTGTGCATGAAATGATCAATTATTCAAGCACAAGTAATAATTAAGTACATGTGGTGATCAGGGGTGGGGTCCCCACCCCCCCGCCCCCGATACAGTCATGCTGCAGCTTAGGGCCCCACAAAGGCTTGGATAACACCCTGGAGTAGAAAATGAAACATACAGTACAGCAAGAATGTGATCTTGTAACGGAAATGATTCCTTTATGAGACTGTATTTCCAACCTGTTGAGCTAAAAGGTAGTAGAATATTCATATACAAGACAGAGTCGTCATCAACACTGGTGGAAAAAGTCCAGAATCACCGCGATACCTTAAACAAGACGGAATAAGGTGTGTTCACCGAGGGATCAGATCGCTAATTTACCTCTCTCCGTGACGTCACTGGAGCACATCGACAGGGCGATGCACTTGTCACCAGGGCTGCCGAAGTGTGGAAATGACGTCACTAATAAAAATGAATAATTAGTTTTATCCTTTTTAATTTGTCGATGCGTGTGGATGTTTATCACATGCATAACGCTGACCGTTGATTCATGTGCAAACCAAGGCCTAGAATATAAGCTAAATCTTGACCGTACGAACTGGCTGGCTCCAGCTCCAACCAGCCTCAGTTACCTATTCAAAATTATTTTCAATCTGGTCCTCAACAAAATCTACATTTATTATTTTTCATAATACTAAAGAGTATTCTTAATTTGCTAGTTTAGATGTATATTTTCTTGAAAATTTTGTGAAATATATGCATACATTCATACTGCCATTTGGTAGCAAATTATTTTTCAGCGATGCACTTTACAGCTTTGCAATACACATCGCACTTTTTGCATGTGAAAATGATTAATGTGCCTGTATAATCAGTTTGGTTACTCTACAACTACGGTGACATAAACTTTTGAAAGAAACGGGCTTTAATGATTTCATAACTTTAATTCGTATAAAGTAAGACCTTAGCAAAAATCATAGATGATAGCGCTCATGATTTTGTTGTCAGTTGATATTGCACTAAATGAATGACTATGTGTATAACAACGATAAAAGTACATTAGCCTAGGTCCAGGATACGTTGCCAGTTTACTTTACTCTAAAAAATAAAACAGGTATAACTGGTGCTTACTATTACATTTGCAGCTTCAATTCTTTATGAAAGGGATTGTAATTAAGTAATTGCAATGATACAATACGTAATTATTTTTTAAAGTTCATTTGCGAGCATATAACCAGCAGTGTAGTTGGCCCAAGATATAGGTCTAGTCATTATATTTATGGCAATAATGCCGGATTGAACATCATTCTAAATTTATAATTTTATTTCATTACGATGATGTGATTAAGATGCCTTATATATCTATAATCTTGTTGCAAAACACCTATGTTACTTTTTTAATAATCAAATTAAATTAAATAAGTTTCATTCCAGTTTTTTATCATCAAATTAAAGGAGTACCGACTGTTGTTGAGAGGTTTTGCTTCTTTTACCCTCTCATCAAAAAAAAAAAAAAAAAGCTAGAATAAAAATCTAACTAAATGTTTAAACAATATGAGCTAAAAACGGAGAGGGGGTCAGTGTCTACTGGTTGGGAATTCATACCGCTAATAAGTTTTGAGCACTTACAAGATCACGATAAACAACTTATACATTCCTCACAGTTCGATAAAGGTCGAATATATTGCATAACTGGCAACTGTCTAAGACCGAGTAGGATTTCCTTAGTGTCACATAGTGTGGAAATATGGCAGCTCTGCTAGTTGTTAGTCACTCCGTCAGTTGCATTGTTGCAGTTCACGATTACTGGTGTGTGTTCCATATCTGGGTGCACTAATAGTTCCAGACAGAAAGAGATTTGTTTTCACAGGTTCCTTAAAGACCCGAGGTGTCCAAAGTATGAATTAATGCATGTAAAAGAAGTGATATCATTGATGTTAAGGATTTTTTCTGTCCATTTCCGGACAGAGGATTACGAAAGAAATCTTCAACATGAACTGCCACCACAACTTTACCTGAGAAGTTATCCAGATTAAAGAAAAAAAATCGCAGTTCCCTCTTTCAGTTTACCTGTTAAGGACGTAAGTCAGGTATGGTTTAACAATTTATTTATAATCTCATTAGTGCAATTTTTAGTGACATATCTTCGGTTGATAAAGTAGCCTGGACTAGATTCTTGAAATGCGGTACAAAATTAGAATAGGCCTATGCAATGAATGAAGAAATGATCGGATTAAGGCTATCGATTTTTTTCTTTTGTTAATTTCTTTTATGAATGTAAAGTTGTTCGAACAGGTGATTAGGCTATGCGTAGTGACCTACTTCTGAGCAGTCTTCCTGTGCAGGCAATAATTAGGCCTAGATCTTTTATTTCTAAGAACTCCACAAAGGGATATCGTGGGGTCAGAGCGTTGAATCTGGTAATAAAATCATAGTGTTTGAAGAATTACGTAAGTGGCTTTCATTAGCCTTATCATCCACCAGCTTTTCTTATCTATAAATAAGCCCAAACTCAATATATATATATATATATATATATATATATATATATATATATATATATATATATATATAATATAATATATATAGTGTGTGTGTGTGTTCGAACAGCATAGGCTATACAGAACTCCAGAAATAACATGTCAATGTAACTTTTTTTCGCTATGGTATCTTGCCTTAGTTAAAACATCTTTATTATAATTTTATTGCCTCGTTACTTTCGTTATTTGTATTCCAACAAGATTATATTCTGTATGGTAACGTCTTAAATATCGTGATATGGCTGTGTTTAAGTGTGTGTGCGTGTGTGTGTGTGTGTGAGAGAGAGAGAGAGAGAGAGAGAGAGGGAGAGAGAGAGAGAGAGAATATTTTCCTGGACGGAAATTGTGAACACCAGCATAGCTACAAATTTCTGTCAAAACCTAATCATTAAGTGCACTGCCCAGTCGAAGCGCACCTGTGACGTCATAGTGCGGGAACCGAGCAACCGACGATCTCACCTTATGTTATTCCGTCTTGACCTTAAACATCTCTTTCGTTATGAGAAACGGGATAGTGCTCAACTTAAGCCCGCCACTAACGTTCAGTTATGCCTGCAGAGTCATAACTGCGCAGTCCAACTGTGCAGGCAAATCTTCGCCACTAACGATACAGGCCGTTTCCTCAGTCCTCTCCGTAACATCCATGGCGTCACCACAAGATGCTCTGTCTGTAATTGACTTGCGGACATCATAAAAATCTCATAAACGTTAAGTAAGACTTTCAGTGAAATAGTGGTTGATGAAAACGAATTAAATATTCCTACGTGATTTATTTGGAGTTTAAATTTGGCCCCAAGGACCTTCATAATGTTTACATATAGTGAACCAAGGGAGAGTTCCATGGAAAGATAATTAAGTTTGTAATCGTTTGCTTTTGTTTCAAAGTTGACACATATAGTCCTAATATTTTTTTCTATTTCATTAAAATGGTTAATGCTGATTTGTTTTCGTTTAAAAATTTACATTCTTATGACGTGTCACAATGAATGAAAATCCATAGGTTACTACTGCCTTCCTGTGCTTCATTAGTGTGTCGATTAGTCTAATTTAATTTCAAAGCGAACTTCCGTGAGATGTAAGCAATAAAAAAAAATCCATAGTCAAATATTGTTTGATTTTGTTTCGTCTGAAAGTAGAATATTATTTTATTCTCATTTTAAAACGAATTACTTACACAGTGCATAATCATGAATACTAGACGCATATACTCGGCCTATTCTTGTGTTACATTATTTTGCCATAATAAATATTTACTTTCATATGTATAACTGAATCACGAAAGATTGGAACGTGATAAATCCATAATAAAGGTATAAGCCACGAGGGAAAAAATAAACAATGGAGTTTCCGCAAGATCTTTCGACGTTCAAACGTCCTTTACTTACAGATGAACTAAGTAAAGGACGTTTGAACGTCGAAAGATCTTGCGGAAACTCCGTTGTTTATTTTTCCCTCGTGGCTTATACCTTTATTTACTTTCATATATGGTTGCATATATGGTTCATAACAACGAATACACATACATAGGCTTAATTTGTTCGATAGCCTTTGGATTTTACTTGCCAAAGGAAAGTCTCATTCATATAGATATCGATGAAATCTACAAGACATTCAAGAATGATGCTGTCATGTCAACATCATACACTATTGTTTTTCCCGTGGAAAATGGCAAAATTATAAGTATATATTATTCTTACTTCATTATCAATTATTAAAACAAGTAAATCCAATATATCCTCAATTTCAGGCATAAACTTTTCAAATTGCAATAATACCCAGCTCAATGTTGTTCTTATTAGTAGATGTTATCTGTCCGCGACAAACAGCAAACTGAAAATAAGAAAAAAAAAAAAGTTGGCCTCTACGACATTAAAGTTGCAATGCGCATGTGCGGCCGTTTGGACTGATGCTCATCGATTGAGATGAGCTATTTACCCAGGCCGCCTGCGCAGGCCAGAAAAACTGTGCAGGTTGTCCACACTAACGTTCAGTTATAACTACACAGTCCATCTGTGCAGTTATAACTGTGCAGGCATAACTGAACGTTAGTGGCGGCCTTTACACAATGCTCTTAAACTGAACTTCAGGTCGACATCCCAGAGAGGGACATAGAAAGATTAAAAGCATTACAGGTAAAAACAACCATAGGAATACCATCAATCAAACATCCAAGTTATAGAAGGCTAGATTATCTCAATTTTGCACTCTGTAAAAGCATTAAGAAAAACGCTCAAGCAACCCCAAGGTATAACTCAGACTACAGGAATCCGTTTAAGTATAACCAAACTAGATCATTGTTGGAACTTCCTTGCATATAACATTTTCACACACGTATACAATAGCCTTCATTTTAGAACAGACTACTAAAGTAACGGGATAGTGGCTGGCTACTAGTTTCAAGTGCGGATTGGCTAAAGTGAATGGCTCACTAATGTGGCTAATTTACTTACTTCAAGTAAAACTGAAATAGATGAAATGTTGAGAATATATATATATATATATATATATAGATATATATATATATATATATATATATATATATATATATATATATATATATATATATATATATATATATATATATATATATATATATATATATATATATATATATATGTAAGTGTTTACATAATAAAAAATATGGAATGTTAGTCCATATATATAAAAGACCAGATTGCTTGCAGGAATGTGATCAGACATAGAGACGCTAAAGATGGGGACGTATACAATAAAAAAGTAGGCTAAGATAACATGCCGTCACCTGTAGTCATTCAATTGTTTTATAAATATTAGTCCAAGCTCCCTGCTTGAGACAACTACCCCGACCTATGATTCAAACGGCCTACGTGATCTGTAGCGTGTCTCATTTTGATTGTGTGTTCGTATGAAACTATGTCATTTGTATGTATGTTCATATGTTCGAAACTACTGTCTGTTCCTTCATAACTTGTAACAGAGATGGTAGACAGGCAGAACAGAGTTAGCTATCGTCATTAGAAGACCTGTACCTCTTTACCTAAGCTTTATCTATAGAGGAATAGGATTAGCCATCATCATTGGCAGAAGCGATCAAGCTATCGTTATTAGAAGACTTGTACAATCATATCGATCTTCAGCATGTAAAACTTCAGAAGAATACATATATTTTTATATTTCGTGTTTTCTACAAGACCTCCTCACCATGAGTTTAACACATCGTCGTAATAACTAACAAGATAATACGACTTCGTAAGTGATCTACAAACCCCCAGACACTCCATTGAAGATGGAAGTGCAATACCAAACCGACTTAGCGTAAGATTATCGCTAGTCTAACATTACCTCATAGGGCGCCTTATCATACAGGCACGAGCCCTAATATATATATATATATATATATATATATATATATATATATATATATATATTTATATATATATATATATATACCACACACACACACACACACACACACACACACACACACACACACACACACACACACACACACACATATATATATATATATATATATATATATATATATATATATATATATATATATATATATATAAATGTGTGCGTGTGTGTACTTCCTTCAAGAACTGAGAAGTACTGATGGTACCTAAAACACTTCAGTATGTCATTAACTTTTTTTTCAGTTCTAATCATAGAGTGGTTTTGAACTTCGAAGATTTAAAAGGATCAAGGAATTAATTTTTAATCTTGAAAAAAGTCATGTCATTCAATCACCTGGTTTCTAGCTTTCAATCCACAAACACAGTTTCGGTGGTCTTTTAGGGCAGATTAACTTGAGATAGTTGCTACGTCAACAAAATATACTTATCAATGATATTTTTTTGTCATGGACGGATTTATCAAATTCACATAATTACGGTTTTAAAGTTGATAGCTTAACTTGAATTAAGATGCTGAAATAATAAAATGAATCAAATAAATTAGGCGTACACATTCTTTTTTCCGAATTAGTCTAATTTTCTCTTGACTCTCTTCCCTTACACTGTTAAATGTTTGTGAGACGTGACTTGTAAGACCAATATACTTATATTCCTGATGTAAACGTAAATATTATCCCCGAGTTCCCGTTTTTTAAGCATCATAATTATCACAGTTCCGAACCCGTGACTAAATTTACATATTTATTACATTTTGAGATAGCGACGCTAAGAAGTTGAATATACCATCTAGGAAACACTAAAATAAAAAAAAATCTATTCTAGAGATATTAAATTTTGTATACTGATATCTGGTGCGACGTTCTCGTTGGGAATCTGTGTAAACCTACCGTCATTATCCGGAACTGTGACATCGTGTGAATCACACACATGAAGAACGCAAGTCAGCTGTTGTTGGCAGAAACTCAAAACTAGATTGCGTGTTGTCTACGAACTTGCGGAGTTGGTGACGTACAAAGAAACCTCGCAAAAGGAGAACAGACCTGACGTTGTAGAGACGGTTCACATCTTCGGGATGGGAGAATTATCAAGTTGTGTTGAGTCCTTACTGGAGAACAATGAAGAGTTATTGGAAGGTGCTCTCGAAACGCTAATCAAGGTAAGGTAGTTTAGCTCTACCTCATGCTATGTTCGACTGTAGCCTACTACCTACTTAGGTATATGTAATTGTTTCGATAAATTGAGACGTCATGGGAGAGACGTAGGTCGGTGTACTGAATTTTATAATTATTATTATTACCAATAACTTAAACCTACTGGTAAGTCTGACCAATTAGCTATACCTAGGTACCTATAGCTAAGGCTGGGACGAGGTGCCGTAGGTTAGGTTAACATGTAGGCTATGCCTGGTGAAGTTGGGTTTAATTGCCAGAGGTTTTTGAATGTTGTTTACTACTACTTGAAATCTATATAGTATGAAGATTAATTTCTTAATTTAGTCCATGGTGGGGAGGAGGGGATCTGCCCATTTCGTCATCAGTCCGGTTCGTCACCATTTTTGAAACGCGTTTTGTAACTATCATTTGAGCCAGTTTCGCCACGACCTTCTAATTACCTAATTGTAATTGTAATGATATTTTAAAAGTTTTTTTGGAGGACAAGAACAGTTTAACAGTGTATTGCGTTTATCTTACAGTGTAGCAAAATTACATGCTAGTACCTATAAGTTGTCTTGGAGGACAAAAACAGTGTCAGTTTGACAGTTTATTGCTCATCTTATTAGGATGTAGCATAATTTCAGCTGAATGCTAAACCATAAAAAATACTGAAGTGAACACCTAATTAGTGAATATTGACGTACAACACAAGAGAGAGAAAAAAATGGTGAAGAAACAAATTTCACAATGGAGTGCATAGTCTTGGTGACAAAATGGGTTGTAGCTGGGAGGGGAAGGTTTGGAGCAAAGCATAAAAACAAGTTCTACCTTGTCTAAATGAAATAAAAGGCAATTGTACAAAACCGTAACAAGTTATGGGAAGTAGGTAATGCTTATCATCAAAAACACCAATTTTATTTCCATCTATTCAGTTTTAACATTTCTTCTATATCATTTGTGTTGCAGTAGTTAGGCTATCAAGGGATACCTAATTTCCCCTTTCATACGTGAACCATATATTTCTCGGATGCATTATCTTGCACGTATTCTGTATTCTGCCGTGGTTAGGAAAGCTTTCGGCTAATTATAAGTGCTTGGTAAGGATGTGTAAAATTTTATTTTATAATAAAAATATATTCATCAACAGCAGTGAGGAAGGGGGAAACATAAATATTCATCAACAACCGTTAGTAAACAGGGGTTCTTTGATGCTGTCTAAGGAGGCCCCTTGTTCTATTATAAAAATGTCATACATATTTACATGGATGGTCCTGCCAATCTGTGTTGTAAACAAAGCATTGAGTATAACAAGAAGTGATGGCAAAAAGACGAAAATATTAAAAGTAAAAATGACAAATGTAAGGGAATCTTGGTACTTATTAGTACTACAATTTGTTTCTCCATCCCTATATAGGCCTGTACAGTGGTCCCCCCGTATTCACAGGGGATGCGTACCAGACGCTCCCATGAATAGTTAGAACCCGCGAACAGTTGTAACCCCAACAAAAATGCTCTAAACCTCCTATTTTGTCAGTAAATACTCAAGAAAAACCCACCAAAAATTTTTATACCTGTTTTTTTTAATAGTTTTATCACAAAAAATGCATTTTATGATAAAATTGATAAAAAACAGGAATTTGTGGATATTTCTCATACAAAATACAGCGAATAGGCAATTTTTCCGTGAATAATGTGGGGAAATGTTCCAGAGAGAAATCCGTGAATGTGTGAGTCCACGAATCTGGAGAACACGAATACGTGGGGTCCATTGTAATAGTCATATATAACAATTAAGGGGCACTTCAGTGGGAAATGAGTTTCTTTAATTATTTTGTGAATTTTAATCTGAAAAATGACGTCAAATGCATAAACTGCAAGATGAGCAATCAGAAAAATACATGGGTCACATCTGCAGTCAGTATCAATAACAATAATTATTGCAAAGGTGAAAGATATCCCAATGCCTTGGGAATATTTTTTGCTGTTTAATTCAGCAAAATGTTTTTGCAGAGGAGTAAGGCTTCAGTGATTGTATTGGTGACTTTACTCTAAGTCCTATAAGTGGATTGTATTCCATAATTTCATTCTTAATATATTTGTGTAGGCTGAAACATTTTGCTAAAGTTTTATGGCCCTTTATGCATACATTTTATTTTTACCTTATTTATTCACATATTTTATTTCTACCTTATATACTGAAAGAAGGGACTATGTACTCTCTTTAATTGAGAAAAACTGCCATCATTACTACTACAAAATATTTTTAAAATATTGAGATGATATCACAAAAAAGGCCTTCGACAAATTTCTTACACTAGTATTACTGATAATATACATACTGTGCTACATTGCTGTTTGTGTTGAAGTTGAGTGCAGTGTCAAAAGATTGTACCCAGGTGAGCAAATTTAATAATCAAATACCACCAATTCCTTGATTTTAAAGAGTTAATAGTACTTTGTCATTACTGTATAATTATATATATATGTCCTTCAGTGATAGAGTACAGCATTTACATTAACATCTGAATGTAATTATTATTTATTACTATTTCTTATCAGATCTTAATGTAAATGGTAAAAATGGTTTCAATAAGAAGTTGAAGTATGAAATGTTGCTGTGGTACAAGTTTGCAGTTAAAGCCTATCATTATTCAACCTCCCAGCTTCATGTATGGAAACCAAAAACTGAGGAAAGTATTGTACCTTTTAAGATGGTAAGAGGATACTTTTTTACACTTTGAAGTGTAATTTTACCAAAGCTTCATTTGTAGTTCAGTATATATATTTGGTTTTAAAGATTTTTTCTTCAACATCGTCCTTTTAATCATATAAATACCAGAAATAGCCCATAACCATTGAAGCTTACTTTACGGCCATGTTCTTCTGATGTATTTTTTTTTACTTCATGGAAGTTTTCAGGTTTGTTTTCCTGAGTAACTTTTCTTTTACAGATTGCTGACAAATGTCTTGAATGAGCCAACGAGTGAAAAGTACCGGAGTGTCAAACTGAATAACAAAGTCATTATTGAAAGAAATTGATCCCTGCCATAGGTGCCCTGAGATTCTCTCCAATGGGGTTGAGGAGTATTTGTTCAGTATCATTACTGTGCATGATCCTTTGTGAAGTAGTGTAAATATATGTGATACGAAAATGAATAAGAGAGTAAGGTTCTCTTTTATTCTTTACTGTATAAATGTTCAAAGTTTCTGTATATACAGGATGTGAAGACTGGTTTCTTGAATTTCATAAGAATTGTGACTGTACTGAATTTTTCAGGGTGAAGACAGACTGATCCTGCCACAAGAGAATTCCCTTGACAATGTGAAGCAGTATCGTCAACAATTACTACAACTTAAAGAAAAAAGGGAAAAGTCAGTAACTAAAGGAAAAACCATCTGCACAGGCCTGTTCAGCAGCCACTGTTTCATCTGCACTAATTGTATGTATGTTACTAACAAAGGGTTTGAAAATTAGCTGTATGTATCAGCATTTATTTTTGTAGAGAAGATTTTAGACGTTCAGTATTTATCTGACCAGTTGCAGTTGGGCATAGAGTAAAATGTGATACTCTCACCATTAGTGGTAGTAAGTGTGTATTAATCTTAGATGGTTTTTTTATCATCTTTGGCTGATAGAGGTTGGGGTACTTGATTTTGTTTCTTCTCAATTGTAAATAATGGTAGGATATAATGATTGTATTGTATACAAAAAGTGACTGGGGTGTCAGCTGTGAGGTCTTGGAAAGCCAGCTTCTCATAAGAGCCCTTAATTCCGGCTAGTTGATATGGTCTAGCTGTCTCCCAGTCACCTATGGAGTCGATAGCTCCACAGTGCTGGAGTTTGCTTTAAAAAGGTTTACCTATCCTCTGCAGTGAAAGCCATGTGTTAACTGAACATGTTATCTAATTCCCAAGGGATCAGGCCAGCTCATACCAAAGACAATTTTTAGATCAATATTGTTGCTGGAATTTGAGTCGGATCCTCTTGTTTGATGACTTAGATAACTTTAAAGACAACCCAAACCTTCATGGATGAAGTACCTGATGGACAAAATGCTCCTAATATACAGAAAGTAACTGAGGGACGAAATGTGTCCAGTGAACTGCATCTTAGATTGTATGTGGTTATTTATGTATCATATCAATATTTTTAGCTTTCTCAGAAATCTGATAACCAAATATCCTGAATGAACAGATTGTTCTGACAAAGCCAATAGGAAATTTACCATATGAACAACATACCTAGTTCTCATTGGACAAGTCGGTTGTTGTGTTCGACTATTTCAGGGACAGGGTTAGATTCCCTGCTCTGCCAAAGTTAAATCAGAGGAATTTATTTCTGATGATATAAATTCATTTCTCAATGTGGTTCAGATCCCACAATAAGCTGTAGATCCCATTGCTAAGTAACCAATTGGTTCCTAGCCACTTACATAAAAATGTCTAATCCTTTGGGCCCTAGGAGAGCTGTTAATCAGCTCAGTGGTCTGGTAAAACTTAAGATATACTCAACTTAAATGGACATCATACCTAATATGCCAAATGGGTATAGTAGTTAGTCTTTTGGCTATTATTTAACCTATTGTATATTTCATATACATGAGTATAATTTGTTTATGGGGTACATTTAGCCCTTGTTTGTATATTGGGTACATTTTAACAATTGTGTTTATTAACCGGGACCATAGCCTAAGAAAAGTAGTTGGAAACTGAGAACTTAACATACTTTTTTATGTGTTTGGTAATTTTGACTCTTTCATAATACACACAGGTGACCTTACAGAAAAAGGAGCAGCAACAAAGCAATATCATTTTAAACAATTGAAAAAGATAAATAATACCACACACAGGAGAAGCAAAGTCGTCAAAAAACATTGTGCCTGCATAAATACCTAAACCTAGAATCAGGTGCAGAAGTGAGTTCAAAAATTTGCTGGATATGGAACCTTCTTGCTTCATGACTTGCACAAGTTATTTTCTTCATCTTTAGTTCATCGCTCATCCTGGTTTTACTGACCTAGCACTTACTTTTTCTGTACTGAACTACATTACTTGTTTTGTTTGTATTGTGCATTCATGATCTGATATCACACTTCAACTTTCATAAAATTGATGTGCTTATGTTTTCAAGGGTTTCATAAGTGTAATGTTTATAATATTCACGGCATAAAAATTCCTTGCAACTAAAATGCTATATTGGTTATCATCGCTGATTTTTATCTTGGCTGCACTTTAGTGTAGAAGATAGACCAAGCACTATTGGTGTTGGAGTAACCTACATATCCCCTCCCCAAAAAAAATTATAAAGTCACAGGGAAAATTATGATAGTTTACACTTTACTAACTATCTGCATCACTTTTCCCCAAAGATGTACCCACTGCCAGGTTTCCTTGTACAAAATGAAAGGATAAAGTCAGCACTTGAGATGTGGGAATGAATGATAGAGCCAGCATTAAGATGTTTCTTTCAAGTTTGAGCATACTTGTTATAATGTTATGACAGTATATGCCTACTACTTTCCTGCGTCACTTACTTTGGGGATTCAAAACTCAGGATAGGGTTCTTGGTATTTCTTGGTACAATGATAGATAAGATGTTGAAAGTTCAGTGTGTTACAATTTCTTTGCAAAATGGAAGATTTTAAAAATTTGGTCGTTATATGTCAAGTGAAAGATTTCAATGAAAAGATTAAGAAAATTGCCAATTCACCCATTCCTGTTAGGAGTTGGTGGTGTCATTTGATGGCATAATTATTTGACATTTAAAATAGAAGGTCTATGTGCGTAGTTCATGGAAATTGTAATTTAATAGCTCTCTTGCATGGTAAAATTAGGTCAGAGTGAGGTCAAAATGGAAATTTAAAAATGCATTTCATGGGTGTTTGGCTGTTTAAATAACAAAAATTTGATTATAAGCAAGAATTTTTCTGCATGTGAGTTTAAAGGTGACAAGCAAATGCTTTGTGTAACTGTATATATTTCATCCAATTTACCTTCCCTATTTACATAAGAGGATTCCTTTTACTTTTATTTTGTAAGCATAAATTTTTGAAGTTTTTTTGTAGTTACAGGGGAATCTACTTGTGTAAACAAACATTACCATATACTACAACATTGTATCTAACTCGAGTTGCTGTTTTATTTTCTAGGTAGAAAGCTATTGTTTAATTCAAAGTAAATCAAAGTATTAACATTTCAGGGTAAGGAAGTAGAATTCATTTGGTTTAGATTAAGCAAGAATTTGAAAGAGTGCTTATCTATGAAAGTCCAGCTATCCAAGAAAAGGCTCGCCAAGTTCTTCCTACCCAGGATCTTCATGAAGCAGCAAGGAAGAGACTAGCAGTGATTAACAAAGATCTGCCAGAAGATGAGAAACCTTTAGATTTTCAGGTAAATTTTGTATACAGTCTGGAAGTGAGACACTTTAAGAATGAGTGATGTTTCACATTCTTAAATTTATCAAAAGCAAAAACAGAATAATTTTTTGTAATAAAACTAGAAGAATAAGATGATTCCACCTTGCCAACCATACACTAGGAGCACTCAGTGCCCCTAGTGATAAAAATAATTCCTTTGGTATATGAAATAACTTCAAAAAGGCCTGAATTCCTGCAAAAAATGGAGGTTGCTCACTTCTTTATAAGACTTATGTGTAAAAGTAATGTTCATAAAAAAGTTCTTGTTTAACCCCTTAACGCCGATTGGATGTATTAAACGTCTATATAAAATTGCTGTTTTTTTTGGGTGCCAATTGACGTATGGTATGTCGATATAAAAAAGTTTTTTAAAAAATTCGCGGAAAAATAGTTATAGGCCTACCAGGCGAATACTTTTGATTCACGTGCCTTGAGGGATGCTGGGAACTCATGGATCAAGGTGTTGTTTTGTTTACAATCGTTGGCCAGGTGCTCAAGCGCGAATTACTTTCTTCTCGCACTAAAAAGTATCACCGACACATCTCGGAAATTATTTCGTCACTTTGACATAATTTTTGCACCATTTTATATTAGCCGTTACATGGAGTATTATATATGAAAATGTGCGCAATTTCATGTAGAATACAACAAAAAACAACTCATGGTTGTAGCTTTTATCAGTTTTGAAATATTTTCATGTAAATAACGATAAGTGCCAAAATTTCATCCTTCGGTCAACTTTGACTCTACGGAAATGGTCGAAAAACGCAATTGTAAGCTAAAACTCTTATATATTTTAGTAATATTCAATTATTTACCTTCATTTTGCAACAAATTAGAAGTCTCTAGCACAATATTTCGATTTATGGTGAATTTATGAAAAAAATTTCCTTACGTCCGCGCGGTAACTTCGAAAAAATCATACATTTTTTTGTCCGATTGTCGTAATGTTTGCACCATTTTAAATTAGCCGTTACATAAAGTTTTACATATGGAAATGTGTGCAATTTCATGTAGAATACATCTAAAAACAACCTATGGTTGTAGCTTTTATCAGTTTTGAAATATTTTCATATAACAATAAGTGCCAAAATATCAACCTTCTGTCAACTTTGACTCAACCGAAATGGTAAAAAAATGCAATTGTATGCTAAAACTCTTACATTATAGTAATATTCAATAATTTACCTTTATTTTGCAACAAATTGGAAGTCTCTAGCACAATATTTCGATTTATGGTGAATTTCTGAAAAAAAACATTTTCCTGATGTCCACGTGTTAACTCTTCCGAAAAAAATCAGAAATTTTTTCATCGATTGTCGTAATGTTTGCGCCATTTTAAAGTTTATATATGAAAATAGGTGCAATTTCATGTAGAATACAACAAAAAATAACCCATGGTTGTAGCTCTTATCAGTGTTGAAATATTTTCATATAAATAACGATAAGGCCAAAAATTTCAACCTTCGGTCAACTTGACTCGACCGGAATGGTCAAAAAAACGCAATTGTAAGCTAAAACTCTTATATACTTTAGTAATATTCAATCATTTACCTTCATTTTGCAACAAATTAGAAGTCTCTAGCACAATATTTCGATTTATGGTGAATTTATGAAAAAAATTTCCTTACGTCTGCGCGGTAACTTGCGAAAAAATCATACATTTTTTCGTCCGATTGTCGTAATGTTTGCACCATTTTAAATTAGCCGTTACATAAAGTTTTATATATGGAAATGTGCACAATTTCATGTAGAATACAACTAAAAACAACCTATGGTTGTAGCTTTTATCAGTTTTGAAATATTTTCATATAACAATAAGTGCCAAAATATCAACCTTCTGTCAACTTTGACTTGACCAAAATGGTAAAAAAATGCAATTGTATGCTAAAAATCTTACATTATAGTAATATTCAATAATTTACCTTTATTTTGCAACAAATTGGAAGTCTCTAGCACAATATTTCGATTTATGGTGAATTTCTGAAAAAAAACATTTTCCTGACGTCCACGTGTTAACTCTTCCGAAAAAAATCAGAAATTTTTTCATCTGATTGTTGTAATGTTTGCGCCATTTTAAAGTTTTATATATGGAAATATGTGCAATTTCATGTAGAATACAACAAAAAACAACCCATGGTTGTGGCTTTTATCAGTGTTGAAATATTTTCATATAAATAACGATAGGGGCCAAAATTTCAACCTTCGGTCAACTTTGACTCGACCGGAATGGTCAAAAAACGCAATTGTAAGCTAAAACTATTATATCATAGTAATATTCAATCATTTACCTTTATTTTGCAACAAATTGGAAGTGTTTAGCACAATATTTCGATTTATGGTGAATTTATGAAATAAACTTTTTCCTTACGTCCGCCCGGTAACTCTTCCGAAAAAATCAGAAATTTTTTCGTCCGATTGTCGTAATGTTTGCACCATTTTAAATTAGCCGTTACATAAAGTTTTACTTATGAAAATGTGCACAATTTCATGTAGAATACAACTAAAAACAACCTATGGTTGTAGCTTTTATCAGTTTTGAAATATTTCATATAAATAACGATAAAATAGAAAAATTTGTCCTTCGGTCTTTAACTCGACCGAAATGGTCGAAAACTGCAATTGTAAGCTACAACACTTACATTCTAGTAATATTCAATCAGTTACCTTCATTTTGCAACAAACGGGAAGTCTCTAGCACAATATTTCGATTTATGGTGAATTTTTGAAAACCGCTTTTTTTTTACGTCCGCACGTTACGAATTCATGCATCATTTTGTGATAATATTTTCTCTGTGTTGCCATGATCATTTTGCAATGTGTTATATACCAAAATGATCGCAATTTAGTGTACAATACAACGAAAAAAATTAACTTTTTTTTTCGCTCTTGTCATATATCCCAATACTATTTATATATGATAATATTTTTTTTTCATTTCTGATGGTTGCATACTAAACTTCAGGCAATGACAAAAAAAGGAGCCAAAAATGAACTCTTTATCTTGAAAACTTAGCGTGCTGTGATTTTTTGAAAAAAAAAAAAAAAAAAATTCTTCCGCTTCAGCGCTCACTCGTGAACGCCGCCGGCATACGGGAGACGATTTTTAAAATACCGCTTTGGCGTTTAAGGGTTAATGTGAGTGAAAGAAACAAGAAAATCTTTTATATAATAAGAGGTAATAATGTTATGATAAAGTTAAACCTGATAAAAAGATCATGTTGTAATTTTTCAAGGCTAATCAGTTGGAATTAAGTCACAAATACCCAGTCATAAAGCATAAAGCCAGTACTCCAGGATTTAGCTCACTGATCCAATTAAACTGCTTAATAATAATGTGGTGTTTTAAAGAAATGAGGAACCTTTCCTTTCATGTACAGTATAAATTAACTTTTAACTGTCAGCAACCAAAGGGCAAAATGAAGTACATATTTAGTAATTGTGAATAAATTTTATTAGATACAAAGTGTTGAGACTTACCCAGAAAGCAAAATTAACAATAACAACATTCATCTCATAGTTAAAGGCCAGGAAAGTGTTTAGTATAGCTCAATGTTCACAACCCTAACCTTCATCTTCATCATGACAATCATTCCTTATGTTTTGGCACATTGAAGCTTATATTTTTGAAGTATCTACCTTCATACCTCACTGTATGTTATTGTCATGTCTTGGAATTCCAGACTTCTAATTACAGTCCACTGCACTTTGAAAGTTTTAAGTCTGTATCTTTTTCATTGTCCTCCCTCATAAATTTTAATTCAGGATATTTATTAGTGTTTTTTTTTTTTTACTTAAACTGTTTTTACAATGTAACATGTCATTTATATTCTATTAATCATAATTTTAGTTCCTGCTTCAATTCTTTTTACTCTCTTCATGGTTGAGGCTGCCCCGAAAGAATGAAACTTTTCAAAAATATTATGGCGAGGCCTGACCATGAGCGGCAAGGTTTAGTTTTTCAAGTTCTCTCAGATTGATATAACAGGAGAGCTGTTATAAGAAAATAAGTTTTGATGCCAAATAATTTACAAAAATCAATCAGTGTTTCTGCCAATGATTGTAAAAAGATTTTACACTTAATAAGTAAGGAAATTGAATGCTGAATCACAGAATCACATTTTTAATTTTACATTTTTCTTCAAATTTTAGGATTGTGTGTTACTGGCACTTTTAGAGTGGTTTAAAACAAAGTTTTTCAAGTGGTTTGATGCTCCTGCGTGTCCTCAGTGCCAAAAGAAAATGCGGGCTTCAGAGACACTTTCACCAACGCAGGAAGATTTAATGTGGGGTGGAGAAAGGGTTGAAGGATATTCATGCCAGGTAAATTTTAATTGTCTTCTTTGGTCTCATAGAGGACATTTGTTGCAAATGTGAATTTTGTTATGTAATAATGTTGTTTTCATGTCATTTCTGAAATTCAATACCAATGATTTCATGTCACAGCACTGATGTTTTTAGTAGGATATATATTTTTTTTTATAATATATGAAATGTCAATAACGTTTATGTTAAAGTTTATGGTTACAATTCTTAAAATATGTGTCCATACCAGTGGCCAAAACCTCTTGCTGTCTTCATGCTGTGCATACAAATGCCCATAAGGCAGCCCCATGGTTATTGGCAACCATAGAAGGTGCCAATAATAGAATTATGGTGCCATAACATACCTAACAGAGGTGCCATTAACAGGTTCTTGGTGCCTTAAGTGCCATAAATTGCTGAGTTTCAGTTAATGGCAAGTTTTTGCTTATCAGCTCCCCCGCTGATAACCGGGGACTGCTGTAGTATTGTTTGCCTCTTAGCTGTTGATTAAGCATTCATGCTTCAAGCAATGGTGCTCGTTTTTCATCTTTTCTTAGCATTTTGAAGATTTTGATAGTTAAGCTAATAAATGCTTATTGTTTGCAATGTGAATTCTAACCTCACTTCCATAGATGGAGTTGCTTGCGCTGAGCACACTTTGGTTGCCACTGAATCATTCTCAAAAGCTAATTCCTGACAAGTAGGCATACTTTGTTCTCGTCCATTGTCTGGCCATTTTCAACCATTTTTTTTCAACATAGTTTTAGTCAAGTTTTTCTCGGAGATGGTTGACTGAAACTTAGTGAGACTATTAAAACTATATTGTAATAATAAGGAAGGGTGGAATTAGGAAAAATGATTTGGGCTACAACTTTTTTTTTTCATATATTGCAAAAAGGCAAGAACGAAAAAGTTTGTGCAGTATAAATTGCTTGAAGTCAAAGATAATGATGTTTTGGTTACCTCTTTGTATTTAGGCATTGATTGAAAAATAGCATGCAAAGATTTGAAGCCAATCCCTTTAAAAATAAGCAGAAAAATCCTAAGTTATATTATGATGGTTTCTTATAGTCAATTCTTATGACAGTACTTTTGTGTACCAACTATCTCAGTTGAAGGTTAGGGACATGAAAATTAAGAGTTGTCAAATTCCCAACTTTTTCAGAGAAACATGGGTGTTAAATTGTGTTGTAAACACTGCATTAAGGAGGTCTCCTCTAACTTATTCATGTTTTTATCTATAAGACTTAATACAGGAGTCTTTGATATGTTCTAGTCTTAATTGGGCCTATAGCAGCAGCAGAATAAGTTTAACAATCCCAGAGGAGTGGGGTGTACAAGGTTAATCTTGCACATTCTTCATGATCCATAGCCCTTTCCTTCTGGACATGGTAGCATGTAACATTTACACCTTGATGGTAATAGAAGTGTTTGAGGATTTGATCAGACCAGAGAAGTACAACCTTGACCCCTGGTTAGCTCACAGAATCTTTTGGGAATTATTCAACTGTTACTCAGAGTTCCCATGACTTCAAAGACTGGCTTAAATAATTCTTGATGGAGCAAGAAACATGCACCCTTCGTAGCTATTCGACTGATGCAAAGAAATGGATGGTTTTTTTTTCAATACAAACTTATTCCTATACAAAAAAGGGCCACCTTCTGATTTCTGCGGAACTCTGACACCAAATGAGGACCTTTTTTTTCAGTCAAGAATAGGTATTGTACAGACATACAATAATGGTAATGAAAATTACATTTATAGGTTTGTGTTGAGAATATATATATTTTTAAATATATCAGTGAAGGTGCAATTTTTGTGACTACAGTGTCCCGTGATCCACTTTGTTGCGGATGTTTTTGAACACATTATTCGCTTTTCCATGGGGAACTTTCACTAATTTGCAGATTTTTCCATTGACCATGTCTCTAAAATTATTACTAATTTGCTTTCTTTTCTTGTAGAGAAAAACTATTTATGCTTTAATTACTGTATTTTTTCATATTGTGTATGTGACCAAATACTGATTTTTATGATAAAAATGATTTACAGCATACTTTATAATGTAGGTATGCAATCTATTAAGCTCATTCCAAGTTGGGCCCCATACTGAGCATAATAGGTCTCTCTCTCTCTCTCTTCTCCATCTCTCTCTCTCTCTCTCTCTCTCTCCTATCTCTCCTCTCTCTCTCTCGCTCTCTTCTCTCCTCTCTCTCTCTCTCTTCTCCTTCTCTCTCTCTCCTCTCTCTCTCTCTCTCTATCTCTCTCTCTCTCTCTCTCTCTCTCTCTCTCTCTCTCTCTCTCTCTCTCTCTCTCATGGTAATTTAAGAAGTATTTGAAATGTTATTGCTTTAAAGATTTTTGATGAAAGAGCATAAGAGCATATTGCACAATATTTTAAAAATTCACTAAATTATTTTCATTTTATTTTCCAGTTAAAGCAGACTGAAAAATAAAACTCAAGATAATTAGAGAATATTTTAAATAAGTGCTACCTCGAGATACGAAATTAATCCGTTCCAAGGCGGCCTTCGTATCATGAGGTTTTGGTATCTTGGACCACATTTTACATGTAAAATGGCTAATCAATTCCAAGCCCTCCAAAAACACCCTAGTAAATTTCCTAATGAAGCTAAATTGACCTATAAACATTGAAATACTACAACAATTTGGACCATTCGATACCTAACTTAATACGTACTGCTAATATATCTGTAAGTAAAGTGTATTGGTGTACATGGTATACAAGAAATACTGTACGTATGTAGTAAAATGTGGAAGCTTACCTTTCGAGTGAGGCTATCTCCGAAAGTGGCGACAGAGGAGGGGGACAAATGGCAGATACGTACGTACACTTAACTTTACGAAACATAAAAAAATGTAAGGAAAACATATATAAACTAAACTTTACGAAACATTAACAAAACTGTAACACTTAACTTTACAAAAAACTAAAATAAAAATAAATTTTTTGTCTTTTTTTTTTAATTTTACATTTTTTTTTTTACTTTTTATACTATTTTTTTTTATTTATTTATTTTTTTTTTATACAAAATTTCAACTTCTTCACCACTTTCAACTTTCTGTTTTTTTTAGTATCACTTGGTTCTTCCTTTTTGCTTACTCCTGCTAGTACTAAAGGCCTTCTTTAAAAAAATTAAACTATCAAAGGAAGATTTGCTTCTGCCTACTTTTCACAATGTTTCTGAAACGACTCAGGCAAACATCATCGAACTGCGCAAGCATACGACCTGTGTAAGCCTTTTCGGGGTGTCTTTTTTTTTCTACGAATGATTGCACTCTATGAAAAGCAGCTAGAACATCCTTAATTTCTGCTGTTGTCATAGGGTCGTCGTCCTCCTCCTCGCTGCTGCTAGAGAACTCCTCTTGAACGACGTTATGTTGAATGGCCTCCAACTCCTTCAGGTCATCCATCGTAAGCTCCTCTTGGTGCTCCTCGAGAAGGTCGTTGATGTCGTCCTCATCAACGACCAGCCCCATGGACTTGCCGAGTGCAACAATCTCGTCAAGATCTGTGCAAAACCGTTTCCAGGATTGTCAAACTGTTTCTGAATCTGCAGCACCAGCTTCGCCCACGTCGAATCCCTTGAAGTCTCGGGCGGATACGGCATCAGGCCAGAGTTTCCTCCACAAGGAATTCAAGGTTCGCCTCGAAATCTCCTGTCAAGCTTGGTCGATGAGTCGGATGCATATCACAACATCGAAATGCTCTTTCCAAAATTGATGCAAGCTGAGGTTTGTGATATCGGTGATGTCGAAACATCTCTTGAAAAGATGTTTCGTATACGGCTTCCTGAAGTTCGATATCACTTGCTGGTCCATGGGCTGGAGGAGAGGGGTGTTGTTAGGCAGAAGATAAAGAACCATGATGAAGGAATTCTCCACTAGGATATCTTCCTCGAGGCCAGGAGGGTGAGCAGGGGTATTGTCCAACACCAGCAGGCATTTCAGAGGGAGGCGCTTCTCTTTCAAGAATTTCTTCACTGTCGGGCCGAAACACAGATTTACCCACTCGGTGAACAAAAGCCTCATTACCCAGGCTTTCGCATTAGCCCTCCACATCACTGGAAGCTTCTCCTTAAGCACTTTGTGGGCCTTGAAGGCTCAAGGAGTCTGGGAATGATAGACCAGTAGGGGCTTCACCTTGCAATCCCCACTGGTGTTTGAACAAAGTGCGAGCGTAAGCCTGTCTTTCGTAGGCTTATGCCCGGGTAGCTTCTTCTCTTCCTGCATGATGTACGTCTGACGAGGCATTTTTTTCCAAAAAAGGCCAGTCTCATCACAGTTGAAGACTTGCTGAGAACTAGCCTTCCTTGGTCATCATCTCGTCGAACGTCTTTTTAAAGGCTTTGGCTGCTTTCGTGTCTGAGCTGGCTGCCTCCCCATGCCACACCACCGAATGGATGCCAGTCCGTTTATGGAATTTCTCGAACCACCCATGCGAAGCCTTGAAGTCTGGGGTTGGCGTTGATGTCCCTTCTCCTCCGTTGTCTTCGGCCTGGGCAATCAAATTGCCGAAAATAGCGCTGGCCTTGTGGGAGATTGCCATCTCCGTTATCGTATCGCCAGCGATTTCTTTGTCTTTTATCCTGACAAGAAGAAGCCTTTCCATCTCGTCGTGCACGTGGGTCCTCTTGCTGGACAAAATAGTGACACCCTTGGAAGGTGTAGCTGCTTTGATGGCATCCTTATGCTTAAGGATGGTGCCTATTGTCGATGGATTTCGGTCGTATTCCTTGGTGATCACACTCAATCGCATACCAGCTTCATACTTCTTGATAATCTCCATCTTCGTTTCCAAAGAGAGCATCCTCTTCTTTCCGTGAATTTCAAGTTTCCTGGGACCTATGACTACGTATATACTGTACGTAATTATGTTATGTAGTACGTATACGTATGGAGTAAAGTTCTCACACAACACGATAAAGTATACTACGTATGTACAACGAAATCACTAACGAATTTACGTAATAAACGAAATTGTTAGAACGAACGAATACCGCGTGTGTACGATAACGATGCTGCTACCGAGTGGCCGAAGCACGCTGCTACGTAGTAGATGCATGATGGGAGGGATGCTGACCAATAGGAGAGAAGGATCTCATGGCGGTGACTAGCATCAGGAACCAATGGGAGAGCGGGAGGATGGTGGTGAGTCTACTCAGTTGGCGGCGAGCGAGTTTCAAAATTGTTATCGGTGGTCCGGTCGAATCTCGAACTTTACAGCAACAACCTTTCGTATCTAGAGCAATTTTCTTATGTAGAGGCGTAAAATTTTTCGTATTTGGTTTCGTATCTCGAGTTTTTTTCGTAAGTTGAGCCTTTCGTATCTCGAGGTACCACTGTAGTGAATAAATAGTGTTGTTATACAAAACAAAAATGCAAATTAGTGATAATTTTAAAAGGATTAGTACTTTAATGCTGAGAGAAAACAGCTTATGTATACAGTACAAGGGTAACTTGACTAGTCGTCAAACATTTTATGAGAGATTTATTTAATTTGTATTAAAGATTTTTTTAATTTGTATTAAAAATTTTACGGATATTTTGCTGTTTACATTGATATTGCTATTTTAAAGTGAGTAAATCATTGTTATCAGCATGTTACATAGGGGGGCATATACTCAGTAGTAATAGTTTGTAAAAGGGGCACTAATCTAAGATGTCATAAGATTTTGTGATGATGTTTAGAGGTGTACTATTTTTGTTTATGGTAATTTAAGGTAGATTTTTGTTTGAACTATCAAATCAAACAGTGAAATGTTTAAATAGCTAGTCATAAGCATTTTAGTTTATGGGGTACTGGGTATTTGGCAGTTATAAAGCATTTTAGAAGGGATTTTTTACATTTCTGTGGTCTTTGGATTTCCACGCCAGGTTCTGGAACCTAATACCGCGTAAAAGTGGGGAGCACTGTTTTCTTAAGTGTTGCACAAAATTTTGCATGCATATTTAAATACTCTTAATTCACTTGGTGGATCTATTATGAAAAGCCAGTTTGTATAGGATAATTTTTTTTCATTACAACAAACTCAATATAACAGTAATCTGCACCAGATTACAGACTGACTCATCATCATTTCTTATATAATGTGATTTCTTATAAGTAACTTACCAAGTAGTTTCTACTTGTGCAGCAGCCTTTTTAAAAATTCGCTGTAGCACTTCTACTGTTTATGTGTAAGTGACACCCGCTACCAGGGAACACAGGAGACAACTTGGCAGTTAAGCTTGATTTTGTTTCTGCTTGCTCATTGCATGCATCGGCGCCATTGCAGCAGCTTTGTCTTTTGGTGAAGTACAATTGATTTGTTTTGCTAGCCAACAAGTTATTGTCAACTTATTAGCTTTTATGGATTATTTCTCTAGTTTTTTTTTGCAGAATTATGTCTAAATTTAGCACTACTAGTTTTCACTCTTGCAGCAAAGGTTATGATTTTCATTTGATCTCCAGTAAATTAAGGGCAGGAATATAACGGTGAGAAAACTTGTAATGAATGTTCTGCTTAGGATGAGAAACATTGAAAAGTGTTTAAATCTCACTCAGGTAAATTAAATAGGAATAGGAAGAGGAGAGCAACTTCAAGAGTCGAGAGACGTTGACTCAGCCTGGAAACTAAGTATACTCTTAAACCTAGTTTATAAGCTTGTCCTGTTCTTCCTTCTACTCCAATTCCTGCTTTTTCTCCTGGTTATGGCCCTCTTACTATTCATCCACCTACTCCTGTGCCTGGCTCCCTTGCTTCCAACCCTAATACCATTGCCAGTCTTGAATCTGTGTTTTTTGATAAGAAGATTAGTCTTGTAGTGAGTACAATGGCAGAATTGTGAGTGTACTGAAAGTGATGATTGACAAAGTATTAATTGAAAAAGTGATGAAGGACAGTGTAGTGCAAGTGAAGGAGGTGGCTATCCGTCCCATCGGTTCTCTTAGATGAAGGTCCCTGTCATATTCCCTTGAACTTGGGAGAAGACATATTAGTTGTCCAAGGGAGGCCGATGGGATTTGCACATGGGTAGTTGCTCTGAAGGGCACTTAGATATTGTGAAGAATCTAGGTATAGATTTCCATGCCTCCTGTCCACGTCAGAATCATCGAATTGGAAGACAATTCAGTGATTCTGGCATGGACAGGAGGTGTGGAAAACGATGCCTAGATTCTCCACAACATATTAAGTGCTGTTCAGATGATGTGGTTGTGGTTCAGATCCACTTCCAGTTTAAGCGGTTTAAGAAGCCAGCACCAGCCACAGCCTGTTTGTAGTTACGCTGTGGACCCTTCTGCCATGCCCCTGTCCAGCAATTATCTCTTTTGTCTACATGGGACAGTCCAGAGGCTTCCCACCTGAGTGCCCTCACCTTCCTCCTAGTGCCCAGTGTCTGCTCAAAAGGCGGCCAACGTTAGTAACCAAACGTCTGGCTCATCTTCTTGAGTGCCCAGTACCAGCTCCTGAGTGCCAACTCTTCAGTACCCGACACCCACCTCTGAGCACCAAGCCCCCGCTCCCAGGCATGTTTTTCCTCTTCAGTCTGCTCAGAGACCCCAATCTCTGTTGCTTTTAGATCAAAACAAACCATGTTCCCCAGTAGTGAGTGGGGCTTGTCACACACACAAAAACAGTAGAAGTTCTACTGCAAATTTTTAAAAAGGCTGCTGCACAAATAGAATCGTTATCTTTGTAATTACTTGTTAAGTATATGTAAATGAAACAATTTTATTATGACATTGTCATTTTTATAGCCATGTGGTACAAAGGATCGTTTTGTTCGATATAATCATCCTGCCAAATTGTTAGAAGACTAGGCAAGGACGTTGTGGAGAGTGGGCAAACTGCTTTACTCTCTTGTGCCGTACTTTGGGCATGGATGCCAGGTATGTTGTCCTTGTTTTAATTAAATGGTTTATAGCAAAATACTTATCTATAAGTAGTGAAACATTTGAGTTTTGTGTATATACTGTAGTTTGTATAGTAGTATTGCTTATTTCATTGCATTATAAGCAGGCAGTTTCACTTGGAAAATAGATGATAAGACAAACCTTCTCTTTGGGAACTTAAATTGCTAACTTTTATTTTACCAGGCTGACACCATATCTACTCATTCACAGATGACATAAAACGGTTGGATCAAGAAATACACTACTTGGAATCATAGCATGCTTATTGCATGAATATCTCATTGTAGCCCTTCTCTTGCCCACCAGCAGTAAGTAGACATATGCTCCTTCCCCAAGGCACTGAGGTGAGGTATGAATTTATTATGGTATATGCTTGGAATGATAAAATGTAAACTGAAACCAGATAGCTGGTTCCCCTGTTCCTGCCCTACCAGTGGTGAGTAGACATTTTAATTCTCCTCCCTTAAGGCATGGAGAACAAGTATACATTATCTTATCTCCTATTTCAAGGCAAAATTAACCCGCTAAACAATGCAAAACTTTATGTGTGCCTTTTGAAAAGAAAAGAGTTAAATACGTCTACTCTCTGCTGGGCCAGGAAGTTGGGAAAACCATTGGTTCAGCCTGGTCTGGTTCTATTCCTTCTATGCCTTGTGAATGAGTGGTTATTATATTGTAATTTGCCTCAGTGCCTTTAGGCAGGAAAATTAGATATGTCTGTAGGTTTGGGTGCAACAGACCTTCTATGATCCCAAGTATATAATTTAGCATATCTGGTTCTGTTTCTGTTATTCCATCTGTTAATAAGTGGATATATGTACCATTTTAATGGAAAAACACAGTTTAGCCTTTGAAATCCCCAAAAATATTTGTTGTATCTACTCCTCAGTGAGATTTCCTACTTGTAATGCTTACTTCACCTCAGAGGAATTGGGGAGGAGAATTAAATGTCTATTCATGCTGGTAAAGTGAGGAGGAGTTAAAACCATAGGCCTGGGTGCAGTAAGCCTACATGATCCAAACGTATGGAGTAGCATATCTGGCACCCCTCCTATTATTCTCATTGTTTCTGAGAGGATATGTGTATAGTGTTGGCCTGGTAAAATACAGGTTGGTAGTTCCATTCCCCAAAAAGTGGGCTGGCTTTCTTATCACTCATTTAATTCTTATGAAAAGAATAGAAAAAAATTATGTAATGTTTTGTAGATGTTTAGATGCGGAACAAACCTTCGGTCTTAATATTAGCATTTGTATAAATCTGGCGCCAGCTGGAAACCACATAGTGACGTATTGAGTCTTTCTTCAACTGCTTTGGGGAACAGACGTTTGCTTTTGTTCTTCTCTTCCCAAGCAGGTTTTTGTCCTAAGCCTGTGATTTCTTTCTCTGCTTGTATCATGGATTCCTTTACCCAGCCTAAGAAGTCCTGTGAGCATCAATGTATATGTCCTGGCCTTTCAGGGTTCCTCTAGGACAGACCCCCATACAACTTGTAGTAGATATGCTTCCAGGCCTTTTCCTAATGCTTCGTCATCCATTGATTTTATGTATAATGCTGCCCCGTCTCTCGGGGGAATATTGCCCCTTCAGGGAGAGAGGGAGGAGCACCCTCTTGTTCCTTTGTTAGCAAGTTTGTAATTTGATATATTAATTTGGATACATTGAAACATTTGTATATTATTATATATTAAGACATTTCAGTATGTTTTACTTCTTTGATTTCAATTATATATTTACTTACTGCTTAGTATACTTAAGTGTGGAGTTTTTCTCCCTTTATATCATTGTTTTTATTTCTCACTCACCTTCACACCCTCTCTTTGGTGTGTGTTTAATTATTTTCTTTTTTTTAGACACATGATGTTTTGTTTCAAACTACTAGTACACAATTTCTGGGAACGTGGTAATGTTTTAGTCTTTCAGATTTTGTGTGGATCGAGACTTTCGAGACATTACGGGTTCGTGTTGCAGCTGAGGGTTTCGTGCAACGATTCGTCTTAAAATAGCAAGTTTCCTTTACTTCCTCAACACTAAAGTTGATGGCAGAAGTTCTATGATTGTGTTGGTCATGATGTTGCTTCTCTCAGTGTGGGAGGTTTCTTCCTTTCCTGAGGGGGAAGGCATAATACGGATTTCTTTTCTTTGCATAAAACGGATTTCTTTCTTGTTTCATGCCCTACAGTTCAAGATCTTGTTTTACCTCTGGACTTCCCCCCGTCTTCTTCTTGCACGACAGTTGTCAGTCCTGCTGCTCGCCTTGAAGTCTTAACCTTGACTGCCCACCTTTAGCTACCCCTGTTGTGTCTTATCCTGGGTTGGAAGAAAGACTAAATAAGTTACTAGGTTCAAGTGCGCTCTGACTCGCTTCCACCATCAGCTACGTATAGTATGCCAGATGCCACAGATTCCTTGCATATACATTTTTTATTGTTTTTAACTGGTTGCCATCTGGCACAAGAAGATATATCCTAATTCTAATGTTAAGATCTCAGGTTTATTAGCTATGAAAAATACAGATTAATTAAAAATTTGTCATTTTAATTTTTTATTAACAAAAAAAAATTTTCAGTTACTTTTACAATACAAAAGATACTGTTTCAGATTTGGTACTCTTACCAAGCTTTATTTACAGATATGTACTTGATCACACAGACCATGTTTGGACGGAAGTGTTTTCACAATCGCAGAACCGCTGGCTTCATGCTGATTCTTGTGAAAACAAAATGGATCAGCCACTTATATATGAGAGAGGTTGGGGTAAGAAGCTAACATATGTCATAGCATTTTCAAAGGATGAAATTGTAGATGTGACTTGGCGCTACACAACAAACCCTAAAGATGTTCTTAAGAGAAGAAAAGAGTAAGTTGAATGGTGTTCATTATTCTTTTGTTGCATATCTCTTTACAGATCTTTGTCTACAATGAGATGTAATTTCATGTTGTGTCAAATTTCAGACTTTATCAAATGTCAGTTAAGGTACCTTTAATTGATTGTTTATAGCAGCCACCATTAATGATTAGTCACTGCTAGAGTTGATGTTTGTTATTTCTGCTGTTTCTCAAGTTGGTAAGGTGTATTAGGCTCTCCTATGCTGGTCTGTATTCAAAAACTTTTACATTGAAAATGTGGGTGTGTATTTATTTTATTGAATTAATACAAACTATGACAATGAAAATGGATTAGATTTTAAAAGTTGTAACCATTGAATGTTAAGATTTGATGACTTAGATTACAAAGGAAAAATAATTGAGAGGTTTTGGATATATGGTGAGGAAGAATTACAAATAAGATATGGAAGTAGTAGGACAAAGACTTGTCGGAAGACCTCAGATCATGGAGGAAGGGGACAGGTGAAGAACAGACTTGATGAGAGTTCAGGCAGAAAGCACACAGGATGGAGAAGTGTGGAAAGAATTCATTTTCTGTCTGACAGCCCCTTGAAAGGTCAAGCTGTTGTAAAAATGCTGATGACTTTCAAAAGTATTTTCTTCTGACTTCTAGCTAATCCATCTGTGATATAGAGAGAGAGAGAGAGAGAATCAGTGTATAGTAGAGCCTCAGTTCTCGACGATAATTCGTTCCAGAAGGAGCGTCGAAATTCGATTATTTCGAGAACTGAATCAAGTTTTCCCATAAGAAATAACTGAAAATGGATTAATCCGTTCTTGACCATCAGTTATTACCTAACCTTGCCTTTTATACAATACATTACATGTTAAATTACAACTAAATAAGTTAAAAGTTAAATAAATATCATGTTAAACGTATATTTATAATTTTAAATGTGTAATATACAGTATAAAAGAAAACTACCCGTGTCCAACTGATTGTTGACCAAGCTCCATAGGCTACCTAGGTAAATAGTAAGTAGAACGTAGTGTAGTGGGTAGGCATAAAACGTGTTGCTAACATAATAAAAGCATTGAAAAGCAAGTCTAATTATTACAGTAAATTAATAAACTATTAAAAATTAAACCCAATCTATATTTATCAAAAACTTGCAAAAATTTGCCTACAGTAAGTCGGCATTTAAGGATGTAAACAAACCATAGCGCAGCCCTGGTGGTTTATATCGGGACTATGGTAGTAAAGAAACCATATCTCGCTATAAGCCTAGAAACATTTACATTCGATATTAATTTATGGTAAATCTTTTACGGAGTCGACTGCAATACTGTATACAAATCGCTTGAAAATTATCTTTCAGTAAATGTAATGTTATGATACTAACGATTTGTTCATAAATGTCTTATAAAAAAAGGTGCGTCTTTTTACGGCAAATTGTCCAATATCAGGGCTGGTTTCAAGCTTATTGGACTTTGACAATTATTATGGTACTGCATGGTACATATATACGTACACATAAGTAAAAGAATCTTCTTAATGTCTTTAATTACTATACCATTACGTACCAGCATCTCTTGAGTTTAATATCAAGCTAACCTCATTTTTTTTTTTTTTTTTTTACGAGGACGCTTACACGAAGCATACAGATTGCGTTACCGCGAACGCGTTGCATATGTAAACTGTGTCACTACCAGACCTCATACGTAAACATTGACGTCTTTTTACAGTAGACATAAAAGAATCTTCTTAATTTCTATTAATTATTCTATACCATAGCGGCTTCTCTGATTGTAAGCTAAGGCTAACCTCCTCTTTACCAGCAAGCTTAACAAAGATTAAGATTGCGTTCGCTACCGAACGGCACACGTTACGTATGTGACAGTGGTTTCACTACCAAATCTCCACACGTAAACAATGACGTATTTTTACAGTAGACCATAAAAAGAAGCTTACTTAATTTATATGAATTAATGTATACCGTAGCGGGATTCTGAGTTAACCTAAGGCTAAACCTCTTCTTTACCGGCACGCTTAAAAAGCTTAGATTGCGTTGCTACCGAACCGAACATGTTACGTATGTACTGGTTTCACTACCAAATCTTACACGTAAACATTAACGTATTACAGTACGACATAAAAGATTCTTCTTAATTTCTTGATTACTACGCACTTAATATGGCATAGTAGCTTCTCTGATATAAACTATGACTAACTTCTTCTTTACCGGAAAGCTTAACAAAGCTTAAAGATTGCATTCGCTACCGAACCGCACATGTAACCTACGTACGTAACATTGCCTTCACTCCAAACCTAACACTTAAATACGTATTGTATTTGCTACTGAAAACGCGCGTCTCAAGTGTGAGCATGGTTTTAGAATATGTCTACGTTGATACCACCGAAAAGCAAACGAAATGCGCGCAAGGTGTACAAGACACGACACATGTTTGAATGTTTGTAAACATTAGTTGCGACTTTAAACATTGCTGAGTCACTGAGTGGCGTCACCAATGTTACCAACCGTTTTGCTAAATTATGCTAGTCGGTCCAAGCAAGAATTTATGCCAAATATGGTGCAATTTTGTGCCAGAATTATGCTATTAATCTATCATTATCTCATTTCTCTAATACATTTGAGCTAAAACAACGATGTAATGGAAATTTAAAACATTTATATATTAGTGAAATGATAAAAAGTGACGAACAGACAATATTATAACTAATAATTTGATGATGTTAGGAAACCTCGGAGTAATAAAACACCATTTTTCTTTAATAGATCACATAGGCAATCACTAGTACACTATTTTGATATGCAATCACTTTATACTATTTGACAAATGTGTGAAGATCACACATACAAATGTGAAGAAAAACAACAAGTTTTACTTATTACTGCATCATTATCATGCCACTCAGAACCATTTTTCTTTAACAGGTCACAATAAACATTAATAAATACTTGAAAATGTGTGAAAATTACTTCAAATATAACATTTTGTTATTTACTGATATTTCCTGAAAAATTAAAACTAAAAAAAAAAAAAGGTAAACAAACAAAACAGTCTCTACTCAAGAAGAAAAACATACGTACTTATTACTGATCATTATCATGCCACTGAAACACTTTTTCTTTTTAATAGATCACATACACAATGAATAAATACTTGAAAATTGTGGTAAAATCACTTCAGACATAATTAAAATTTTGATTACTGAAAAAAATAAAACTTAAAAAAGGAAAAAAAGTAATTCTTTACTCATGAAGAAAAAACATTATTAACACTTTACTGATTGTTTGTCATGCCACTGTGGGTATTTATTTATACTGTATTCACAAAATTTAACATTCCTTAGTTGGGTTCAAACTTAGCAATTAACTCATTTGTTAGTGCTGCTTTTGAGGCAATTTCACTTGAAGATACATTCACTATAGCTGTGTATGAAATTGAGTGGAAATTTTCTGCATTTTATTTAAAATTTTAGTGAAAATACATTCTAAAATTGTACTAGAACCCTAAGTGTGAAAGAAATTATGCTAAGCTCCAATTCTTGGGTCAAATTATGCTAAAAAAACATGAAATTATGCTACATTTGGTAGCACTGGATGACGCCAACTAGCGGCAGCTGGCGGAAACAGTTTTGTTTACAAACATCATATGGTCGGGGGTCGGAAACTGGTTTTTTGGTTGAAAACAGATACAAAGTTTATTGGAATTTAGTGGCGAAATCCGATTATGTCGAGTTCATAATACGGTCGTGAACCGGGTCTCTACTGTATATACATATACTCTTGGTTACCAGTGAGATCAGCTTGTTTGAAATGACGGAAATAAATAACTGTGTTTATTGTCAATATCCACCTGCAATACAGAAAAACAAACATAGTACAAAAGCATTTTCTTCTGACTTACAGCC
>NC_061093.1:43411220-43428720 GCF_015104395.2 Macrobrachium nipponense
TAAAGTTTGATACTCTTTACTCATTCATCAATTTTCCTTTCTGTTCTCTTATCTGCTGAAGTCAATCATTTCGGAAACTTATAGTCTTATCGGACAAAATAAGGTTTAATTTGCTGTTAGGCTGAATCTATTCAAATATGGTGTTCTTAACATTATGCACAAAGGTGGCTCAGACGAAACCTGCGACATACCAACGACTCCCTTATTGAATAGCGACCGGCGGAAGGAGAGCACCATCCTTCCCCCTATGGTGCTAGTCCTGCTGTCCCTTCGCCCATAAATTGAACCTGAAATGGAAAAAGAAAGACTTCACTAAAATCCATACTTAAACTTTGACCGACACACATCCAAGGGTACAGAGACTATGGCAAGAAAGTTATTCAAACGGAACAAGGGACAATAACAAGCGCTTTATCTGGTGGACAGTGCCAACATTCGAAAAATTGAACAGATGTGCGCCGAATAAACTCGAAGATACAAGGCAGAAAATAAAAGCAATCGACTTCTTATCCCACAATGCGGCATGTGTGTATAACAGGACTTCAGACATTTAACAGGGGACCTTATAATGAACATCAACTTTACAACATATCCAGAAATGCGTTGCTCCGATGAGGACTTAGGTCGAAGTTCATAGGATTAATTTATCTTTTTTTTCTCTCTCTCTATAGATGAGGAACTTATACTCGTTTTTTTTCCATCCGTCCACCCGCCTGTGGTGCTCGCGCATGGTAACACTGCGTCCCGGGCTTTTAATAGTTACGCTATGTGTAAGTTTTAGGTAAATAAAAGGATATCTGGGTGTACATTTGCAACTGAAAAGTGTTTTAATAATTTACTGTGTGCGAATTACATCGTTTATATTCGAAATAGGATATTGTTATTATTGTTGAATGAAAGCTGAATGTAACTATTTAAAGCCTAGGACGCAGTGTTACCATTCACGAGCACCACAGGCGGGTGGACATAACCTTCATGATTCTGTGATTTTACAAAAGACAATCATTTCTTTTACCACAAGTTCCACCACATCTCAGACAGATCAAAGTTGAGTTCAAATGTGTCCATTTTGCCACACGATTTGATACCAGAGATTGTCAGGTGTGTGAAACGTATACATAGCTTCACTAGCTAGTCTATAGGCTTGGATTTCTTTCAGGTGTAAACACGTGCTGGAAGTGGAATCCAAGTTATGATTATCTTAGCTTGTATAAAAAAAAAGTGCAAATCATTCTAAACTGGAACAGCGCCTGAGAGGAGGGAAATCAGACATGGACAATGATTAAACTTTATAAATAACAAAGACATCTGGAAGAAGAAAGAAAAGAGAAAATAAAGATTTAAGAATGGGTAACAGATAGGAATATCTAAGACATTTCCAAGATAATAACAATAACCCACAAACATGCTTTATTAATCAAGGCTACTTCATACGTTTTAGTGATGTCAATGATGTAATACAGTGCAAAAATTAAAGTAGAAAATATATACGGAAATATATACCAGGAGTGCTGAAGTTCGAAATGGTATACCTACGTTTTCCCAATTTGGACCTATGATGGCACTTCGTATTTAAAAGCCTACTCGATGGACCTTGTGTCAAAAAAGGGAAGATTTCAATGAGATATTCAACATGTATGAATTTCCGTAAAGGACGGGTGGTTTGAAAGATCCTATTTATTAAAAATTCGTGAATTTCGTCCTTATTTGTGTTAACTTACCCTCTAGACTTTTGTGTATAGTCTTACCTCGCTTTCCAATCTAAAATGTAACACAAAATGTAGGACAGTTTACGAATCACAGTCTTCTTTCAATTAAATCTTTCTCTCTCTCTTCCTTCCCTCTCCTCCTCTCCTCTTCCTCTCTCTCTCTCTCTCTCTCTCTCTCTCTCTCTCTCTCTCTCTCTCTCTCATAGTACTGAGTGTGAAATAATGTGTAATACACTGTAATGTCTCTGGACTCCATGAGGTACCCAAAAACCATAAAACTTAAGCGAATACACGAACAAACGATAATAATCACCAGTCAATAATTAAATCCTAAATATTTGATTTGAAAGCTTGGCACAAAGAAGTGGGGGCTTATAGTTTTAGGAAAAGGTTCTTTTAAATGAAATAATCCATGGCAAATCACGGAAAGAACATTCATCAACAGAAATGGGGGGCTGATTGTGGTACCTCGACACCCGAGATTTCTCGTAACCAATAATATTCTTCTGAACTTTGCATGAATTTGGCGTAAACATACAATCTGGATAAAGATTAAAAGAAAAACGTAAGTCTTACAACACAGGCATGATTTGATCAAAACACAGCGACAATGTACCATTCCAGCATACTTAGAAGTTCACTCTCGACGTAGTTCGGAAGTCACGTAAAGCCGTTGGTCCCGTTGCTGAATAACCACTGGTTACATGCAACGTAAAAACTCCATACAAACAAACAAACAAACATTCCAGCATACTACGTATAAACACACCGAGAAAGACACCAAAAGATTGACCAAGATTAGTAAGGTCATTGTCGAGAGGACTTACCAAACTTTGACCATATTACACGTATCCTAACTTTCTAAGAACTCTTACCAACAATAAAAGTTAGTCTGCTTTTTCGAGGGGACCTCCATACAAATAAAAAATAAAGTTCCGCCGTTTACCTGAAATAAAAATTTCTCTAATATAATGAATCAATCTTAATGAGTACATTTAAGATGGACTGCCAGCAATCGGGTAAATGGACATATGACATTAATTTCTTGACTGGGTAGTAAGTATAATGGTCGGCCACAAAATGAGTCAACTAAAGTGGTTTTGTTTTTTTTAAACCTATTCTAGATTCCTCCATCGTTCTACGCAGTGCTGTATATATGAGGCGTGGACATGGGCGAGTGTACTTACTACACAAAGCATTTATGATATATTAGGTGCTACAATAAATGTGTGTAGACTGAAAAACTACAGAGTATAGATTGATCTCTTTCAGATTCTAGGGTATATCAATGAACTGTGCACGTTTGCATACGATGACCAAGGGTGGGATTTAGTTAAATAAATGTCCGGTCATCCAATCCAACCAATTCACAAACACTAAACTAAGAAAGGTGGAGTGTGCAAATACAAGGGTGCATATGCAAGGAACTGTCTATTTTTCCTTACTGAAATACACTAGCTTTTTCCAACTGACGCTTCTATCATTCATGTCTTCTGTCTGATAGAACGTCTGCTAACAGAGAGCATCATGCTGCATGTACATAGTTTTCGAATCCTCAGTCGGTATGTATGTGCGACCAATGGAATGAGTTCAGTATGCTCAGGTCACCCTCTGTACTGTGCAGAATCCTTTTATTAGAAACATACAATGAACTATCACCAAGCATTTCGTGAAAGATAAACATCGCGTCAACAGAACTCGAGCACACAACACCGCAGGCAGAGTCAGATGATCATTTACCGCTCCGCTAAAATGAAATGGCGCCCTTTTACAATTCGTTGGTTTTTGGCAAGCTAATGTCAGTCAGTGGTGTCTCTGTCTTCTGCCGTGAGCCTCCGCGCTTGCCTCTGAATTCTGAAAGATATTACATTAAAGGTGCATGAAGCATTCAACAGAATCCGAGACAACAGAGGAAGAGACCACTCAAGCTTGGAAATGGACTGGGGGTAAAAATGGAAGTTATATTTATACACCCAAATTATCTCTACACGCTACCTCTTTGAACTAACCTCTACCTCTTTGAACTAACCTCTACCTCTTTGAACTAACCTAACCTAGGGGCCAGACAAAAAAACCGGGGCTGGTGCAATACATAGTAGATTCACATCAACCGTGCATCTGATCTCTATGCCAGTTCATTACTACGCTCCTGATTGGCTGTTGATAGGCCAATCACAGGCTGGAAACTCAAGTCTATCTCCAGAGGGATACTTTTGAAAGACGTATCCCTCAGGAGAGGTGGAACATACATTCTGCCAATGTGAACTCTCGAGAGAGACTGAGAGTTTCCAGTTCACTGATTGGCTTAGCAGCAGCCAATCAGGGGAGTCCTAAGGGACTGGGGCTATACATTAGATCCACGGTTGATGTGAATCTACTATAGTATAGTACATCTCGGGAATTTGCCACCAGGCAGGGTTACGGTCCAACGTTGGGGTCAATACTATAGTGGCTCCTTCTGTTCCTTGCGTGAGTGAGTGACTGTAGCGTTCGTGATCGAATTTCTCCACACCCAAGACTTGGTCTCGAAAGGAGGTTGCGACGTTTGCACGCCAACTGTATTGTCTTCAAACTCTAAATCTATTTTAAGCTCAAAATGACATTTAAACTGAAGTGCACTCTAAACTCACTCCAATTTGAACTTACCTTGAACTTTGAAATCGAGATCAAATTTGATTCCAAACTGGCATTTAAATCCCAGTGAACTCAAAATGCAATTTCAGTTGTAAATGAACATTATAAAGGAATATAATTTTAATTCAAAATGGAAACTGAACCAATGCTGCACTTTCAACTCACAAGTGAATTTTTATCTCAAAAGCTTAGGGCAGCACAGCTTACACAGACCATACAAGGTTTAGACAAAAGCATTAACTAATGGACGATGCTGACACAGGCATTAAATGACGGAAGATTTTACCAGATAAATATGAAATGGTGTCAGATTTTGACTGAGAGGCATTGAAGGACAACGCAACTTGCACAGACACAAACAAACAAAAATTCCAGCATTACCACAAACTCTACGACATAACTCGGGGAGTACCGATCGAGTTGTAGTCAAGCCAAGCAGAATAGCTGACCAGCCAAACAATGACACGAACAGTTGAGTAATTGACACAAACGTTTTCACAAGTGAGTAACTAACACAAACGTTTTCACAAGTTATTGACACAAACGTTTTCACAAGTGGGTAATTGACACAAACGTTTTCACAAGTAATTGACACAAACGTTTTCACAAGTGGGTAATTGACACAAACGTTTTCACATGTGAGTAATTGACACAGATTTCACAAGTGAATGACAAATTTCACAAGTGAGTAATTGACACACGTTTTCACATTTGAGTAATTGACGCAAATGCTTTCACATTTGAGTAATTGACACAAACCTTTTCACAAGTAAGTAATTGACACAAACGTTTTCACAACTTGCTACGACACTTGACACACACGCTTGAAGGTTAACTATGTTGCACAGCTACCGAAAGGTTTAGTTCAAATCTTAACGAGTATTCTTCATGAAGGTTGTGGAGTAAGTAGCAAGGACAGACATCAAGATCTTTAATAATTTGCGGATACACAATCGAACACTTGTAAATTCCATAAGTAGCACACACACAAACAAACACCCAAGGAATCACAATGGCATTTTTTTTTTTTTTTTTTTTTTTTACGTGGCATCTTGCCTCTAAACTTAGCGCCAAGGTCTCAGTAATGGCTCTAAAATGAAAGAAGTTCAATGAAGATGCCAGTTTCAGAAAAATCAAATATGTTAGTCTACAAAAACAATTGCCGACAATGCACTACTTCCACCTTGCACCAATTCTAAAAAGAAGGAAAACATCTACCGGGCGAAAAGGTTAGCGGCAAGATGCTAAAAAATGCCAGTAAAAGTGTTCTTTGTATGACCGCCACGACAACCAGTGCCAACACTAGAGGTCACTTCAGCGATAATCAATCAACACCAGCGAACAGTTCTTACCAAGGTCCTTTGAATATATTCTTTAAAGGACCTTGGTTCTTACCAGTGACGGCGACGGGCTGCTTCCTCGGAATGGACGTTCCCCGGGAACAGGATCCACCGCTATACGAACCTGCTGCAATATATTGTATGCATCGCCGCTAGTGTCATTTCTCGCACGTCAGTGTTAACGATCAAATCATCAAAAAGTGTCAAGACTGATAAAAATATCATAATACAAATTTGTCTGACAAATATAGAGAGCAATATTATACAGCTGCTGATAGCTTTCGTTATTTCATTCATATATTATCAATGACGGATTGATTCAAGACTGATCAGAATACCATAATACAAATCTGACTGACAAATATAAAGCAATATTACAACTGCTGATAGCTTTCGTATTTCATTCATATATCAGTGACGGATCGTATAGAATTCTTATGATACTTAACGCTACCTGGTAAATTATCAAAAACAAAAGTATTGCTATGAAGTACAATGAATAATCGGAGAGCATGTTAATAGCAACCACGGAAATACAGTCATGTTATTTTCCCACTTCAAACGTCTATAGTTATTCACACATTATACAGGTATGTTATACAATGCAAACACTGCAAGGGGGGGTTATTCATGACGGTAGTTATTGACTAATTTTATAATCCTGAAAATACTATTACCAGGAACGTCTTTACAAGAATTTAACGTTTATTATTATGAATAATGTAAACATCCACTAATAAACATTAAATCCTCACTGAATTTTGGGATTAACTGTGAAGAAATAAGTGGCTACGACAGGTCTTGATCACAGCCAGAGATACTGTGTAAATTAGCACAACATTTTCCCCTAAAATCACACAGAATCGAATCCTCATCTGTCATATACACACTCACACGTTCGAGGATTTTCCTACGGACTGCTCCAGAAGGAAGAAGAGCCTTGTGCTGGCATAAGGCCATATTAATCCACACAACAACGACGACAACGAAGAATTTCGATAAGTGGCTACACTGCCATACATGACGTCTAACATCAAGTGATACACAAACGAAAATCCGGAAAAAGACAGATTCTTTCTTGGGTTTAAATAAAAGCCGATTCCTTACATGGCGGAAGACCATCGTTACGCTCTTCAGACTGCAATAAATGGCATCTCAATAGAATTTGTCCATGAAGAGTTTAAAAATTAACATGGAAAATCAAATGTGCATCTTGTCTGGGATCGAATAAAACTGAATTCTTCTCAGCTCAAGGTGTTAGCTTAGTACTTCACACAGCAGTGAATGAAATTTCAAATAACACAATGATAATATCATCATGAGACATCTGAGGATAATATTGGAATCAACGGCGTCTAATTTATTCATCCTTACGTGAAATAATGTCTTTTCAATACCGAAGTTTATAAAACTGCTTATGACTCAAGCTCGATTTCGTGGGTATTACTACTTCTCAAATAAATAACTCACAAATTATGTATAATTTTCAGCGTCGATAACTAATAGTTCTCCCGTAGCCAGCTTGCAGCATCAACCAATTAAAAATAATTAGTCCAAGGCATAATGGAGACATTCAAACTGCTGATTATGATGAACAATATTTCAAAATGTCAAATTCGTTTCATTTTGTCTAATCTCCAAGTGTTGAAGTCGAATAAATAAGACCATATTGATAAACGCAGAGGCAGCAGTTTTATTCTTTCCGAACTAATGAGCTCTGTAGATTAACCTAAACTGAATTACTTGCTAATTGCACTCTCTTGCTCTCAGAAATATATAGGGAACCAGGAATTGAAATTAATAATTTAAGTCAAGTCTTACTGTTACATACATACATACATACATTACATACATATACATATATATACATATATATATATTATATTATATATATATATATATACATACATTTATACATACATACACACACAAATATATATATAAATATAAGATATATTATATATATAATATATATATATATCTATATATATATATATATATATTATATAATTATATTAAGAATGAATTTTTCAAAATAAACCTCCCCTGTCATTCTGAGTTCTCCGAAAAGATATTTCATTGAAGAACCTTTTATTATTTTCCTTCCTCATATAGTTACCGATTGACAAGAAGAGGAAGATTACAGCAAATGAGATATTTAATTTTTCTCTGAAAAACAAGAAGAAGAAGAAGAAGAAGTAGTAGTCAACGCTGCAGCTAAAACCTTCTTACCTGAGAACCCACGCTGGTCGGCTCCGCAAATGATTTCTTTGAACCCCCGACGGAATGAGTGGGAGCGGAGAGCGTAGATTATGGGATTGCAGGCCGAATTCATGTACCCGAACATGTAAGCCTGAGAACGTGAACGAAATCACAGAATGATTAATATGGCTGACTCTCTGTCTTCGTAATTTCGTCAAGCATCTGAAAATTGGAGGTTATTATTAGAATAATGAAACTGAAGCCGAAGTCAAAAAAGTCGAACATGTAAGCCTGAGAACGTAAACGAAATCACAGAATGATTAATATGGCTGACTCTCTGTCTTCGTAATTTCGTCAAGCATCTGAAAATTGGAGGATTATTAGAATAATGAAACTGAAGCCGAAGTCAAAAAGTCGAACATGTAAGCCTGAGAACGTAAACGAAATCACAGAATGATTAATATGGCTGACTCTTTGTCTTCGTAGTTTAGTCAAGCATCTGAAAATTGGAGGATTACTAGAATAATAAAACTAAGGCCAAAGGCCAAGTACGGGGACCTATGACGTTACCATCACTCATTGTTGATTTTGAGTTGGTCAAAAATGGACAGTCTTTGTTGTTTAAATACACACCTGTGTAGTGTATATATATATATATATATATATATATATATATATATATATATATATATATATATATGTGTGTGTGTGTGTGTGTGTGTGTGTGTGTGTGTGTGCATACATATGTATGTAAGAAATTAAGAATCGATAAATATGGCACGCACACAAACACATACATAGGCCTATACCAACTTAACCAGCATATGAAGCTGGTAAAAATAGACATGCAAACATACCAGTGTATAATTATATTTCAACTTTGTTAAAATTACTTAGTTGCTTAAAGTTGTCTTTAACCCTTAAATCAAATGGTCCTCAAACTATCCCTGCAGGTCAAAAAGTGAATAAATGCACACATATATTGCGGATCCTAACTGTGTTCTAGTTCTATAGCCAACCCTCGAAAACTTCATGATTTCCTCCGGCAACATTTTGTGGAATATTTTCGTGCAGACAAACAGACAACGAAACCATAGTTAACGGAAGGACATCCGTCACGTGCGTCTAAGTAACGAAGGTGACTCAGAGATTTTGGTTGTCAGTAATCCTATCGTAGATTCACATCAACCATGCATCTGATGTCTAGGCCAGTCAGTCCCTTACGACGCTCCTGATTGGCTGTTGATAAGCCAATCACAGGGCTGGAGACTTTCAGTCTCTCTCGAGAGAGTTCACATAGGCAGGACGTATGTTCCGCCTCTCCTGAGGGATACTTTTAAAAGGCGTATCCCTCGGGAGAAGTGGAGTTTGCATCCTGCCTATGTGAACTCTCGAGAGAGACTGAGAGTTTCCAGCCCTGTGATTGGCTTATCAACAGTCAATCAGGAGCGTCGTAAGGGACTGACTGGCCTAGACATCAGATGCACGGTTGATGTGAATCTACTGTTAAAAATATATTCGTCACGACTTAAAAAGTAAGAAAACTTCAACTCAGAAATGAGTAACACGAAAACACAATTTCTTAGTAAGTTTTTTTTATAACACAATTAAAAAGCAAAAAAATTAGTCCTACTGCTAATTCACATAATAAAGATTTAAACAATATAACATAAAAATGATTAAAATCATAAATCAAACTGAAGTCTAAATGATCAACATGGCGTCTTTTAAAATATCTCACAGCTTACGTAAGAGCATCGGAGAGTCCTTGTAATCAGCCAGGCCTATGTCTGGCTGATAGAGCGAGCTGAGCAGGCGCCCTCCGGTTGCTCGAGCCAAAATGCCACAGTGTTTTATTGCAAGGTTTTGCAGTCAGTGCTAAACCTTCCATTTGCAGCAGATCTGTAATTTTCATAATTTCCTAATACGCCTCCGAACCTCAAAAAAATTCAGTTTACATCGCTTCGGTGTATTTTTATACGATTGCTGATTTGATGGTTTCAAAATAAGTATCCTATCTCGGATTTTCGTAGCTTCAAACTATGTATCCAATCGCTGTATTGAACCCTTCCAAGTATGAATCCAATCACTACTTTCCATTGTCTCAGAATATGTTTCAGGTCGCTGATTTTCAGTTTCAAAATATGTCAACAGATTATTTGGTCAAAATACCCTTCTGGGCACTGAATTTCATCGATTCCAATAGGTTATATTCATTGCTTAAAAATATGGATCCTACAACTGATTTTATCACAGCAAAATGTTTATCACCAAAACCATATTATGAACGCTTTTATTTATTTATTTATTTATTTATTTTTTCTTCGTGAATAATAAGAGAATCTCAAAATACCTTTTGAAGCAGGTTAGAACGCGTACAGTTCCATTGTATGTGGATCCGCAAAAACTTGTGTTTTATGTTCTACACGAGAAAAGTTCGATTACAAACGTAACTGTCTATTCAACTTTTTTTTTTTTTAGAGATAGAGACAAAGAGAGGAGAATGTAATCGCAAAAATGACTATTACTAATACTGACATCTAGAGAGAGAGAGAGAGAGAGACATATATATCTCTTGAATTCCTTAAAATTACGAACCACATCTAATACTAATGAACTGGAAGAATGCAATGATGAATTCAGTCAACCCATCTACTTGCATTCTTGCATTCACTGTCTGTAATTCAGGACTACCATAACCGGGCACCCACCTAACTGACAAAAGAGATGCTTCCAAGACTACTTAACGTTGACGCTCTACGACAACGCATGACAACGAACGAGGGGGAGGGGGGGATGGTAAAACTTCACTATAATACCTGATTTACTTTGTAAAGTTGGTGAGGTTGACGACATAATATACATTTATCTAGCTATAATGGTCCCTCAACGAAAAAAAAAAAGTGTGTGTGTAGGGAGGACAAGAAGTAGCGACAGGTCCCTATCTAAAACGGAATGATGATTACATATAGTAAAGAGACGGAAGCAGGAAGACAGGCTGTAGTATGTGGTACGTGGTATGACGAGCTTTGGAAGTGAAATAAGTAACGTTTCCCAAGCACGCGAGAGCAGAAGTCTGATGGAGGCCCCATACACTACAGAGAGAGAGAGAGAGAGAGAGAGAGAGAGAGAGAGAGAGAGAGAGAGAGAGAGAGAGAGAGGTTGGAGCAGCCATCACAAAGAACTACTACATAAAGATATTATGTATGTACTAGCCGTTATCGTATGTCATTTTCCCCATTCTGAGATGGGGGAGAAGTTTATCAAAACCTAAAGCAAACATCACCTATCTAAAATATCAAATTAGACTTCTGAAGAGAGAGAGAGAGAGAGAGAGAGAGAGAGAGAGAGAGAGAGAGAGAGAGAGAGAGAGAGAGAGAGAGAGAGAAATAACCTGACAGAAGGGACAGTTCTACTGTAAGAATACAAAGCAAAAAATGTAGAGTAGTATCGATACAGATAGCGTCGTGTAGCTGTCAAAATTTTAGGTGGTCACCAAGTCCTGTAGAGCCCTGAATGTTTTTACTCTCACGGATCAATTTTCGTCATGAGAAATCGTAGCTCTGTACTCCAAAGAACTCCACATCTGATGACTATAACCGAGTCTTGTTTGCTGTTGAAAAAGATCTCGTATCTCTGTAAATGAAATTCCCAATCAAAGTTCTGATGGTTGCGTGCTTTTTAAAAGCTTTAGTTAGCTGAAGATCTACGTGCTTTCGCTCTCCAGAACAACCAGTACAGATTCATGTACATAAAAAGCTCAACATTTTCCACTCTCGTTACGTTTGCAAATTCTGCTCCGTCTGTCTCAAATTCACTTTATGAATCAGACGAGCCGGAGAAAGTTCGAAGCAGAAAAAGAGCTCGAATTCCAGTGATCCGAGAAACGAACCTCAAGCGAACAACTTTGTCTCGCTGTCTGTGATTTCAAGTTACTTCAACTAAGTATACTGAATTGAATTCAACTGAATATAAAACTTATGCCAAATGCCAAGCACTGGGACCTATGAGGTCATTCAGCGGTGAAACTGAAATTGACAGTAAAAGCTTTGAAAGGCGTAACAGGAGGAAAACCTCCCACATGACACTGTGAATCAATTGTTAGAAGAGAGTGGAGAGTAAGATGGAAGAAAGAGAATATGAAAGGAGGTGCAGTAAAAAGAACTAAAGGGGTTGCAGCTAGGGGCCGAAGGCACGCTGCAAAGAACCTTAAGTAACGCCTACAGTGCACCGCATGAGGTGCACTGACGGCGCTATCACACTATGGGGTCAACTAAGGATATAAGCAGATATAATCGTACGTGAATCAAAATATAGTATATACCCAGTGCTTAATTAATTGATCTACAATTCGGAAGGTTTAAAAGCGAAACAAAGAACGAAATTTTTCTGCATATTTGAAGAGATATTATGTAGCGGCTAGTTTAACCGTTGTGTAGTTCCACGTTGGACGAGTGGATTTCACGCTCGGCTACCAATCCAGCGGTCCGAAGTTCGATTCTCGGCTCGGCCAACGCGGAACCAGAGGGATTTATTTCTGGTGATAGAAATTCATTTCTCGATATAATGTGGTTCGGATCCCACAATAAGCTGTAGGTCCCGTTGCTAGGTAACCAATGGGTTCCTAGTTAAGTAAAAATATTATCTAATCCTTCGGGCCAGCCCTAGGAGAGCTGTTAATCTGCTCAACGGTCTGGTAAAAATAAGATATGCTTAACTCAACCGTTGTGTGTGTGTATGAGAGAGAGAGAGAGAAGAGAGAGAGAGAGAGAGAGAGAGAGAGAGACAGCTTAGTGATGAATTGTCGGATGATTAAAAGCCGCAATATTTCGAACACCCATTGTGTTCATTTCTAAACAAAATCTGTTACTGAGAAACCAGATATCATTCAGCGTGAAGTATAATTAGTTATGCGCAATATACATAATATAGGTAAATATACTAAACTTTCAGGGTAACAATAGACCGGCATTTTATGCAGTTTTTTCATTCTTACTATTGCCCTAAGTGTATTTCGAAACCACTGACGCCAAAATTGCTTGTTTAAAGGGTGGGGGCAGTAGATATAGAAAATGTTGTCTCTGAGGGGTAACTATATAAGAATAACTAGCAACATTCTGTATGGGGAAATGTTATCTCTGATGGGCAAATATATAAGAATAACTGGTAACATTCCGTACGGGGAAATGTTATCTCTGATGGGCAAATATATAAGATAATTAGCAACGGGACTTCTTTATCAATGTTGTAGAAAAGAGAGTAAAGACTGGAGAGGTTCGGGATGTCTACCTTGGGGAACACCAGACAAGAATGGCCCAAGGTCACTATACAGACCACCATGAAACTTCTTGTTGGTCAACTAAAACTCTGTGCCCTATAGCAATTATGAAGTTCATCATTCGGGTGTTATGCTGTTACCCAAGTGAAAGACTGAAACAACATTAATCTGGGATGAAGTTGCAAGAATCATGGCGCCAACCTCCAATAAGTTACCAATACTATATATATATTAATAATATATGATATTATATATATAATATATATATATGTGTTTGTGGTGTGGTGTGTTGTGTGTTGTGCTTTGTGTGTTACACATACACACACATACAGGGTGTCCATAAAGTCCCAGTACCATTCTGAGCAATAAATAAATGTAATAGTAACTGGGACTTTATGACACGCTGACTATCTAATACATATAGATAAATAATACATATATATATGTATATATAATATATATATATATATATATATATATATATATATATATACATATATTATATATACTATATATATGTATATATAATATATATATATTTATGTATATATATATATATATATATATATATAGTATATATATTTTATATAATATATATGTAGATTGTATTATACTGTGCAAATCTCAAGTATGTATACACTTCCACTAGTGTGGAAAATAAACAGACGCCAGAGGATGCCAGACTGCTATCCCCTCCGGATGTCCCGAACCCTTATCTGTGTAGAGACTCATGATGACGGGACTGAAGAAGTACTATATACTATTACCTCTAAAACAACTATCCACAAAGCGCATCTTCCATTGTTTTTGCTTCACGACGTTCTCTACACACACTCATTACACATAGCTCAACCGAGTGAAGGAAATTGCTGGTTATTCATGTCAAAATAGATTAAATTCGGCGTAATAATACACCATCATAATGTTATACAAGAGGGAAAGGACAATAATGACTCCATTTTTTTCTACTAAAGAGCAATAAAGAGAAAGTCGAAGGGAAAACGCAAATAGAGCGATAAATCTTTCTTTCTACCAGTGTGACTACTTTAAAAGGATGTTTAATATATATATAAATATATATATGTGTGTGTGTGTGTGTGTATAATTATACACTCACACACACACACCACACACACATATATATATATATATATATATATATATATATATATATATGTGTGTGTGTGTGTGTGTGTGTGTATATTTATATATATAGTATATATATATATATATATATATATATATATATATATATATATACGTATATATACACATATATATATATATATATATATATATATATATATATATATATATATATATATATGCCCGTCTATTTATGTACTCGAAAACCCCGGGGTGTTTATATTGAGTTTTATAAATGTTTCCACAAACACTATATATATATATATATATATATATATATATATATATATATATATATATATATATATATATATATATATGTGTGTGTGTGTGTGTGTGTGTGTGTGTGTGTGTGTGAGTGTATATTGTATATATATATATATATATATATATATATATATATATGTATATATATATATATATTCGAAAAATAGCACGACCTTTGCGTTAAATGCAATATACATCCTTTTAAAGTAGTCACACTGGTAGAAAGAAAGATTTATCGCTCTATTTGCGTTTTCCCTTCGACTTTCTCTTTTTCTCAAAGTATAGCATATCTTCTTCACTCTCTGGACGTTGAAGTGTTAGTCAAGAATATTCAGGCCTATTAATACTTACTGCTCTTCAGTAAAAAAAAATGGAATCATTATTGTCCTTTCCATCTTGTATAACATTATGATGGTGTATTATTACGCCGAATTTAATTCATTTTGACACGAATGACCAGCAATTTCCTTTACTCGGTTGAGCAAATATCAGCCACATTTTATTTAGTTTAATTATCCTTATGATTCTGGTTCATATGCAGTTGTACTTTAATTACGGGTCCTCTCTCTCTCTCTCTCTCTCTCTCTCTCTCTCTGAAATAAAATATAATTGAAATCTCTGGCTCATTTGGGATAACCTTAAATCTCTCTCTCTCTCTCTCTCTCTCTCTCTCTCTCTCTCTCTCATCTCTCTCTCTCTCTCTCTCTGAAATAAAATATAATTGAAATCTGCAGTTCATTTGAGATAACCTTAAATCTCTCTCTCTCTCTCTCTCTCTAAAATCTGCTGTTATATGGGGATAACACTAACTCTCTCTCTCTCTCTCTCTCTCTCTCTAAAATATTCTGTTAAATTGGGATAACACTAAATTTTTATCTCTTTCTCGCTCTCTGATGATATGCTCTCCCTTGTATTACGGGGATAACTCCATTTTCTTAAGAGACGTAAGGGCCTTTTTCACGAGTATTTCGGTGTCTGAAGCAGATATCAAATTGTCATTAAAAGTTGTGATCCTCAGCTTACGTTGCCACAGGAGCTCTTGAAAATGTCTCTTTGATATAAGACATCAGCTTTCTCTATATTTTATATTTTCAAAAGTATTATTTATACAGCTCAGTCATTAAATTTACAGTGTTTTTATAGTTACGCCCACATGTATGTCCTTAACTGGTCATCCTTATCATATGTAACTATGCTAATAAGTTATAACGGAAACTTAGAACAACGTCAGTGGCACAGGCTAGAATTACCTTTCGAAAACAAAACATCCTTTAAAGAAATAAAATAACTTGAGAGGGAATAAAGCTGTTCTATGCAGGCCACACAGGTTTGGGGAAAACCAATACTGGCAGTAGAGACAGGTAATCCCCACGTAAGCATGAAGAAAATGTTTTAAAGGTGAATTACTTAGGAAATTTAATGTGCTTAAAGCTGACTCATTCATAAAAGAATATGGTTTTCATTAGAAAAAAGTAACATAAAGGGGAATACTGAAATAAGAGATCGCTTATTAAAAAATAAGTTAACAAATTAATAAATAGGTATAAATGACATCAAATTATTAAAATACGAGGGGAATCGTTTTAGGATAGTAATCCATCTCGTTATCGAAATATCTACCTAGGTAACTTTTTTTATTTAATTTAATTTTTTTTTTTTTGCGCCTAACTTAAATGGCATTATTCCCAAGATATGGCGTCTCTCCCAGGACCCCTTTTCACGGATCTTCCAATTCTTCCATTTTTAGACAATTTGTTAAACAAAATCTCAGCTCTTGTCCGTTTGACTCTTCCTCTCAGCTCACACTTCAGAACACTCGAATATTTTCTCAGACTCTCAGCAATTCTCTAAACACTTTTAACACTGTTCAGAAGCTGATAAAAATAAGGTGTGATGTAAAGTAAATAAGAATGACTGTATAATTTCATTCGATTTCCTTATATTTACGTCCAACAAGAGTTTTTTCTGGAGGAATGTGGTTTGTTTGCTTGTTTGTTTGTTTGTTTGTATGGTGTTATTACGTTGCATGGAACCAGTGGTTATTCAGCAACGGGACCAACGGCTTTACGTGACTTCCGAACCACGTCGAAAGTGAACTTCTATCGCCAGAAATGCACATCTCTCACACCTCAGTGGAATGCCCGAGAATCGAACGCGCGGCTACAGAGGTTGCAGGTCAAGACCATACCGATCACGCCACTGAGGCGCTCGTAGTTTTTTTTTTTTTTGGGGGGGGGGGGGGGGGGGGGAGGAGATGGTTTGTTTGTCTTTGTCAGTAGGACTACACAAAATGTAATATCTCGACTTTTGCGAAACTTTCACCACAGTTGGGCCTCAGGAATCGCAACAAGTGGATCAGTGTATGGGAACTTTTTCGAAGGTAGGCACATTTCTCGGCCTTGGCGGAGATTTGCGGTTTCCAAACGCTCACTGCAGATGCATTTAGTTCATTGTGTGTGTCTTAACTTCTCGAATTCTTCACAATTTTTTTGGCACACTCGTCCCTACAAAGCCTAAGATCCAAATGCAAAAATATGAAGAGACTGACACCCGTGGCAGAATTCGAACCCGCATCCGGAGTATCAGAAAACGACGTCACGTTACGGAGCTAACAACGAGTGCTACGGAAGTCGGAATTTCTCCATATTCTTGCATTTGGATCTCAAGCTTAGTACTAGCAAGTATGAAGAATACAAAAAGTTAAGATGGCTTTGTAGTTATGACGATTACATGCGTATCTAGTAAAAAGTGAACACATGAATTATATATATAATATAATATATATATATATATATATACATATATATATCATATATATATATATATATATATATATATATATATATATATATATATATATATAAATTCTTCCGTAAAAAAAGGATACGTCTCAAGTATAAAAGGCCCACTAAAACAATGGGTTT
>NC_061093.1:43431220-43517007 GCF_015104395.2 Macrobrachium nipponense
CAGTTCAACTCGCTTGATTCCCTGGAGTCATACACATATTACAGCGGCAAAAAAGTACCCCTCATTCACGTTTGAGTGTGAAGTTCTGCCCTCCCACGAATTAAAACCCACTTATCAGCATTAGTGATTACGAATCACAGGACGAAAGAGCGTGTGAGCCCCTAAGGGCGAGGCAGAGAGAGATAATTATATTTGACATCCACTCGGATGAAAGCAATGGAGCCTTTGGTATTAATGTGGTGACTCTAGTAGATTCACATCAACCGTTCATTTTGATGTCTAGGCCAGTCCCTAACGACGCTCCTGATTGGTTGTTGATAAGCCAGTCACAGGGCTGGAAACTCTCAGTCTCTCCCGAGAGAGTTCAAATGGGTAGGGTCTATGTTCCACCTCTCATGAGGGATACGTCTTTCAAGAGTATCCCCAGGAGAGGCGGAACATACATCCTGCCTATGTGAACTCTCGAGAGAGACCAAGAGTTTCCAGCCCTGTGATTGGCTTATCAACAGCCATTCAAGAGCGTCGTAAGGGACTGGCCTAGACATCAAATGCACGGTTGAGGTAAATTTACTATAGGATTTAACATTATTCGAAAGGCACAAAAATTCATCATATACTTCACGCCTAGAAGACAATTAAATAGGAAGCGAAAATCGAGGAAATTTAAATTTCAGGTTAATAAAATAAAATAAAAAGAATTACTGAAAAAAGGGAAAGATAAATCAAATATGAGATAAAATTATAAATGAATGAACAACAACATAAGAATAATCACTTTAATGGTGCATGGTTGCTTCCAGCAGTACCACCGATGTCATACATAACTTAGGATGTCAGTTACAAAGGTTTGGTAATAACCCGAACATACTTAAGCAGACTCGATGCAAAATATGTAGTACGTCTTTTTAAATTTAAAAAGAGAACATCAACAATTTAATGAAAGGCTAGAAAGACTTCTTACAGAGCATAAATATAAAGAGGAAAATTGTACAAAAGAATGAATAATCTTAAATCTAAAGGCTCCTATTAAAAATAAAAATGAGAACATCAAAATTCTAAGAAAAGGCTACCAAGTCTTCCTATGAAGCACAAAAATAAAGAGGAAAATAATAGTACGAAAGAATGAATAATTTTAAGTCTAAAGCCTCCGACTTACGATGGGGTTGGCAATAACCGGAACATACTTCTTGCCAAGGCCGGCTAGGGACATGGAGTAGACGATGTAAGGCAGCCAGAACAAGACGAACACGGAGAGCACGATGCACAGCGTCTCCGTGATCTGCTTCTGCTCGATCAGCGAGTTGCAGGCGCTTTCGTCGGCGAAATGACGCATCCTGGGAGGGGGATTCACGCAGCGTCAGGAAGATGCTTCTGACCGGTATCTCTCACTATACTCGGATTTTTTCCTTCTGTCCTCCCGCCTGTGGTGTTTGCGTATGGTAACACTGCGTCCCGGGCTTTAGATAGTTACATTCAGCTTACATTCAACAATAATAATAATATCCTATTTCGAATATTAATAGTGCAATTCGTATAAAATAAATTATCAAAACACTTTTCAGTTGTAAATGTACACCCAGATATCCTTTTATTTACCTAAAACTTACACATAGCGTAACTATCTAAAGCCCGGGACGCAGTGTTACCTTACGCAAACACCACAGGCGGGTGGGCAGATTGAAAAAAACAGAGTATAGAAAGAACTACATGTAATAAGGTCACACAACCATGAAAACGAATTTAACAATTAACAAAGGAAATGTTTACGAATTTATATGACAAAATTTATAAAATTTATGTTTTCATATATATATATATATATATATATATATATATATATATATATATATATGTGTGTGTGTGTGTGTGTGTGTGTGTGTAGTATATAGGTATAAGCCACGAAGCAAAGAAAAACACTGGAGTAGCTGCAAGATCTTTCGACTCAACGCCCTTTACCTAGTCAGTCTGCAAAATAAAAGACGTCGAGTCGAAAAAGATCTTGTAGCTACTCCACAGTGTGTTCGCTTTCTTTCGTGGCTTCTAGCTTTATTTATGCATTTATCACGTTCCAAACTTTCAGGATTCAGTTATACATACATAAATATATATATACATAAATATAGACACAATTTCACGAACCTCTTCAAGTGGTCCTTCACTTCCTTGAAGATGCGATAATAGCAGAAGGTCATGATCGTTATGGGAAGGGCCAGATTCATGATCGTGTTGATGGCCGAATGAATATACTGCGACAGGGCCCGGGGGATGGCAGGACCACACTGGGAGGCCCCCAGTTTATACTCTGTTTGGGGGAAATACAAGAACAACTCTCACAAAAGACAGCTGCTGCATGAAGGATATTGTTATTAAGGTGTTCTTTCATTGGGATACTTTTCATTTGATTTTATAGACCAAAGTTCTATCTATCTATCTAATAATAACTCTCACAAGAAAACCAGTGCTGCATGCAGGTTATTGTTATTAAAAAACAGCTGCTGCGTAAAGGTTATTGTTTTAAGGTGTTCTTTCATGGGGCTACTTTTTATTTGATCTTATATACCAAAGTTTGTTTGATCTGTAAAAGCTTGCTTTGTCAGCCAAACAATACCACGAATCTTATAAATGACACGCCTCTTATTCTTTGGATATCTATCAACAAACCGCCGTTGCAATCAAATATTTCAGAGTTGAAAAGTGGCCATTAAGATCTAATCCCTGTGGATATGCACACTCCCAACCAACAATGAAAACATTAATATGAAAGACTGCGAATATTTTACTGCCGTTCTTCTGTGGTCGTCTAAGACTGAATTTCACTCAAATATAAAGAAATGACGTGACCTGAGTTGAGCTGAATATAGAATTTAGGCCAAAGGCCAGGCACTGGGACCTACGAGGTCATTTAACGCTGAAATGGAAATTGACTGTAAAAGGTTTGAAAGGTGTAACAAGAGGAAAGCATCAAAGCAGTTGCACTATGAATCGATTATGAGGAGAGAGAGGAAAGTAAGATGAAGAAAGAGAATATGAAAGGAGGTACAGTAAAAGGAACGAAAGTGGTTGCAGCTGGGGGCCGAAGGCACGCTGCAAAGAACCTTAAGTAATGCCTACATTGCACCGAATGAGGTGTACTGACGGCACTAACCCCCACTACGGGGGTGCTGTGACCTGAAAAGAGGTCGTGAAGTTTTTACGACTTATCAACACGTACAACAGGCATGAATCCAGGTGACTACTTTAAAAGCACCCCTTGTATGTTACTTGGTACCCAAATATGCAGGACCCGTCCCGTCATTGCTCTAAATCTACGGAATCCTTGTGTGAACTTACCTGTGTCAGTTAGGCCTATGAGGGACGTAGGCGTCAGGTTGTAGAAGTGGCCCAAGCCCAGGCTGCTAGAATCATCATCGTTATCTTGCCTGGTGTCACGGAACGGGAGAAGGGCCTTGTGATGGAGATATACTTGTGGATGCTGAAAGAGCGAGATAAATCCGGTTCATTATTTCGCGAGATATACTGACACAACACGAAAAATATTTTGACGACAGGAAAATTGTTTGAGTTTGACCTTTTCTCAATGTCAGGTAGTGCCAATTACACAATACATTGCAGATCCTCTTTGGACAAGTCGGTTACGTGCTCGACTACCGACCTCAGGGTCCGGGTTCGATTCCCCGCTCTGCCAACGCCGAATCAGAGGCATCTATTTCTGGTGATAGAAATTCATTTCTCGATGTGGCTCGGATCCCACAATGAGCTGTAGGTCCCGTTGCTAAGTAACCAATTGGTTCCTAGCCACGTAAAAATATCATCTAATCCTTCGGGCCAGCCCTAGGAGAGCCGTTAATCAGCTCAGTGGTCTGGTAAAACTAAGATATACTTAATTTTAACTTGTAACGCAATATAATTACTCTGTAATAACATTCCTTTTCTCTCTCTCTCTCTCTCTCTCTCTCTCTCTCTCTCTCTCTCTCGGGATATATCTTAACACCTCCTAAAGAATTTTTTTTATATATTATATCATTCTAGGCCATTCGCCCATATCACACACGAGTAAGTCCTCAATCTCGAATTCATCCGTTCTTCCATATTTTTGGCCAGATCTGCCGATAGCGTCGGCGACCGATTCGCTTAGCCTGTGAAACCAATATAGTTAGTTGCATATTCAAGACGGTTACCGAGTATCCAGCTTCTTTCTAATAGACATTGGATTCTGGGACGAATTCCATCTCGACGCCTCGTTATCGCATTACTGCCAGAAGAGGCTATACTCAATAGGAACCCCCACCCCCTCTTTTCTACTTTTCTACAACACAATCTAGAGAAGTGCTCCACACTTAGTTGTGATTTTTTTTTTTTCGTAGGAAAAATCGAATACTTTTCTGAAGAAGGATGAGGCGCGTAGGAAACCGTGCCCCTAAATCCCCCTCCCCCCAAAAACCCCACCACTTCCAGTACTAAGAGGAGTCAGGAGTCGGGGGGGGGGGGGGGGGCACGTTTTCCTACTCGCCTTATCCTACTTCAGAAAAGCGTTCGATTTTTCCTACGAAAGCAAATGACTCACCATGGCGTGACTGCTGATGGCTACAGATCTGAGATAAGACGAATATATATACCCCTTCCATAAGTAAACTGGTGTAATATGAATTTATTATATAATTAACTTTAATCACAAATACCTCCTGCGTCCCGAAAGTAATTCTGACAGATGGGCAGACGCTGTAAAAACTAATATTTTAGAGAGACTGTTACTATCTAGTCAAGTGCTCGATATCGTGTGTTCTACTGGTGTTTCTTCACTTGATCCTGTTCACGTGCGTAATATAGTCTAGTGGCGTAGCTCTCAAGACAAATATACAGTCGGAAATCTAATCTTGATTAATTTCGCACTTTCCGCTGGATAAATCGATGCATGAGTTCCTCCCTTGTATTGATTTTGCATTTCGCTTCTACGGAGTGTGGGGTTGTTTACTTACATAACATACAATAAACCATGAATAACTTTATCATGAAATATATAAAAAACGTGATGCTATGCATAAATAAAGGTAATGCCACGGAATTCTTGTTTTTCATTTTCCTCCGTGGCATTACCTTTATTTATAAAATATACCATGTATATATATATATATATATATATATATATATATATATATATATATATATATATATGTATATGAGGTGATACAGAAATAATGTTAACTTACACACGAGCAGCATTCGAAGAGACTATGTACAGTAGAATACTAACGAACTTACACCTCTCTGATAGCAGGATCCTAGTCACTTATACCCTAAAACGAATAGATTTGATCCACGGAAGAATAGGTTCCTATTATTCATAATTCCCTTTGGATGTATGATATTCGGAATGGAATGTGACTTCGATAACAGTGGACTGTTCGAGACTTAAAAATCAAAACTGTATGAAAAAAAAAAGTAACGCGTGAATCTAACAAACAAAAACAAATACACACACACCTTATATATATATATATCATATATATATATATATATATATATATATATATATATATATATATATATACATATATATATATATATATATATATATATAATATATATATAATATGTTTTAGTATATTATATTATTTTAAATATACATATATATATATATATGTGTGTGTGTGTGTGTGTGTGTGTCTGTGTGCGTTTAATTTTTGCCGAAGCTCCCGAGGTAGAGCGAATTAGATATTAAAGGACATTTGCTTAATGCGTACACACACACACATATATATAAATATATACAAACATTGTGTATGTGTGCTCGTAAGAAAATCTTTCTGGAGAATCAAGATTTTCTTCCATTTATGCTTACGGAAAGAAAGGAAAAAAACTTCACAGGACAAATGTTCTCTCAAATTAGCTGCTGTCCTTATCTTTTAAGAGAAATGTCAGTAATTACTGCCTCGTGTTATGCAAACTCTGCATTGTAAAAGCTGCCGTGGAAGATGGAAGGCCAAAAATTATACACTACTTGCAGGTCTTTTACATTCCCTAGTACTATCGTCGTATGTCATCTTTGATGAGAGAGTGCGAATATAACAATAATTGCCTTCTTCCGTTCGATACATGCACGCTATTTCGTACCTGGGCAAATTAATTTCATTACATTAACATGACTTGCAATTAATATACAAAATGAGCATGGCGCCTTCCATCTACTGGCATACGTTCTACCTATTTGGTTTAAAAAGGAGACATTGTAGCATTTTCTAACAAAAGTAAGATTTAGTGTCTAACCGTCTTAATGCTTCTATGCAAAAGTATTCTTAATTTTTCTTATCGTCATTATTATTATTATTATTATTATTATTATTATTATTATTATTATTATTATTATTATTATTATTATTATTATTATTATTATTATTATCCTTTCTTGTGCTATTCCGGTTTAAGACGGGTCAAATGGAAAAGACTGATTACGATTCTCCTTTCCAACGATTATCACAAAATAGCCAATGTCATCGATAAAATCTATTTTCTCTTCATTATCACCTCTCTGATTTTAGAAATTTTATTCAGTATTTCTGGTCCATACGTGATCTGTGATCTGTGCAGACCAACAGTTATTGCATATCGTAAAAACGCGATATAAAGCAACCTGGGAAGTTGTCTATGATTCTTGAAACATTATTTACTTGTATTATTATGCTCTTGTATATAATGTAATGATTGTACAGGGTGTCTATAAAGTCCCAGTACCATCCTGAGCAATAAATACTTGTAATGGTACTGGGACTTTATGGACACCCTGTACTTCGTGGAAAAAATATAATTAGCAAAATGCCTTGTACTACAACACCTGTTGCTCCTAACTCTACATAATGGGTTCACTCACATGATACTGGACATAATACCAACCTCTTTGTATGGCAACATTACCTACCAGCTCATGAACAAAACGTGACATCAATCTTTGAACACGCTACAGCACAGTTTAATGGTGCACGTAGACCAACCAGAAGACTAAAATAGGTGAAATTTCTCATTAAAAAGGGGGCAGATGCGTTAATCACCTGTACGTCACAGGTACGAGGGGCGTGGCTGTTTACGTCAAAATGCCACGGAAATTTCCTGAAATGAACCTCTCAGGGATAAAGAACATGCAACACGTGCGGAGGCCTTCCAAAATATACCCAGAGTTCAGGGTAAATAATCTTATTCTGCAACAATGATATAAAGTCATTACCTTGCATGATATAATAGTGGTAAACACACACACACACGAACACACACGAAAGGAAAGGATAAAGAAGGAAAATGGAGACCAAACTCATAGGAAGAGGCCATTACTTTTTTATTATAGGAGAAAACACAAACAGATAATTCTATACTATTATTATTTTAAGCTTCCACAAAATACGATAACACGTTAAAAGTTAAGTATATTTTAGAGTAACCAGACCACTGAGCTGATTAACAGCTCTCCTAGGGCTGCCCCGAAGGATTAGATATATTTACGTGGCTAGGAACCAGTTGATTATCTAACAACGGGACCTACAGCTTATTGTGGGATCCACACCACATTATATCTCTCAAGAAATTAATTTCTAATCGCCAGAAATAAATTCCTCTGATTCCACGTTGGCAGAGCGGGGAATCGTACTCGCGACTACCGAATCGGTAGGCGAGCACGGAACCCACTCGTCCAACGAGAAGCTTACGATAACAAGATGGGGAGATACAGTTGCCGAATCTTAACTTTAAAAACAATAAAGATAAAGAGAGGACATGAAATGCTAAATCATTATAGGCCTGAAAACTTAATAATAAAACAACGGATCTAAACAATTCCATTTAACTGACTGGAATTGGAAGCCAGCGGTGTAGCAGTAAATTATGTTCATGGTTTTGTTTGCGTGGTGTTTTTACGTTGCATGGAACCAGTGGTTATTCAGCAACGGGACCAACGGCTTTACGTGACTTCCGGACCACGTCGAGAGTGAACTTCTATCACCAGAAATACACATCTCTAACCGCTCAATGGAATGCCCGAGCATCGAACTCGCGGCCACCGAGGTGGTACGCCAGCACTATACCAACCACGCCACAGTATTCAGTGTGCAACCCTCATCCTATCGAGACCTTCGGTCAGCAAGTTAACTTCAGGAAATCCATGAGATTTACACAGAACAGAATGACAGAGAATTGAATTGAATTGAGTATAGAACTTAGACCAAAGACCAAGCACTGGGACCTATAAGGTCATTCAGCGCTGAAATGGAGATTGATTGTGAAAAGTCTGAAAGGTGTAACAGCAGGAAAACCTCAAAGCAGTTGCACTATGAATCAACGATTAGGAGAGGGTGGAAAGTAAGATGGAAGAAAGAGAATATGAAAGGAAGCACAGTAAAAGGAACGAAAGTGGTTGCAGCTAGGGGCCGAAGGAGCGCTGCAAAGAACCTTAAGTAATGCCTACAGTGCACCGCATGAGGTCCACTGACGGCTCTACCACCAAACGGGGGAATGACAGAGAGTGCGCGGTCTGCCAAGACGGCTACCAAAGACCGGATACTTACAAAATGTAATAAGCAGAAAGGAAATGACGTAACTAGTGGCCAAGCCATTCGAAGTATAACGTGAAAAATGTCCATTACAATCCTTTTAGGAACCCTTCCAGGGAAATCTTTCTTTTTAAATAATAACAACGCAGACTGCAATTTTCATATCATCATCGAATGACCTTGTACAAAATGGTACCTTGTCATGCAACCTGATAATAAGCTTCTTTTGCTTGCGAGCTATTTCATCTTATATGCGGGAAATTAGACAGGCTTTACTGAAGCGAAACATTGATTCATAAAAAGACATTTGTAGCTGTCAACCTGTGTACTTCCGTTTACAGGTAAAACCTGTTGACCCTCTGAGGATCCGTTACTATTGGAACTAATGACCTGAAATGACTCCTACAAAACAACTTTGCTTTAATTTTTTGTAGCTCAAATATTGCTTGAAAATTCATCATAAATCCACAAGATTATTTAATTCAAATTTACAGGAAGTTGCTGTTTACCTGGTGTCCTGATACAGGAAAACAGTTTTTGTCAGTCAAATCAATTATTTGCCGTCTTTTGCTTGCTCTCTCTGCCATTGGTCGAGTTTCAGTGTGTCAGTATGTCATATAATGCTGGGGTTTTGATGAGTCTATTCATTGATATTTTGCTGCAGAATTTTGCATTGCGACTGAATGACTGTTTAACCGTAACTGTGCGAGGGTCCCGCAGTGTGCAAGATTACCAACACTGATTAACCACAGTCCAGTGTGCACTGTGATCAAACTGAAGTCTAGTACCACTGTAGTTCCAATGTAGCTATGATGAACAGCAAGAAGTTAATGGCTGAAATAGCTCTCGGTAACAGAGGATAAAATAGAGCAGCTTAAGAACAATTTCTAAAATAGAGCAGCTTAAGAACAATTTCTATCTTCACCTTCAGCTTTAGCCTTGAAACAGTGAACACCTGACATACTTTACATGAGCATTCCATAAGAACACTCCAATGCAACGAAAAGCAGCGAAGTTTCTGAAAGGGGAGGGGTGTACTCAACCGCTCCACCCGTATTCTATAGAACCGCCCTTATGGGCGATTTAGAATTATTGTGTCTACTAATCTACTAACGAGGCTGATTAATTGGTTGATTTATCAGGAATGCCGTACAACACCGAACGTTATCGAGGCAGGGAAATCCGTTTCTATAGCTACAGTAATTTTTTTCTCAAAGATCCTAGGGGTAACAAAAAGTTGACAAAATTCATTCAAAAATATTGTACTGTAACCATCACAAGTCTGTCCAGAGCAACAGACTGTAAAAAGAAAAAAAAATATTGAAAATTATATATGTATCCAAAATATCCAGAAACATTTAAGAACACTTGGTATTCTCATCTTCAAGTAAGAATGAAACAGCGCTCCATGTCAAATTGTATACGTCTTGTTTTAAAACCAAAGAATCGCTGGATTTCAGTGCACTCTACACCGTCTTCTCTCTCTCTCTCTCTCTCTCTCTCTCTCTCTCTCTGTCTCTCTCGTTTTCTCCTTCTTTCATATATAGCTCATCCCATCTTGATAAGGAAAATGACCGACCGCTGGGAGGGGTCAATGACCCATCGAACTTTGGAACCACCCACCACAGATCGCCAAGCGCCGCGTGCTGGAATCGATATCCTGGAACGAGTTCTTGGCAGAGCCAGATAATCAGTTCGATGAAGACCCGTTCTTCAAGCAAATATAAAAGACAGACTTTTAATTCTACGTTTGAATGACAATGATTTGATTTTTTTGTATGGTGTTTTTACGTTGCATGGAACCAGTGGTTATTCAGCAACGGGACCAACGGCTTTAAGTCGTGACTTTCGAACCACGTCGAGAGTGAACTTCTTTTACCAGAAATACACATCTCTAACCCCTCAGTGTAATTTGGGATAAATCATGAACAAAATCTATTTTATTGTCTTGTTGTGTGAAAAAGTAATCGTAATAGAGTTTTAGCAATGAGTCTTAATAACTACGATTGTAGGAATAGATGTCGAAAGCTATTTTAGGTTCTATCTTCCTGTGAAATATTACCATAATAAACAAGCAAATATACAAGAAGGTTTTATAATTCTAAGTTTGAATCACAATGATTTCGGATAAATCATGAACAAAATCTATTTTATCGTCTTGTGTGAAAATTAATCGTAATAAAAATTTTAGCAAGGAGTCTTAATGACTACGATTGTAGGAAAAGATGTCGAAAGCTATTTAGTTCTATCTTCCTGTGAAATATAACCATAATAAAAAGGACGTTCCAGCTTCCTTTTTTTTTTGGAAATTTTCCCCCTGTTGCAAATTCCTCTACGCCGAATAAAGTACGTAATTCAACGTTCTGTTTAAATATGTAAAAAATGCAATAATATGCCTCAAGAACATGATTCAAGACAGCTCACCGTCTGCGACAGAATAGCAAGGGATTTTAAACAATATTTTCACCTGCTCACTTACATTTCCTGAACTTTTAGTCAGACCTAGTCTGTATTTATCTCGGTTTTAAAGGACCCCCGTCTCTGTAACACCAGCAAAACCGATTTTGTTTTTATTGGAAGCTATAAACGGTTCAAGGTGCACGTGACCGAGCGACTTGCATTTTAAGAAAAATATTTATTTTAGGGTACGGCCATAGTACATCCTGGTTTGTTTTTGCTCACTTATCATCATATAAATAATTTAAAAATGTAACGTATACAATTACAAAACCACACATAACCAGACAAGAATATAAAAAAAGTAATGAGTGTAAATACATACATGCATACAGTAAAAAAAAAAAAAATTTTATCAAGAATTTATACATACATTTGAAATATATTATCTGCACTGCTACACTTTTCTTTTTGCTCTCTTTTTATTTGACGTTTTGGAAAAACTCATAACCACAAAGATTCGAAGAAGCTCTTACTATGCTGAAATACAAGGAAAAGTAGCATAAACGTTTCTCGGATCTGTTCTCAACTGCAACTTCATCGCAAACGCAATTTTGGAACAAACTACGAATTCAAATAACTTCTAACGACTTTGTGCGACCCATAGCCTCTAGAGCAGTGGTTCCCAAACTATCTTACCTGACACCCCCTTTTTGCTTCCAGTAGACCCGCACGTCCCCACTCTCTCTTTTGTTTATGTGAAATGATTCTTGCATTTATTTCTTAGTATTGTTCAGGAAAACAGATTTCTGTTTGTAGTAAATTTTAATAATGAAAGCCACACAAACAAATAATAGTACATTCCAGAGACATTTTTCTAATAGAAAACGGGTTGGAGTGACTGCTATAATTATACTTTGCATGTTCGCAATGGCAGATATTTGTTCTTTGAATGATTTTATTATTCTAATTAAAAGAATATTTTTGAGCAGATGACTTCACGCCCCCTTTGTATCCTCCTCACGGGCCCCCTAGGGGGGCGAGCCCCTTAGTTTGGGAACCACTGCTCTAGACAGATGATCACAGGAACGCATTATACTGAAAGTGACTCGATTGTGCTTAGAATCCAGGTGGTTTTGATGATCCGCTGATTTTTCTAAAAATTCTTCCTTCTACTTTCCAGTACCTTGATGTTAGGCAATAAGCAATTCCAACATTGACCTTTTCAGAAACACCAGGTACGATGAAGCGCTCACATGCAACCCTCATTGGCTGGCATTCAAGATCTCCTGATCTGAAGAAGAACGTCTACCAGAACACATAACCTGCTGACTAATGTGACACAACAATCACGATTTCGCTCCAATCTTACCATCCCTTGCTTTCACTTAGTAATTTTCATGGCAACCCCCCCCCCTTCCCCACTCTCTCTCTCTCTCTCTCTCTCTCTCTCTCTCTCTCTCTCTCTCTCTCTCTCTCTCACCTGATATACTTGGAGTATGGTATACAAAAACAAGTTGCCCTAATCGTCACGAGACAAAAACGGAAAATAACGAGCAGTTTAACGTATCGCAGCTCATTTAAGCACTGCTGAGTTAAATATCGAATTTAGGCCAAAGGCCAGGCACTGGAACCTATGAGGTCATTCAGCGCTGAAATGGAAATTGACAGTAAAAGATTTGAAAGGTGTAACAGGAGGAAAACCTCAAAGCAGTTGCACTATATGAATCAATTGTTAGAAGAGAGTGGAAAGTAAGATGTAGAAAGAGAATATGAAAGTACAGTAAAAGGAACGAACGTGCTTGCAGCTAGGGGCCTAAGGAAGGCACACTGCAAAGAACCTTAAATAATGCTTACAGTGCACCGCATGAGGTCCACTGATGGCATTGATCCCCTACGGAGTTAAGCACTCTGCTGAAGTGACGGTCCTTACAGCGTCCCTTTGACACCGTCTAAGCATTGACATTTTTGGAACGAGGTCACTGGCTTCTCCCAAACAAACTCTCTTTCATCTACGAGAGCAACGAGGTTTTCAATGGCAGAATCAAAACAGCTTTACCAAATGCGTCTTTTGCGGGTCGTAAGGTTACGCGAAGGTTTACCCGTGCCTGTCGCTAAGTGGATTCTTACAAGACTTAGCGTTGCTAAGACAGGAAAAATTAGTGAGTTTTTTTACAGCTTTCTTGGCTCGGGAAGGGATGGGAGGGAGGGGCATCCAATGCCCTTTTCAACCCAGCAGGAGTCGAAGAACAAAATAATAATAATAAAAAAAAACAAAGTTTGGCTTAAACCATCATACCACAATAAACTAGTCTCTTGAACGATGAATGATGGAAGATGATATCTGTCAATTAAACTTAACCTAAAAAGAACGATAAAGATATACTCTCCTTGTGATATATATATACTGTATATATATATATATATATATATATATATATATATATATATATATATATATATATATATATATATATATATATATTTAAGGTGAGTGTGTATGCATGTACACTTGTACTAGGTGAGTGACGCATAAGTGTGGAAGATGGTCGTACTGTTAACGAGATTCTCAGATGCATGAAACAGCTGGTGCTGAGAACTTATTCTACACAACGGACTCATCTCCCTTTCAGCAGTTAAGCACACACTATCGAGTAGAAATACTCAGAGAGAGAGAGAGAGAGAGAGAGAGAGAGAGAGAGAGATAGTTCAGTTCATCTTTATTTCACGTGCACGATACATATATATAAAAAAATGAGATAAGAAATACACATATGTCGGAATATGTAGTACCTATTTACTTACAAAAACATTCATTATTAATTAAACTGGCACACATATCTAAAATGCATATAAAACAACCAAAGAACAAAATGTCACATTTCAGTCATATTACCTTTCTAGAAACAAAGTCAAACAGAAGCAATTTAACAATGACCTGATATAAAACGTAACTACAATTAATTGCATTATGTACATGGTAAAATTCTGTCATTTAATATTCAATACTTTGAATAAAAATAAATTCTTGCACTAAAGAATCTAAATCATAAAATGTTCGTAAATAGATATAGATAGATAGACGTGTGTGTGTATACAGGTATATGTGTATAGAGTGTCTTCATAGCGTAAAATGTTCTTAAAATTACATAAACTTTCTGTAATAAAACTGATGATACGTAAAGAAGCATGAAACCTTTTGAAGACATCACAGGTTCACCTAGAAGTAGATAGATATAGATCGATAGACGCGTGTGTGTATGCAAGTATGTGTGTATAGTGTCTTCATAGCGTAAAGCAATTGAAGAGGATCTGCCAAAGAATAGGCTGGCGTGCTGCTGATTACTGCAATCAAGGCTGAGGCGTTGTTGTGAATAAGCTAAACCTATTACGTGGATAAGAACTTCACAAACCCTAGCCCTTTCATGTCCAACTGACGTAATAGTACGTAAAAATACTCTATCCCCTATCTATCCAACTGACGTAGCGGTATGTAAAATTTACCGAAATTTTTCGTACGTGTGGTAGGGGCATTTTTTTTTTCGGACAAGTAGCGACTTCCATAGGCTAGATCATACCTTGGACCGTGTATCTCGGGCATCAATACACCAGCAAACCCCTGGCGTAGTAAAATTCTCACAATGAAATCAGCTGATCGCACCTACACTTCCCTCTCAGTGACCCCAAAGCCATTTTTCTTAACTCTCCCTCTATTCATCAACTTTTCCTCTACATTTTCGTATATTTACAAAGTAATTTCTATGGAAAATAACCGAGATAGGGCTCTTCAAAAAATTGTAATTCAAGCAATAAATGTTGACAACGGTAACATTTTTTTTCGTTTCGATCAATTTATAACGTCAAAATAAAACTGTTGCCGTATCCAAAGCCATTTTTCTTGACCTTCCCTTTATTCTTCAACGTTTCCTCTACATTTTCGTATATTTACAAAGGAATTTCAATGAAAAATAACCGAGATAGGGCTCTTCAAAAAAAAAAAAAATTCTAGCGATAATTCTCACTATACGCCGGGCAGAGCGCTCTGTTTCTTATCCTCTTTTCTATCAATTTTTTCACCGGCTGGACTTATTCTTTTTCCATTGATTTATATGTCGATATTTAGGGAATTTTATTGGCTTTCTCATAAGAAATAATTAATTCGCCTGACTTTCATAGTTTTTGGGTTAGGAACGAAAATATAAAAAAAGTAAAGATTTTTTTGTTTTTTGTTAAATAACTCACATTTTTTCGTATTTAGAGGGCTGGGACTCTTATTCTGACTATTCCACCATAAAATACTAACATTTAGAAAAAAAGGACAGCAAAATGAACGCTGTTGGCATAAAATTTATATTTTTGCTGAATTTTCAAAATAATTATTTTTTCACACTGTCGAGCGCTCCCAGACACCTCGGATATCTGGGGACACTGCTCAAAACTAAGCGGATATGAAGAGCTAGGAGGCATCACACCTCTAAAATTCCCTCTGGACACACTAGACCTATCAATCTTGTTCAGCAGTGGAGGATGATGATCTTGTCACTGATACCAACGTTACAAGTGCACCCACTGACCGGGAAACACATTTGTCAGTGATACCAACGTTGCACCACTGAACCGGGAAACACTTGACCACAACCTCTCCCTTCAGATGAACGTACAAAGAGACTCCTTGATTGGACGTTATCTCAAGTGTACTTGCACGTACTTTGCAGCCTTCCATCAAGCGCAAGCAAGAGGAAATTACTGAAGTAAGAGGATATCATATAAGGACACTAATATTCAATTGTAAGAATAAGGAAAATGAAGCTCTTTCAAAACATGAAAGAGTAATTACAACAATCATTAAAATTAAGGTAAAACTGGACTAACAAAGAGAATAAAGACATTGCTCCTCTGATCTGTGATGGTAGACCTATAAACTCAACTATTCAGCCGCCTTTCTACCTTAAGCTACTAATCTTGAACTATGTTTCAATTTCCCTAATTAGATGAATCGACTGCCCACTGTCTGACACGAAAAAAATTTTCATGCCTCCATTTTGGGCCAGTATTTAAGCAATATCTGTGACAGTTAAAAAAAACCCACAGATTTCCTGTCTCATCGAGACTGTAGTTCCCAATGAACAACGCAAAACATTTAATATAAGCTGAAATTGAGAACGTAAAAATTAAAATCAACAACTGTCCAGAATAGCGTCTTCGAAAAAAAAGCAATGTTCTGGGGAAAATTAAGAAACAGTTCAATTTACTAAGGAGTATCGCTATCACTTCTGGTTAATTGCCAAAGCAGTACAGGAGACTACAGTGCTATAGATACTCGATTCCCCATAGCATTCTGCCACGCAGACTCTACCTAGAAAGTGATGAAAGCAAATAAAAAAGTTGTGAGATAATATAATGAGCTTATTCATTATATTCAAAACCAAGGATATAACCTCATAACAATACACAGACTCAACCAGTCAGTTTGGAAGGTGTTACTCTTTACGATTAATTACTTAACAAATATTCTTTGTGAACTGCTTCGCTAAATCTCTCGTGCGCTTGAATAAGTTCCACAAAATACGGCACTAAAAATGACGCAGGTTTTCTCTTTGAGTCTTGAATCGTCATCTATTTCAGATACTAGACAAATGAAATAGGACATTTATCACTAACGTTCTCAACTCAAATTTCGCTCTATATCTCTATCTCATATATATATATATATATATATATATATATATATATATATATATATATATATATCATACATAGATATATATATATATATATACTGTGTATAATTTTCTGTAACATATATCCGTTCCCTTAATAGAGGGTGGATAACAGAATAAGGCATCAAAAAGGTTACTGCCACGTTCAAGATCTAATTGATGAATCGTGGATGAAACTTTGTGCGGTAAAACTTCCATTAATCACCATTCTACATACAAACAGAAAAAGCCCAAAACTGGTGTATTTCTCAGCCCTTTACATACTACACCATTTACCATCTCTTATATTATGAAATCGGGTAACCCGGACATTAGGCCCTTCCGTTCGATACCTGTTCCATTCCATTTATTCTACCCTTTCCAAACATTCCTCCCTCCTTTGTGTGTGTGTGTGTGTGTGTGTGTTTTGATAATTATGCAATATAACTTACTTTTCTGTTTGTTCTATTTGTCCTGAAAAATCTATGTGCAATATCTGCACTGTAAAGACAATATGAACAGATTGTAAATATCTCTTGTACTCAAACATTCTCTCTCTCTCTCTCTCTCTCTCTCTCTCTCTCTCTCTCTCTCTCTTTCTCCGACGTCTCTCGTCTCTCTCTCTCTCTCTCTCTCTCTCTCTCTTTTATGTAACAGGCTAACTTGTCAAGACCGGAAGAACTGGCGCCTTGTTTCGTTGAGAAGAAGAAAACTGTTTACTTTTCTTGGGAAAGTAAACGCTAACAATTTACAGAGTAAGGTCGTGGAAGTTCTCGAACAACATAAACTCCTCCTCGTCGGCAAAAGGGGGTATATATTGGCGCGTTTCATCATGAAGTTCATCTTCTTCTTTTTTTTTTTATAAGTGAAAAATGAAACACAATAACACCGGGAGGAACGCTCAAGATCCGTCTACATCATGGTAAGAAGAAACAATCCCAAAAATAAAAGTGGTCCAGTATCCCTACTAATAAACACATGGTTCGACGCCCCTATTGGCAGCGTCTTTTCAAAGCGGGGGACTGTATACACAAAACAATGCCTCAGAGGAACGCCAAGTTATTATTATTTTTTTTTCATTGATATCCTTCTTCTTTCTTCTTGTCAACCCTCTAATACCCTACTTCCATATAATTCATAAGCAGCCTCACCCAGCTTTTCAGTATTGCTCAAACTGACTGCTCCAAATTTCAGACCCGTCTCACAATCAGACTTCACTCCAAACCACCATTACTCGCGCCGATTTTGCAGGGTAAGATCACCTTACTTCATTCCAAAATTGTAGCGCAAACACTGCACTCAGGCGTGAGAAATCAATATGGCTAAGCACTTCTTGGAAGGAAACGGAATTCGAGGATTCCGGAATCATGTCGACGCCCTTCTTTGCCAGGTAAAATGAGTGTTGAGCAGCGTAAGCATAAACCTGGAACTTTGACACGAAGATGAATTTCTTGATGTAAGTTCCTTTACCAAAAAAAGATTCATTTCAAGTTCCGTTTTCCTCCCGTCGTATAACCTACGTACGCTTTTCAAGAGGCGAAGTCATCACACCAATTTTTATTCCTTAATTTATTTTCTTTAACTTTTTATACATTTTAATCGCCACATCACATAAAAAGTATTGTCTTTTTGACGCCACATCACATAAGAATATTGTCTTTTTGACGCCACATCACATGAAAAAATATTGTCTTTTTGACGCCACATCACATGAAAAAATATTGTCTTTTTGACGCCACATCACATTAAAAAATATTGTCTTTTTGACGCCACATCACATTAAAAAATATTGTCTTTTTGACGCTGCATCACATTAAAAAATATTGTCTTTTTGACACCACATCACATCTTTTTGACGCCACATCACATAAGAAATATTGTCTTTTTGACACCACATCACATCTTTTTGACGCCACATCACATAAGAAATATTGTCTTTTTGACACCACATCACATCTTTTTGACGCCACATCACATAAAAAATATTGTCTTTTTGACAATTTGATACCATGAACCTTGGCAGGGACACAGATTCATTCATTAAGCTTTAGTGCTAAAATTGAAGCTGGATGCCATTCAACCTAAAATGATAAACAACCTGGCCACCGACTAATGTGAATGAAAATAATCAAAGATCTCGTGAATGGATCATTCGGCCTGTATACCAGAGATGCCTGTGAATACTAAGTGACAAACTTCATTACGACCTAAGCTTCAGACTTGCACAAAGGTCAGTGAGAAAAAAACATGGTACCTGACAAGGTCACTTACAAAAAACAGGGAACCTGAAAAGGTCACTAACAAAAAACATGGTACCTGAAAAGGTCACTAACAAAAAACATGGTAACTTACAAGGTCAGGGAACAAAAAAAAACATGTACCCTGACAAGGTCACAAAGAAAAAGCCATGGTACCGACAAGGTGGTCCACTGACAAAAAAACATGGTAAAATGACAAGGGCACAAACAAAGACATGATAACCTGACAAGGTACTAACAAAAGACATGGTACCTGAACAAGGTCATGACAAAAAACATGGTACTGACAAGGTCACAAACAAAAGACATGGTACCTGACAGGTCACAAAAAAAAACAAAAGACATGGTACAAATAAACTGACAAGGTAACCTAAACAACAGGAACATGGTACCTGACAAGGTCAATAACAAAAAACATGTACCATGACAAGGTCACTAACAAAAACATGGTACCTGACAAGGTCATGTACAAAAAACAATAGTACTGACAAGGTCACTAACAAAAACATGGTACCTGACAAGGTCACTAACAAAAAACAGGTACCTGTACTGGAAAAGGTCACTAACAAAAACATGGTACCTGACGTCAGGTAACAAAAACGTGTACCTGAGGTCATAACAAAAAACATGGTACCTGACAAGGTCACTAACAAAAAACATGGTACCTGAAAACAAGGTAACACATGGTACCTGACAAGGTCACAAACAAAAGACATGGTACCTGACAAGGTAACTAACAAAAGACATGGTACCTGACAACGTCACTAACAAAAAACATGGTACCTGACAAGGTCACTAACAAAAACATGATACCTGACAAGGTCACTAATAAAAACATGGTACCTGACAAGGTCAATGACAAAAACATGGTACCTGACAAGGTCACTAACAAAAACATGGTACCTGACAACGTCACTAACAAAAACGTTGTACCTGAAAAGGTCACTAACAAAAACATGGTACCTGACAAGGTCACTAACAAAAACATGGTACCTGACAAGATCACTGACAAAAACGTGGTACCTGACAAGGTCACTAACAAAAACATGGTACCTGACAAGGTCACTAACAAAAACATGGTACCTGAAAAGGTCACTGACGAAAAACATGGTACCTGACAAGGTCACTAACAAAAACATGGTACCTGACAACGTCACTAACAAAAACGTTGTACCTGAAAAGGTCACTAACAAAAACATGGTACCTGACAAGGTCACTAACAAAAACATGGTACCTGACAAGGTCACTAACAAAAACATGGTACCTGACAAGGACAATGACAAAAACATGGTACCTGACAAGGTCACTAACAAAAACATGGTACCTGACAAGGTCACTGACGAAAAACATGGTACCTGACAAGGTCACTAACAAAAACATGGTACCTGACAAGGTCACTAACAAAAAACATGGTACTTGACAAGGTCAGTGACAAAAAAAACATGGTACCTGACAAGGTCACAAAGAAAAGCCATGGTACCTGACAAGGTCACTGACAAAAAACATGGTAACTGACAAGGTCACAAACAAAAGACATGGTACCTGACAAGGTCACTAACAAAAGACATGGTACCTGACAAGGTCACTGACAAAAAACATGGTACCTGACAAGGGCACAAACAAAAGACATGGTACCTGACAAGGTCACTAACAAAAACATGGTACCTGACAAGGTCACAAACAAAAGACATGGTACCTGACAAGGTAACTAACAAAAGACATGGTACCTGACAAGGTCACTAACAAAAAACATGGTACCTGACAAGGTCACTAACAAAAAACATGGTACCTGACAAGGTCAATGACAAAAACATGGTACCTGACAAGGTCACTAACAAAAACATGATACCTGACAAGGTCACTAATAAAAACATGGTACCTGACAAGGTCAATGACAAAAACATGGTACCTGACAAGGTCACTAACAAAAACATGGTACCTGACAACGTCACTAACAAAAACGTTGTACCTGAAAAGGTCACTAACAAAAACATGGTACCTGACAAGGTCACTAACAAAAACATGGTACCTGACAAGATCACTGACAAAAACGTGGTACCTGACAAGGTCACTAACAAAAACATGGTACCTGACAAGGTCACTGACGAAAAACATGGTACCTGACAAGGTCACTAACAAAAACATGGTACCTGACAACGTCACTAACAAAAACGTTGTACCTGAAAAGGTCACTAACAAAAACATGGTACCTGACAAGGTCACTAACAAAAACATGGTACCTGACAAGGTCACTAACAAAAACATGGTACCTGACAAGGTCACAAACAAAAGACATGGTACCTGACAAGGTAACTAACAAAAGACATGGTACCTGACAACGTCACTAACAAAAAACATGGTACCTGACAAGGTCACTAACAAAAACATGATACCTGACAAGGTCACTAATAAAAACATGGTACCTGACAAGGTCAATAACAAAAACATGGTACCTGACAAGGTCACTAACAAAAACATGGTACCTGACAACGTCACTAACAAAAACGTTGTACCTGAAAAGGTCACTAACAAAAACATGGTACCTGACAAGGTCACTAACAAAAACATGGTACCTGACAAGATCACTGACAAAAACGTGGTACCTAACAAGGTCACTAACAAAAAACATGGTACCTGACAAGGTCACTAACAAAAACATGGTACCTGACAAGGTCACTCACAAAAACATGGTACCTGACAAGGTCACTAACAAAAACATGCTACCTGACAAGGTCAATGACAAAAACATGGTACCTGACAAGGTCAGTCACAAAAACAATGCCAGGACCTAACAAAAAAAGGTCCACTAACAAAAACAAAAAAAATGCTACTGACCAAGGTCACTAAACAAAAAACCCATGGTTACCCTGACAAGGTCCACCAAAAAACATGGTACCTGACCCAAGGGTCACTCCAACAAAAACATGGTACCTGACAAGGGTGGCACTCAAAAACAAAAAATGTACCTGGCAAGGTCATACAAAAAAACATGGTACCTGACAAGGTCACTCACAAAAACATGGTACCTGACAAGGTCACTCACAAAAACATGGTACCTGACAAGGTCACTAACAAAAACATGGTACCTGACAAGGTCACTAACAAAAAACATGGTACCTGACAAGGTCACTCACAAAAACATGGTACCTGACAAGGTCAATGACAAAATCATGGTACCTGACAAGGTCACTAACAAAAACATGGTACCTGACAAGGTCACTCACAAAAACATGGTACCTGACAAGGTCAAGACAAATACATGGTACCTGACAAGGTCACTAACAAATAACATGGTACCTGACAAGGTCAAGACAAAAACATGGTACCTGACAAGGTCAAGACAAATACATGGTACCTGACAAGGTCACTAACAAAAACATGGTACCTGACAAGGTCAGACAAATACATGGTACCTGACAAGGTCACTAACAAAAACATGGTACCTGACAAGGTCACTAACAAAAAAACATGGTACCTGACAAGGTCAATGACAAAAACATGGTACCTGACAAGGTCACTCACAAAAAACATGGTACCTGAAGAGGTCAATGACAAAAACATGGTACCTGACAAGGTCAAGACAAATACATGGTACCTGACAAGGTCACTAACAAAAACATGGTACCTGACAAGGTCACTAACAAAAAACATGGTACCTGACATGGTCAATGACAAAAACATGGTACCTGACAAGGTCACTCACAAAAAACATGGTACCTGACAAGGTCAATGACAAAAACATGGTACCTGACAAGGTCACTCACAAAAACATGGTACCTGACAAGGTCAAGACAAATACATGGTACCTGACAAGGTCACTAACAAATAACATGGTACCTGACAAGGTCAAGACAAAAACATGGTACCTGACAAGGTCAAGACAAATACATGGTACCTGACAAGGTCACTAACAAATAACATGGTACCTGACAAGGTCAAGACAAATACATGGTACCTGACAAGGTCACTAACAAATAACATGGTACCTGACAAGGTCAAGACAAAAACATGGTACCTGACAAGGTCAAGACAAATACATGGTACCTGACAAAGTCACTAACAAAAACATGGTACCTGACAAGGTCACTAACAAAAAAACATGGTACGTGACAAGGTCAATGACAAAAACATGGTACCTGACAAGGTCACTAACAAAAAACATGGTACCTGACAAGGTCAATGACAAAAACATGGTACCTGACAAGGTCATAAACAAAAGACATGGTACCTGACAAGGTCACTAACAAAAAACATGGTACCTGAACCCCACAACTGCAAACGCTAGGTTCCAGTGCATCGAAATATTGTATCGAGTATACAATAGCAGAATGGTCGCGACAAGTAGCGATTTTAAGAAGTGATCAAGATGTCATCACAGGAGGAAAAAATGGATCAGTGTTAGGGATGGTTTCGTAATGAGGACATAATGGTCAAAGATAGGATGGGAAAAAACTTGCTTCCACAGGCATTTATAAAGATTCAAGAACCTACGCAATCCCCCGTAGTGGACCTCATGCGGTGCACTGTAGGTTCTTTGCAGCGTGCCTTAGGCCCCAAGCAGCAACCACTTTCGTTCCTTTTAACGTACCTCCTTTCATATTCTCTTTCCTTTCTTCCTCTTACTTACCACCCTCTCCTAAAACTTGATACATGGTGCAAATGCAAGGTTTTCCTCCTGTTCCACCTTTCAAACCTTTTTGTACTGTCAATTTCAGTTTCAGCGCTGAATGACCCCTAGGTCCCAGTGCTTGGCCTCTGGCCTAAATTCTATATTCAACTTAACTACGAGGTTTCCCTTCCTTTACATCTTTAAGGTCTCCTTTCCCTTCAATTTCCCTTTCTGCGCTGAATGACCCCTAGGTCCCAGTGCTTGGCCTTTGGGCTAAATTCTATATTCAACTCATTCCTACGTAATCCACTGCATACACACAAATAAATAAATAAATATTCTCACGTACACGATTTTGAGCGTAAGACAGGCAGAGAAACAAAGAGCTCACCTGATCCACATGAGAGTGTGTATGGACAGCATGAATCCCAACCCAACTGCAAAGCCATTGAAGTCACAGAAGTTGTGGCTGAAGATCCAGTCCCCCTTGATGACGGTGATGAGAGAGATGGGCATGTCCAACACGGCCACGAGAATGTCCGCGACAGCCAAGTTAGCCAAGAGGAGGTTGGTCCTCGTCCTCATCCCTCGGTGCCGTGCTATCGTGATGATCACCATGAAGTTCCCGACGATGGCCAGGACCATCGCCGTCACCAAGATCGTCGCGATGGGGATGATCACGTGTAGCCCGTAGTAGCAGTAGGTGGAAGTGTTTTCCGTTTCATTGAGGTGTGTGGTGTTACTCAGGACCCAGCAGCCGTGTTCGGGACTGTAGGAGTACGGGTCGTCTTGGTGGGTTGGCGAGGCGCTCATACTGAGGTTCATGGCTCTCGTAAGCTAATGATTTTGATGAGCCTTCAGTGCGTTCGTTGGCATTTTCTCCACGGTAGCGATGGTCATGGCTGACGCGCGTTTATCAGTGACACATTCCTTTCCGTGTATCGTCGGCTTTGTTCAGTGTTGCAAATATTAAGGCTTCATGGTTTTCCCAACCTTGGAAATTTTACACTGTCCGATGACACGTGTGGTTAGTGCCCTGGAATGAAATAAAACAAATAAAACATGTAGTAAAATTATGATTCATCAAAAAGTGTCACATAATTTCAAGATTGGTAGTAACAGTAACTTGAATGGTAACAGTCATTTGATTGAGCAATCAATACAAGTTTTAATGTAACGATGATGTGAATAAACATATGGACAAGTAAGAAAATGAGTTTCATGAGTAAGCAATTTAGGGCACCACAAATTCGGAGCAACAAGACCCCTTTATATGATTCATTAGATAAGGAAAAATCAAACATTACAATATATATATATATATATATTATGTATCTATATAAAGGATATATATATATATATATATACTGGGTTATATATATATATAATTATTATATCTATATATATTTATATATAAACATAGTAAATATATTTTATTTTATATTATATATATATATATATATATAGATATATATATATATATTATATATATATAAAGATTTGCATCAAACACTATTTCTTGAACATTCTAATATCCAAATATTCTTGTAGAATTTTGTAAACTCATTGACTAGTGAAAAGTCTTTTAGATTATATAGCACAACAGATTGACAGAATCTAAATAAAGCAATAGTGCATAGATAATTGATATGACATAATCTCATCGACAGGAAAATTTTGCTTTGAATTTTTATTTTAATAATAAAAACCCAAAGATTGACTTTTCTTCAAAGCATAATCTCATCGACAGGAAAATTCTGCTTTGAATTTTTATTTTAATAATAAAAACCCAAAGATTGACTTTTCTTCAAAGCAGGTGCTACACAAGATGTCAAAAAGTCTATACAGATAACAACAAAACACTTAACTAGTAAGTTTTTTTTGTGTTTTATAATATATATGTCATTAGAAAATATATTAGTCAGTCGACAGGTAATACGTGAAAAAAAAACTTTTCTTAAAACAATTCTTCACGGCCGACAGTGCTTTGCCTCTTTTACTAATTCTTATTTCTTACAGAGTTACATATCAGTTTTATAAAGGACCAAGAAAAGAATGATTAAAAATCGCACAACTAACAAAAATAACACTTCTGTAGGAATGGGGAAGTTAACGCTTCAAAGTTCCGACTGTTCTTTAAATTTTGTAAGTCAGAAATTGGGAATTGTTAACTTCCCTATTTCTACACAACAGTGTTTAGACTTGATTCGTCTATGTGCCAAGTCTAAACTGTTCTGTAGAAAAAGGGTCTCATCCAAAAATAACACTATTATGACATTCAGCAAAAGGCATTGTACTAAAATTCCCACATGTACAAAAAAAAAAAAAAAAAAAAAACTTTTCAAGACATTCTCGTAGAACACACAAGGACGACATTTTATCCAATGAAAGACGCCGCCCACCCTTGTGGTTATTTAAACAGACTTACAAGACGCCAACAATACTCTTTAATAACATGCAACCTTTTACTAAGAAAGCCGGCTCATGGACTATGTCTATCACTGCTTTGATCTTTGCAAGTAGTGCATTGTTGAAACAGATTCGTTTCATGAATAATAAGACAATGAAAAGATCTGCATAAAGAGTAAATCGTAAAGCCTGATCATTATTCAAAAAAAAGCGACACGCTTTCAAGGCAAATATATTCGTGTTGCAATACAATGGCAGTATGTACCTAAACGTTAAAGACTAACGATCATCATTATATTAGCGGAAACACTTGTAAAAGGAACAAAAGTTAAATACCCCAGCTGCACTTCGTACCCACTGGTCGGCGGGTGGCAGATCCTTAAAGTGAACCATACAATTGAGAGTTCAGCAAGCTACCTCTGAACTATGCTAGTTGTGTGTTCGTGTGTACAGAGTTAGTGAATCTTATATAAGCTGCCCTTCTGTGCTGTTCAACAAACATAACAGACTTGGACTAAACCTTTTAAAAAAGAACTGAATAGCAAGCCAGCTATTAACAGCCACTCTACCAACAATGACTAATGCGACACCCTCACTTTTATACTTCTCAAAGGCGCAAACACAACACGCCCAAAATATCAGAAGTGATTATCCTGAATTATCTCATCTAACTAAAAGCATAATAAAAATTCCCTACATGCTTCCCTAATTCCCACCTTTATACACAAGAACCTACCTTCCTTTTACTCCATTATTAGACCAACATAGTATATATATAAGAAACACACACAGACATTATATATATATATAAACATATATATATATATATATATATATATATATATATATATATATATATATATATATATATATATATAGTGTTTAAGAAATGGAGGAGTCACGTGATTTTATCAGATGTACTCAAATCCTGGTTGGCCTTCAAAACAAACAGTGCCACTCGCTAAATTCAAGTGGTTGCAAATTAAACTCTTAAAGCATCTCTTTGTGGGAGTATATATAAAATCAGAACAGAGTGGAGACTATCAATGAAGTTCTATTGTTTTTTAATGGCGTATAGCTATAAAAACGGCTACGAAATAGCAGTCCTTCTCATGACAAAATTAAATTAAACTTAAACCAGCCACGCTACTTGTGTTAAGAATCTAAAGACACATGGAATATAATCCCAGTTCTTGAAGGTAGAAATGCAACATCAATTAATTCAACAAGAACAGTTTCTGCGAGTCATCTTAAAAGGCTCTTGGAGCATCAGAAATACATCAAAACTAGAGAAACTTCCCCAAAACTGGAAAGACAATTTTGGGAAAAATACGAAATTTCTTTCAGTCCCTGAAAATGGGGAATACAGAAAATGCTGTATTCTTAATGAGATCTAGAAGACTACTTAGTGAAGACGGCGTTCCATTTCAAAATAACTAGAACTGTGGAATATAATGAGTATACAGTGTATAGGATTCCTAATAAAATTAAAGAATAAATAAAGACTTAAACTTACACAGGAGAGAGACAAAACTCGAGAACGATGGATACTTGTTTGTTTGTATGGTGTTTTTACGTTGCATGGAACCACTGGTTATTCAGTAACGGGACCAACGGCTTTAAGTGACTTCCGAACCACGTCGAGAATGTACTTCCATAACCAGAAATACACATATTTCACTCCTCAATGGAATGCCCGAGAATCGAACACGCGGCCACCGAGGTGACAGGCCAAGACCATACCGACCACGCCACTGAGGCGCTGATAGATACTTGATTGCACACGCATGAATTACAAAAGGTTATTTATAGAAATGTCAACCATACACGACATTCTTAACGGAAAAGTTTTTGCAACGACTCTCTGGTATATCATGATGCCTTAGTGAAGACGCTTAAATAAGAACATGAGAATCACGAAAGCCTTCAGTACAGCAACGATAAGGAAGCCACTGGCTACACAAAATTAAACGGCATTAACCCACATGTCTGGCACGACACGCGAAGTATAACCTTGATTTTGGTACCCATACCCCTGACCATGACTGACATTACGTTACAACTAAGTTCGATTCCCGGCTCTGCCAAAGCGGAATCAGAGAAATTTATTTCTGGTGATAGAAATTCATTTCTCGATATAGTGTGGTTCGGATCCCACAATAACCAGTCGGTCCCGTTGCTAGGTGACCAATTGGTTCCTAGCCACGTAAAAATATCTAATCCTTCGGACCAGCCGTGGGAGAGCTGTTAATCAGCTCAGTGGTCTGGTTAAACTAAGATATACTTTTTGTTACAACTAAGAGTTTCTGATATATAAAATCTATTCTCTCCAAGCTCATTCTGGTTCCAGAATTTTCGTTGTTCATTCCGGTCTTTAACAAATGGTTAAATGGTAAGCAGAATCTGTAGTCAGGAATTGGAATAAAAAAAAACTTGGGCCAACGACCAAGCGCTGTGACCTATGAGGTCATTCAGCGTTTAAAGCGAAATGCGAGTAACAAGGGTTAAGAGGTGTAACCATAGGTAAACCTCGTAGTTCCACTATGAAACAACTATTAAAGAGGATGAAAAAAAAAAGTCGGATTGAAGAGAATAAGAACGGAGGTACAGTAAACGAAATGAGAGAAGTTGCAGCTAATGGCCGAGGGGACCCTACAGAGACCAGTAAGTAATGCCTAAAGTGCCCCACGTGAGGTGCACTGATGGCACCACCCCCTTGGATATAACCCTTAAGAAATTAGAAGCTCCAAAGTTACTTGTGCCAGGTCAAGTTTGTTTGTTTGTTTTTATGGTGTTTTTACGTTGCATGGAACCAGTGGTTATTCAGCAACGGCACCAACGGCTTTACGTGACTTCCGAACCACGTCGAGAGTGAACTTCTATCACCAGAAACACACATATCACACAGCTCACCGGAACGGCCGAGAATCGAACTCGCGGCCACCGAGGTGGCAGGCCAAGACCATACCGATCACGCCACCGTGGCGCTGTACCAAGACAAGGTAATTTATTTTGATTAAAGGCCAATTATGCGGGAAACGCGGAGCTTAAAAAATTATCAAAGTATCATCTCATTTGAATTTTCATTAATCATATTCACAAAAAATCTCGTTCCAAGAAAGGCAGAAATTCAGCACTACGTTTTTTTATATATTTTTTTCACAAATACTTTAAAAATAAACAAAATTTACAACCTTTACTGGCAGGAGTCCACAGCGTAAGAGAAAACCACTCATTAGATAAACGCAGCACAAATGTTTACTATTCCTTTTATGTGAGGCTACAAAAGACATCGACTGTTTACAGAAAACCAGTTTGGTTTTAAACAGAATCGCACGGGGAGAGAGAGAGAGAGAGAGAGAGAGAGAGAGAGAGAGAGAGAGAGAGAGAGAGAGAGACGTGAGTCACCAAAAAGGGGGGAGGCTGCACATATACACAAGCATAATTAAACGTCGACATTTGATTTACCCTACCGGTAACATCAACACAGTCTATAAATAAAATACACCCAATATTTTTTTAATTCCTGGAAAGTCGAGTGAAGAGCCAAGCAAATATCTTTACCAAACTTATAATTTTAATGAAAAAAAAGATGGAACGACGTTTGCGCAAATCGAGGAACACCGAAATCCTGAGAGAATTCCGCAACTAGAAACACATCCCTTTCGCTAAAGAGATGAGGGCCAAATGCCATCCGCTTGGTCTCCAAAGCACACATTTGGAGACCAGCAATCCTCCTCTATGCTCGGTTTGATGACGGTTTCTTTCTCTCCATCCCAGTGCCATGGAATTCTATACCCTCTGCTGATCTGGAATTTTCCACGTTTGCCGCTTTGCAATTCGTCCCAGTCTTTTGTTTCCTTGAGCAGAATTATTTTCTTTCTGAGAAATTATTTATCTCCATTTTTTTTCCAAGTCTCACCTCCTCTATGTTGCAGTTGAGAGAATTCTCCAATCCTCCTCTATAATCTATTGCAGTTAAGAGACGTCTGAATCCTCCCTCTAATAATCTATTGCAGTTCAAGGAGAAGTTCCTCATTCTTCCTTCTACTAATCTATTGCAGTTAAGGAGGACGTCTGAATCCTCCTCTTATAATCTATTGGCAGTTAAGAGAAGTCTCATTATCCTCCTCTATAACTCTATTGCAGTTAAGAAGACGTCCTGAATCCTCCTCTAAAATAATCTATTGCAGTTAAGAGAAGTCTCATTCCTCCTCTATAATCTATTGGCAGTTAAGAAGACGTCCGAATCCTCCTCTAATAATCTATTGCAGTTTAAGAGACGTCTTGAATCCTCCTCTATAATCGTATTGCAGTTAAGAAGAACTCCAAAGTCAAAATCCTCCTCTATAATCTATTGCAGTTTTTAAAGAAGAAGTTCCCGAATCCCTCCTTCTATAATCTATTGCAGTTAATAGTTAAGCGAAGTGTTCATTCCTCCTCTATATCTATTGCAGTTAAGAGAAGTCCAAAATCCTCCTTCTATAATCTATTGCAGTTAAGAAGAAGTCTCATTCCTCCCTCTATAATCTATTGCAGTTTAAGAGACTGTCCGTAATCCTCCTCTCTAATCTAGTTGCAGTTGAAGAGACGTCTGAAATCCTGCCTCCTAATAATCTATTGCAGTTTAAGAGACGGTCCGAATCCCTCCTCTAAATAATCTATTTGGCAGTTAAGAGAAGTCTCATTCCTCCTCGATAATCTATTGCAGTTAAGAGACGTCCGAATCCTCCCTCTTATAATCTATTGCAAGTTAAGAGACGTCCGAATCCTCCTCTATAATCTATTGCAAGTTCAACGAGAACGTCTGGAAATCCTCCTCTATAATCGTATTGCTTAGTTTAAGAGAAGTCCAAATCCTCCTCTATTAAATCTATTGCAGTTAAGAGCAAGTCTCATTCCTCCTCTAAATCTAATTGAGTTAGAGACGTCCGAATTCCTCCCCAGAATTCCTATTGAAGTTAAGGGAAGTCTCATGTTCCTCCTCTATAATCTATTGGCAGTTTAAGAGACCTCCTGAAATCCTCCCCTCTATAATCCTATTGGCCAGGTTGAAGGAGGAAGTTCTCCATTCACTCCTCTATAATCTATTCGACAGTTAAGTAGACGTTCTGAATCCTCCTGTAATAATCCTACCTGAAGAAGAGAAGTCCTCATTCCGCCTCTTAAATCTTTATTGCAGTTTTAAGAGAACGTCGAATCCATTTCCTCCTAAATCTATTGAAGTTAAGAGGACGTCGAATTCCTCCCTATAATCATGCAGTTTAAGAGACGTCTGAATTCCTACCTCTATAATCTATTGGACACGTTAGAGAACGTTTTTTTTATTTTCCCCGAACCCTCCTCTAAATTATTGCCAGTTAAGAGAGTCCTCGTTCCCTTTCCTCTATAATCTATTTGCAGTTGTAAGAGACGTCCGAATCCTCCTCTATAATCTATTGCGTTAGAGAAGTCTCAATTTCCTCCTCTATTAATCTATTGCAGTTTAAGAGAAGTCCTTCCATTCCTACTGCTCTAATCCTATTGCCAGTTCAAGATAACGTCCGAATCCTCCTCCTATTAATCTATTGCAGTTAAGGAGACGTCTGAATCCTCCTCTATAATCTATTGGCAGTTAAGAGTAACGTCCGAATCCTCCTCTATAATCTGTTATTGCAGTTAAGAGAAGTCTCATTCCTCCTCATTAATCTATTGCAGTTAAGAGACGTCCGAATCCTCCTCTATAAATCTATTCGCAGTTAAGAGAACGTCTGAATCCTCCTCTATAATCTATTTGCAGTTAAGAAGACGTCTGAATCCTCCTCTATTAATCCCTATTGCCGTTAAGAGACGTCCGGAATTCCTCCTCTAATAATCTATTGCAGTTAAGAGAAGTCTTCCGAATTCCTCCTCCTAATAATCTATTGCAGTTAAGACTCGGTCCGAATCCTCCTTATAATCTATGCAAGTTAAGAGACGTCCGAATTCCCCTCTATATCTATTTGCAGGTTAAGAAAGACGTCCGAATCCTCCTCTATAATCTATTGCAGTTAAGAGAAGGTCCCTCAAATTCCCCTCCTCTATCTCTATTGCAGTTAAGAGAACGTCCGAATCCTCCTCATATAATCTATTGCAGTTAAGAGAAGGTCTCATTCCTCCTCTATAATTATGGCAGTTAAGAGAAGGTCCAAATCCTCCTCTATAATCTATTGCCGTTAAGAGAAGTCCTTGCCTGCCTTCATATAATATCTATTGCAGTTAAGAACGTTCTGAATCCTCCTCTATAATCTATTGCAGTTAGAGACGTCCGATCCTCCTCTATAATCTATTGCATTTAAGAGACGTCTCATTCCTCCTCTATAATCTATGCAAGTTAAGAGATACGTCCGAATCCTCCTCTATAAGCTATTGCAGTTAAGAGTTACGTCCGAATCCTCCCTCATAATCTATTGCAGTTAAGAACGGTCTGAATCCTCCTCTATAATCTATTGCAGTGAAAGAGTCCAATCCTCCTCTATTAGATCCTATTGCCAGGTTAAGAGAAGTCCGAATCCTCCTCTATAATCTATTGCAGTTAAGAGAAGTCCTCAATTCCTCCTCCCTATAATCTATTGCAGTTTAAGAGAAGTCCAAATCCTCCTCTATAATCTATTGCAGTTAAGAGAAGTCCTCATGCCTCCTCTATAATCTATTGCAGTTAAGAGAAGACTTCTGAATCCTCCTCGATTAATCTATTTGCCAGTTGAGAGACGTCCTGAATCCTCCTCTAATAATCTATTGGCAGTTAAGGAGAAGTCTCATTTCCTCCTCTATAATCTATTGCAAGTTAGAGAAGTTCCAAACCTCCTCTATAATCTATTGCAGTTAAGAGAAAGTCTCATTGCCTCCTCCTATAACTATTGCAGTTTAAGAGAAGTTCTCATTCCTCCTCTATAATCTATGCATTAATTAAGTTCCGAATCCTCCTCTAATACTCTATTGCAGTTAAGAGAAGTCCTTCATTCTCCTCTACAATTATTGGCAAGTTAAGGAGTCCGAATCCTCCTCTATAATCTATTGCAGTTAAGAGAAGTCTCATGCCTCCTCTATAATCTATTGCCCAGTTAAGGAAGAAGTCTCATTCCTCCTCTATAATCTATTGCAGTTAAGAGAAGTCCAAATCCGCCTCTATAAGCCTATTTGCAGTTAAGAGAAGTCTCATTGCCTCCTCTATTAATATTATTTGCCGTTAGAGAAGTTCTCATTTCTCCTCTATAATCTATTGCGTTAAGAAGAAGTTCCGAATCCCTCCTCTATCATCTATTGCAGTTAAGAGAAGTCCCTCATTCTCCTCATAATCTATTGCAGTTAAGAGAATTCTGAATCCTCCTCTATAATCTACTGCAGTTAAGAGAGTCCAATCCTCCTCTATTAATCCTATTGCAGTTAAGAGAATTTCAATCCTCCCTATAATCTAATTGCAGTTAAGAGAAGTCCAAATCCTCCTCTATAATCTATTGCAAGTTAAGGAGAATTCCAAATGCCTCCTCTATAATCCTGATTCCATTAAGAGAAGTCCAATTCCTCCGCTAATAATCTTTATTGCAGGTTAAGAGGGGCAAGTCTCAATTCCCCTCCTCTATAATCTCTTGCAGTTAAGAGAAGTCCCGAATCCTCCTCTATAATCTATGCAGTTGAAAGAAGTCCAAATCCTCCTCTATATCTATTGCAGTTAAGAGAAGTCCGAATCCTCCCTCTATAATCTATTCAGTTTAAGAAAGTCTCCAATCCTCCTCTATAATGAACGTCACTTAGCGATATCTATTGCAGTTAAGATAAGTCTCGAATTCCGGCCTCTATATTCTTTGCAAGTTAAGATAAAGTCCAAATCCTCCTCTATAATCTATTTGCGTTAAGAGAAGTTCTCAATCCTCCTCTAGAATCTATTGCAAGTTAAGAGAAAGTCCGAAATCCTCCTCTATAATCTATTGCAAGTTAAGTAGAAGTCCGAAATCCTCCTCTATAATCTATTGCAGTTAAAGAAGTCTCAATTCCTCCTCTATTAATCTTATTGCATTAAGAGAAGTTCTCAATCCTCCTCTGATATCATTGCAAAGTTAGAAGAAGTCCTCAAATCCTTCCTCTATAATCTTATTGGCCAGTTAAGAGAAGTCCTCAAATTCCTCCTACTATAATCTATTGCCGGTAAGAGAAAGTTCCGAATCCTCCTCTAATAATCTATTTGGCAGTTAAGAGAAGTGGTAGGGGTCATGTAAGTACCTCCGTTGTTTGAAGTATATCTTGCTTCAATCCTCCTCTAATAATCTTACTTGCAGTTTAAGAGAAGTCCTCATCCTCCTCCCTATATCTACTGCAAGTTAACCGAGAAGTCCTCAATCCCTCCTCTATAATCTACTTGCGTTAAGAGAGTTCTCAATCCTCCTCTTGTAATCTATTGCAAGTTAATAGAATCCTCAATCCTCCTCCTATAATCTTGTCATTAAGAGAATTTCTGAATTCTTCCTCTATAATCTATTGCAGTTAAGAGAATTCTGAATCCTCGCCTCTAATAATCCTATTGCCTTTACAAGAGATTCTGAATCCTCCTCTAATTAATCTATTGGCCGTTAAGATAAGTACTCAATCTTCCTCTAATAATCTATTGCCGTTAAGAGAAGTCGGAATCTTCCTCTAATATCTATTGCCGTTAAGAGAAGTCTCAATCTTTCTTCTAAATAATCTATTGCCGTTAAGAGCAGTTCGGAATCTTCCTCTATATCTATTGCAGTTAAGAGACTTCTCAATTCTTCCTTTCTAAATAATCTATTGTGCAGTAAGAGAATTCCCTGAATCTTCCTCTATAATCTATTGCCGTTAAGAGAATTCGGAATCTTCTTCTATAATCTATTGCAGTTAAGAGAATTCTGATCTTCCTCTATAATCTATGGGGACGTTAAAGAGGATCTGAATCTTCCTCTATAACTATTGGCAGTTAAGAGATTCTGAATCTTCTTCCTCTATAGATCTTTTGCCGTTAAGAGGAATCGGAATCTTCCTCTATAATCTTGCCGTTAAGAGAATTCTGAATCTTCCTCTATAATCTATTGCCGTTTAAGAAGAAGTCGAATCTTCCCTCTATAATCTATTGCAGTTAAGAAGAATTCGATCTTCCTCTATAATCTTTTGCCATTAAGAGGAAGTCGGAATCTCCTCTATAATATATTGCCGTTCAAGAGAAGTCAAATTTTTTTTTTTTTTTTCACTCCCTTATATAATCATATTGCAAGTAAGAGAAGTCTCAATCTCCTCTATAATCTATGCAGTTAGAGAAGTTCCGAATCTCCTCTATAATCTATTGCCAGTTAAAGAGGAAAGTTCCGAATCCTCCTCTATAATCTATTTTTTTGGGGAGTTAGAGAAGTCTTCCAATCCTCCTCTATAATCTATTGCAGTTAAGAGAAGTCTCAAATCCTTCCTCTATAATCTATTGCAGTTAAGAGAAGTCTCAATTCTTCATCTATAACCTATTGCATTAAGAGAAGTCTCATTCCTCCTCTATAATCTATTTGCCGTTAGAAGAAGTCCGGAATCCCTCCTCTATATCTTTGCAGTTAAGAGAAGTTCAAGCCTCCTCTATAATCTACTGCAGTTAGAGATAGTCCAATCCTCCTCTATAATCGACTGCAGTTAAGAGAAGTCTCAATCCTCCTCTATAATCTACTGCAGTTAAGAGAAGTCTCAATCCTACTTCTATAATTATTTGCGTTAAGAGAAGTCTCAATCCTCCTCTATAATCTATGCAGTTAAGAGAAATTCTGAATCTCCTCTATAATCTATTGCAGTTAAGAGAATTCTGAAATATACCTCTATATATCTATTGCCTTTAAGAGAATTCTGAATCCTCCTCCCCTTTTATAATTTGCCGTTAAGAGAATGTCTCATCTCCTCTAATAATCTATTGCCGTTAAGAGAATTCGGAAATCTTCCTCTATAATCTATTGCCGATTTAAGGAGAGTCTCAATCTTCTGGCTGATAATCTATTGCCGTTTTAATAAGAGAAGTCGGAATCTTCCTCTATAATCTATTGCAGTTAAGAGATAGTCTCAATCTTCTTTCTATTAATCATTGCAGTTAGGAGAATTCTGAATCTTCCTCTATAAATCTATTGCCGTAAGAGAAGTCGGAATTTCTTCTATAATTCTATTGCACAGTAAGAGAATCTGAATCTTTCCTCTATAATCTATTGCCGTTAAGAGAAGTCGGAATCTTCCTCTATAATCTATTGCAGTTAAGAGAATCTGGAATCTGCCTCTATAATCTTTTGCCGTGAAGAGAAGTCGGAATCTTCCTCTATAATTATTGCGTAAGAGAATTCTGAATCTTTCTCTATAATCTATTGCCGTTAAGAGAAGTCGGACTTCCTCTATTAATATATTGCAGTTAGAGAATCTGAATCTTCCTCTATAATATTTTGCCATTAAGAGACGTCGAATCTTCCCTATAATATATTGCCGTATTAAGAGAAGTGCAATCTTCCTCTATAATCTATGTGCATTTAAGAGAATCTGAATCTTCCTCTATAATCTATTGCAGTTAAGGAAGTTCTCAATCTTCCTCTTATAATCTATTGCAGTTAAGAGAATGCTAATCTTCCCTATAATCTAAGTGCAAGTTAAGAGAATTCTGAATCTTCCTCTATAATCTATTGCATTTTAAAGAAGTCGGAATCTTTCCTCTATAATCTAGTTGCCGTTAAGAGAAGTTCGGAATCTTCCTCTATAATCTTTGCCGTTAAGAGAAGTCGGAATCTTCCTCTATAATCTCTTGCCGTTAAGAGAATTCTCAATCTTCTTCTATAATCTGATTGCAGTTAAAAAGAGAATTCGAAAATCTCCTCTATAAACCTATTTCCGTTAATGAGAATTCGTAATCTTCCTCTATAACTATTGCCCGTTAAGAGAAGTCGGAATCTTCCTCTATAATCTATTGCGTTAAGAGAAAGCCTGAATCCTCCTCTATAATCTTTGCCGTTTAAGAGAATTCTGAATCTTCCTCTATAATCTATTGCAGTTAAGAGAAGTCTCATTCCTCCTCTATAATCTATGCAGTTAAGAGACTCTAATCCTCCCTCTATAATCATTGCCTTTAAGAGAAGTCTCATTCCTCCTCTATAATCTATTGCGTTAGAGAGGACGTCCGAATCCTCCTCTATAATCTATTGGCAAGCTAAGAGAAGTCTGAATCCTCCTCTATAACTATTGCAGTTATTAGAAGTCCCAAATCCTCCCCTATAATCTATTGCAAGTTAAGAGAAGTCTGAATCCTCCTCTATAATCTATTGCCGTTAAGGGAAGTCTCAATCCTCCTCTATAATCTATTGCAGTTAAGAGAAGTCCAAATCCTCCTCATAATTCTATTGCAGTTAAGAGACCGTCCCGAATCCCTGCCTCTAAATCTATTGCAGTTAAAGAGAAGTCTCAATTCCTCCTCTATAAATCTATTGCGTTAAGAGACGTCCGAATTCCTCCTCTATAATCTATTGCAGTTAAGAGAGTCCGAATCCTCCTCTATAAATGCTATTGCAGTTAAAGAACGTCTGATCCTCCTCTATAATCTATTGCAGTTAAGAGAAGTCTCATTCCCCCTCTATAATTATTGCTTAAGAGAAGTCTCATTTCCCCTTATAATCTTATTGCAGTTAAGAGACGGTCCGAAGCCTCCTCTATAATCTATTGCGTTTAAGAGAAGTCCTCAATTCCTCCTCTATAATCTATTGCAGTTAAGAGACGTCGAATCCTCCTCTATAATCTATTGCAGTTAAGAGAAGGTCTCATTCCTCCTCTAATCATTGCAGTTAAGAGACGTCTGAATCCTCCTATAATCTTTGCAGTTAAGAGAATCTCATTCCTCCTCAATAATCTATTGCAGTTAAGAGACGCCCGAATCCTCCTCTTAAATAATCTCTTGCAGTTTTAAGAGAACGTCCTATCCTCCTCTATAATCTTTGCATTACGAGAACGTCTGAATCCTCCTCTATAATCTATTGCAGGTTTAAGAGACGTCGATCCTCTCTATAATCTATTGCAGTTAAGAGAAGTCATTTCCTCCTCTATAATCTATTGCAGTTAAGAGACGTCTTGAATCCCCTCCTATAATCTATTGCGTTAAGAGAAGTCTCATTCCTCCTCTTATAAAATTCCTTTTAAAAAATTTTTTTTTGCAGTTAAGAGAAGTCTCATTCCTCCTCTATAATCTATTGCAGTTAAGAGACGTCAGAATCCTCCTCTATAATCTATTGCAGTTAAGAGACGTCTGAATCCTCCTCTATAATCTATGCAGTTAAGAGACGTCCGAATCCTCCTCTATTAATCTATTGCAGTTAAGAGAAGTCGATCCTACTCTATCTATTGCTTAAAGAAGAGGGACGTCCAAATCCTCCTCTTATAATCTATTGCAGTTTAAGAGACGTCGTCGAATCCTCCTCTATAACTATTGCAGTAAGAGAAAAAAAAAAGTTGGCTCATTTCCTCCTCTATAAATCTATTGCAGGTTAAGAGACGTCTGAATCTCCTCATAATCTATTGCAGTAAGAGAAGTCTCATTCCTCCTCTATAATCTATTGCAGTTAAGAGACGTCTGAATCCTCCCTCTATTCTATTTGCAGTTTATTGCAGAAAGTCTCATTCCTCCTTAGAATCTATTGCCAGTTAGTTTCGTCGCCGAATCCCTCCTCTATAATCTATTGCAGTTAAGAGACGTCTGAATCATCCTAATAATCTATTGCAGTTAAGAGAAGTCCCAAATCCTCTCCTCTATAAATCTATTGCCGTTTAAGAAAGAGAACGTCCGATCCTCCTGCTATAATCTATTTGCAGTTAAGAAGAAGAAGTCTCATTTCCAACCTCTATAATTATTGCAGTTAAGAGAAGTCCAAACCTCCCCTCTATAATCTATTGCAAGTCTTTTTTTAAAGAGGAGTCTCATTCCCCTCCTATAATCTATTGCAGTTAAGAGACGTCCGGAAATCCTCCTCTATAATCTATTGCAGTTAAGAGAAGTCTGAATCCTCCCTCTTATAACCTCTATGGCAGTCAAGGAAGACGTCCGAATCCTCCTTCTCTAATCTTATTGCAGTTAAGAGAAGTCTCTTCCTCCTCTATAATCTATTGCAGGTTAAGAGAAAGTCTCATCCTCCTTCTAATCTATTGCAGTTAAGAGAAGTCCGAATCCTCCTCTATAATCTATTGCAGTAAGAGAAGTCTCATTTCCTCCTCTATAAATCTATTGCGTTAAGAGGAAGTCCCGGAATCCGCTCTATAAGCATTGCCGTTAAGAGAAGTCTCATGCCTCCTCTATAATCTATTGCAGTTAAGAGAAGTCTCATTCCTCCTCTATAAATCTATTGCAGTTAAGAGAAAGCCAAAATCCTCCTCTATATCTATTGCAGTAAGAAGAAGTAATTCATGCCTCCTCTATTTTTTTTTTTTTTTTTTTTTTTTTTTTTAATCTATTGCAGTTAAGAAGAAGCTCATTCCTCCTCTATAATTCTATTGCGTAGTTTTAAGAGAAGTCCGAATCCTCCTCTATAATCTATTGCAGTTAAGAGAAGTCTCATTCCTCTCTATAATCTATTGCAGTTAATAGGAAGTCTGAATCCTCCTCTATAATCTACGCAGTTAAGAGAAGTCCAAATCCTCCTCTCTATAAATCTATTTGCCAGTAAGAGAAGTTCAAATCCTCCTCTATAATCTAGTGCAGTTAAGAGAAGTCCAAATCCTCCTCTATAAATTATTGCAGTTAAGAGAAGAAATTTCTCCCCTCTATAAATCTATCAGTTACAAGAGAAGCCAAATCCTCCTTATTAATTATTGCAGTTAAGAGAAGTCTCAATTCCTCCTCTATAATCTATGCAGTTAAAGAGAAGTCCCAATCCTCCTCTATAATCTATTGCTGTTAAGAGAAGTCTCAATCCTCCTCTATAATCTATTGCCGTTAAGAGAAGTTCCGAATCTCCTTATAATCTATTTGGCAGTTGAAGAGAAGTCTCAATCCCCTCTATAAATCTATTGCAGTTTTAAGAGAAGTCTCATTCCTCGTCTATAATCTATTGCAGTTAAGAGAGTCCAAATCCTCCTCTATAATCTTTATTGCAGTTAAAGAGAAGTCTAATCCTTCCTCTATCTATTGCAGTTTAAAGAGAAGTCGAATCCTCCCTATAATCTATTGCAGTTAAGAGAAGTGCCGAATCCTCCTCTATAATCTATTGCAGTTAAGAGAAGTCAATCCTCCTCTAAATCTATTTGCCATTAAGAGAAGTCTCAATCCTCCTCTATAATCTATTGCAGTTAGAGAAAAGTCTCAATCCTTCCGAATCTACCAATCTATGCAGTTAAGAGAAGTCTATTCCTCCCTCATAATCTATTGCCGTTAAGAGGAAGTCCGATCCTTCCTCTATAATCTATTGCCAGTTAAGAGAAGTCCAAATCCAATCCTCCTCTATAATCTACTGCAGTTAAAGAGAAGTTCAATCATCCTCTATAATCTACTGCAGTAAGGAAGTCTTCATCCTCCTCTATAATCTACTGCAATTTTAAGAGAAGTCTTCAATCCTCCTCTATAATCTATTTGCAGTTAAGAGTAGTCTCAATCTCCTCTATAATCTATGCAGTTAAGAGAATTTTGAATCTTCCTCATAATCTATTGAGTTAAAGAAGGAATTCGAATCTTCCTCTATCAATCCTTTATTGCTTAGAAGAATCTGGAATCCTCCTTCTATAATCTAATTGCCGTTAAGAGAAGTCTGAATCCTCCTCTATAATCTATTGCCGTTAAGAGAAGTCTCAATCCTCCTCTATAATCTATTACTGTTAAGAGAAGTCTCAATCCTCCTCTATAATCTATTGCGGTTAAGCGAATCCTCAATCCTGCTTTTATAATCCTATTGCAGTTAAGGAAGTTCTGAAATCCTCCCTCTTATAATCTATTGCGTTAAAAGAAAGTCCAATCCTTCCTCTATAATCTATTGCAGTTAAGAGAATTCTGAATCCTCCTCTATAATCTATTGCAGTTAAGAGAAGTCTGAATCCTCCTCTATAATCTATTGCAGTTAAGAGAATTCTGAATCTTCCTCTATAATTTTTGCGGGGGGGGGGGGGTAAGAGAAAGTCAATCCCCTCCTCTATATCTATTGCCGTTAAGAGAATCTATCCTTCCTCATAAATCTATTGCGTTAGAGAAGTCGAATCCTCCTCTATAATCTATTGCAGTTAAGAGAATTCTGTCTCCTCTATAATCCCCTGCGTAATGAGTCCGGAATCTCCTCTATGCTATTGCCGTAAGAGAGTCTCAATTTCCTCCCTCTAGAATCTAATATTGCAGTTGGAAGAGAATTCAAAAGTCCAAATCTCCTCTATAATCTATTGCAGTTAAGAGAAGTCTCAATCCTCCTCTATAATCTATTGCAGTTAAGAGAATTCTGAATCTTCCTCTATAATCTATTGCAGTTAAGAGAATTCTGAATCTTCCTCTATAATCTATTGCAGTTAAGAGAATTCTGAATCCTCCTCTATAATCTATTGCAGTTAAGAGAAGTCTCAATCCTACTCTATAATCTATTGCAGTTAAGAGAAGTCGGAATCTCCTCTCTTTATAATTTTCTATTGCCGTTAAGAGAAGTCTCAATCCCTCTGCTATAATCTATTTGCCGTTAAGAGAAGTCGGGAATCTCCTCTATAATCTATTGCGTTTAAGAAAGTCTCAATCTCTTTTATATCTATTGCAGTTAAGAGATTCTGATCGTCCTCTATAATCTATTGCCGTTAAGAGAATCGATCTTCTTCTATATCCTCTAATTGCAGTTAAGAGAATTCTGTCTTTCCTCTATAATCTATTGCGTTAAGAGAAGTCTGAATCTCCTCTATAAATCTATTGCAGTTAAGAGAATTCTGAATCTTCCTCTATATCTTTTTGTTCCGTCCGTTAAGAGAAGTCGATCTTTCCTCTAATAATCTATTGCCGTTAAGAGAAATTAATTCTGAATCTTCCCTCCCTATAATCTATTGCCGTTAAGAGAATCGAATCTTCCTCTATTATCTATTGCAGTTAAGAGAATTCTGATCTTCCTCTATAATCTTTTGGCCATTAAGAGAAGTCGGAATCTTCGCTAATAATCTGGCCGTTAAGAGAAGGTAATCTTCCTCTATAATCTATTGCAGTTAAGAGAATTCTGAATCTTCCTCTATAATCTATTGCAGTTAAGAGAAGTCTCAATCTCCTCTATAATCTATTGCAGTTAAGAGAATTCTGAATCTTCCTCTATAATCTATTGCAGTTAAGAGATTCTGAATCTCTCTATCTTGCAGTTAAGGAGTCGGAATCTTCTCCTATAAGTCTATTGCGTTAAGAGAATCGAATCTTCCTCTATAATCTGCCGTTAGAGAAGTCAATCTTCTCTATAAATCTATTGCAGTTAAGAGAATTCTGATCTTCTTCTATAATCTATTGGACGGTTTAATTAGAACTGACAATCCCTTCCTCTTAATCTATTGCCGTTAAGAGAAGTCGTAATCTTCCTCTATAATCTATTGCCGTTAAGAGCGGAATCTCCTCTATATCTATTGCAGTTAGAGAAGCTGATCTTCTCTATAATCTATTGCAGTTAAGAGAATTCTGAATCTTCCTCTATAATCTATTGCAGTTAAGAGAAGTCTGAATCTTCCTCTATAATCTATTGCAGTTAAGAGAATTCTGAATCTTCCTCTATAATCTATTCCGTTAAGCAGAGAAGTCTCAATCTTCTTCTATAATCTATTGCCAGTTAAGAGAATTCGGAATCCTTCCTCTATAATCTATGCCGTTAAGATTTGAAGTCGGAATTCTTCCTCTAATAATCTATTGCCAGTTAAGAGAAGTCAACTTCTTCTATAATCTATTGGCGTTAAGAGAAATCGGAATTCCTCTATAATCTATTGCGTTAAGAAAGTCGGAATCTTCCTCTATATCTGTTGCCGTTAAGAGAATCTGAATCTCTCTATAATCTATTGCAGTTAAGAGAAGTCTCAATCCTCCTCTATAATCTATTGCAGTTAAGAGAAGTCGGAATCTTCCTCTATAATCTATTGCCGTTAAGAGAATTCTGAATCCTCCTCTATAATCTATTGCCGTTAAGAGAAGTCGGAATCTTCCTCTATAATCTATTGCAGTTAAGAGAATTCTGAATCTTCCTCTATAATCTATTGCCGTTAAGAGAAGTCTCAATCTTCCTCTATAATCTATTGCCGTTAAGAGAAATTGAAACTTATATCTTTAAGATCAGATAAGCTAAAGATACCAGCGACTTTATCGCTGGCTTATCTGTACTAAATAATTGTAGGTTGCAGGTTGGATTCAGTACTAAAAGAAAGAAAGGGGGTAATCGATATATTACTACATCTTTAATGATAAAATTCGCTAATGACATGTACTAAAATTAAGAATGTTTTCTACCAGGAAAGCCTTGTCTCGTCCCGTGATCAAAGCAATTATTCCTACTGTCTGCTTATATCACTAATCAATTTTGGCCAGAATACACCAGACACTATGAAAGTCTACAAACGAATATGAATGTTTGTTTTTTTATCTTAAAATGAAACTTTATTACTTACTGTATCTTTAAAACCCGTGAAAAAAAAAAGTTTGTTTGTATGGTGTTGTTACGTTGTATGGAACCAGTGGTTATTCAGCAACGGCACCAACGGCTTTACGTGACTTCCGAACCACGTCGAGAGTGAACTACTATCACCAGAAATACACATCTCTAATCCCTCAGTGGAATGCCCGAGAATCGAACTCGAGGTCACCGAGGTAAAAAAAAAAAAAAAAAAAAAAAAAAAAAAAGTTGGGTGGTGGGGGGGCGTTGGGTTCTGAAGATTGATTGCATGACTTGAATCTTGACTACGACAGGGATAAGATTTTTAAAATATTTTTTCAGATTATTGAAACATTTTTTTTAAGTTGTGAAATAAAACAAAAATTTAAGGAAATGGAGATAATTGCAGGTTATCAAAAACCTTTAAATGTTCATGAACCGTAGGACATGGATTTTTCAATACCATTTTTTTTTGGTTGTGAAATAAAATAAAAATCTAAGGAAATGGAGATAATGGCCTTTGCAGGTTATCAACAACCTTTAAATGTTCATGAAACGTAGGACATGGATTTTTCAATACCAAACAGTAGTCATATTTTCGCTTACTCGGGAGTAAGCCTACAAACTACTACTCCTTGTTGTTGCGCTTACTGTTGTTCTTGTTGGGGAAGGAGTGGGGGTAGGACAACCTAAAAAGGTTTGGAAAAGGTGTTTCGCATTGAGTTAAAGTATACAGGAATTTTAGTGTAGGATATTTATGATTATTTATTACGATGAAAATGTAAAAAAAAAAAAAAATCAATCATGCACATGTTAAACAGCATAGACAAATTATTTTTAATCAAATTTACAGTATTTATTTAAATTTTCGTTGGTGAAACAATGACGGATTTGGCCGTAGATTTTAGCAAGTTTTAATTTAATTGCTGTACTGAATTTAGAGGCTATATTTCTGTTCGATTATGTTGTGTTTCCACTTATAACTGAGAATATATGTTTAATTTGTGTCCTTTTTATTCGATCTTGTTGTTAGTATGAGTAGTACTAATTACGAGTGTTAATTACGAAGACCACTTCGCGTTAATTTAGGAATATAATGTTTGCAACTTATGCGTGATGGGAAAAAAATCTTGCAAGCTGGATGTCGGATCACGCCTTCTTTACTTCTTTCATGACGAAGTGCCAAAAAGGATTGCCATCATAGCGAGGGGCACCAACCGCATTTTCCCCGGTACTCTGTGGTCTTCAGTTTGACCTTTGGTTAACCACATCGGAGTCACCGATCGTTGCTAGTCCGACTGAGCGATGTTGCTTAGACATTCTCTCTCTCTCTCTCTCTCTCTCTCTCGTAACCATGCTCTTAATCAGCCTACATCATTCACTCACTCCTATCTCTTTGGAGAGAGAGAGAGAGAGAGAGAGAGAGAGAGAGAGAGAGAGAGAGAGTACTGATATAGCTTAATGTGAATCCCACCAATACTTACTCGATTAATTACACATGAAATAATCACACCCGGTAACTGTCCATAACACATCAAACGACTTGCAAATAACAATCCCAAACAGACGTTTGGCCTACGTTGATTTCACGCGTAATAGAAAACAGATTACAGCAACTCTAACTGTCTGAGCAACGGCCGTAATAATAATTAAATTGAAATCATCGATCGAAAATTATGGTAAAATCTTTTAAACATCAAATCATTTCCCACAGGATCCCCAGTTATAAAACTCCACAAAATAAGTCAACCTTGATGCTCTTCAGGTAATAATAATAATAACAATAGCAAGAGTCTGAAAACAGATAAAAAAATCAACCTAAATAAAAATGCACAAATATATGGGTCTTTCTTGTTTGCAAACCTGTTTGTACGCCCAAGGTGATGGCAGGGTAGGTAGGGGAAACATGACACACCCACCTCCTGCTGCAAACCTGTTTGTCCACCCAGGGGGTAAGTAGGTGATAAGTAGATGATCGGGAGGGGGTAGGGGAGACATGACGGGCAGCGCCGGGTTCCAGCGCAGCGTATCGCACGACATCAAGCTCGTAATAATAACATAATAATAATAATAATAATAATAATAATAATAGTGAACAACTTTCCAAGAACTTGTCTCTTCTTTCCGTAAACTGTTTCTTTTCCTCCATCACAAAGTTGCCTTTGCATCACCCCATGTTCTATTTCTTGTCAGAGTTCATTCATCAAATTCATCCATACGAAGAATCCCGTCCTTAAATACTCGTGCATGTGTGCGTAATGGCGCCCGGACCTTCACTGAAGGATCATCAACGAAAAGCGATATTATAACAACATCCTCCACCTGATAACATCAAACTGCAAAAACATCTTTCATGTGGTGATCACGCGAGTCTCGAGTTCCATTAGGTCAGGGGTCATAGGATGTTATTTCTGACCCTGTTGACGAAAACTAAAATCACAGTTTCTCATTTAACAGGATTTCAATTTGTCCGACTAAAGCGGATCTTTTCAGCAGCATTAAAGAGCAACGTGATAAGCGTTTCGGTCTATTCTTTATTATAATAATTAAGAACACTTCGAGAGTTCACTTGTTCTTGCAACTGTCACACAAACAAATGGAATAACAACCTTCAAATGATAATTTAAAGGAAAGGTCCCAGCATTGCCATAGCAGAGTAAAAATTGGATATGAAAACCTCACTCATTTTAAAAGTATTACTTTACAATTTTTCCTTGAGTCACTTTCACATTTCATATCCGTGCTGCTAAAAACAAAACATCAGTGGCCCAACACAACTCGTCTATTGCTATGCCCTCTCCATTATTTTTTACTTAATTCAGATTTATTTGCGACATCTTCAAAAACGAGAAAAAAACATTAAAAGCAAACAAAATAAAGTAACTGCTTTTTATGCGCCAAAGTCTTCAGGAAAACTGGTAATTTGCAACAAGAGCATATGCAAGTAAGATAAGGAAGCAGACAGAGCAATAATCGATCGGAATCACATAATGAAATGTACTGCTCTTCTCCCAGGTAAGCAAAATCACGAACATGAACTGGAGGATAATAGATACAAACTTGGAAGCTTTATCCCGAAATGTTGCCCTGAAAGAACCAAAGCCTCAAAATGCTCTCTGGGGAGGAAGCGTTCATCTGAATTTTTAATGTCATGGTGAGCAAATGAAAATTTCACTTGCACATTCTCAAGAAAGTTTTTCAAGAAGATTACACACACACACACACACACACACACACACACACACACACACACATATATATATTATATAATAATTATATATAATATATATATATATATATATATAGATATATATATAATATATATCTCTGATGATAGGTCAAGAGCAGAAACTAGAAAGCTTCGTAGTCGTCCTATATTTAACTCCAGGCCCGCAAAAGCGCTCGAAAACATACAGGGAAGGAGTACTGTTATCCTCTTTCCGAATCCATTTTGAATTTGGTGTTCGGTGCCAGGTTATTTAGTTATTTAGGCTAACACATAGCATATGTTGGATGCTGAACAAAACTAAGAAGAAAGATCCCCATAAATGAAGGATTCAACATATAGTATGATTGAAACACAGGACCAGAAGTGTATTTTGTGAAAATACGCCTTACTTGACAAAGGCGAGTTCTGGTAGGAGGAATTCTAGTTCTATCAACAACTGCCGTTTTACCAGATAAGGTTAATGCAGCAATTAGTCTAGAGAATGATAATAATAATAATAATAATAATAATAATAATAATAATAATAATAATAATAATAATAATAATAATAATAATAATAAATTGGCACAACAAACCAATGCACGGACAATACATGAGACAGACTAAAGAACTAGCCAGCGATGACACATGGCAATGGCTGCAGAGGGGAGAGCTCAAGAAGGAAACTGAAGGAATGATAACAGCGGCACAAGATCAGGCCCTAAGAACCAGATATGTTCAAAGAACGATAGATGGAAATAACATCTCTCCCATATGTAAGAAGTGCAATACGAAAAATGAAACCATAAACCACATAGCAAGCGAATGTCCGGCACTTGCACAGAACCAGTACAAAAAGAGGCATGATTCAGTGGCAAAAGAACCTCCACTGGAGTCTGTTTTAAGAAACATCAGTTACCTTACAGTAATAAGTGGTACGAGCACCAACCTGAAGGAGTGATAGAAAACTATCTGGCAAAGATCCTCTGGGACTATGGTATCAGACCAGACAGGGTGATACATGCAAATAGACCAGACGTGACGTTGATTGACAAAATCAAGAAGAACGTATCACTCATTGATGTCGCAATACCATGGGACACCAGAGTTGAAGAGAAAGAGAGGGAAAAAATGGATAAGTATCAAGACCTGAAAATAGAAATAAGAAGGATATGGAATATGCCAGTGGAAATTGTACCCATAATCGTAGGAACACTAGGCACGATCCCAAGCTACCTGAAAAGGAATCTAGAAAAACTAGAGCCTGAAGTAGCTCCAGGACTCATGCAGAAGAGTGTGATCCTAGAAACGGCGCACATAGTAAGAAAAGTGATGGGCTCCTAAGGAGGCAGGATGCAACCCGGAACCCCACACGATAAATACCACCCAATCGAATTGGAGGACTGTGATAGACCCCCCGCCCCAGAAAATAATAATAAATTAGTTATTATTATTATTAATTATTATTAGTTATTTTATTATTATTATTATTATTATTAATGTAAGCAAGAATTAAGACGTTGGCGTACTATAATACAAAGCCTTTAGTTTTGCATTCTACAATATACTAAAACGCACCCAAGTATAAGAACGCTTTTAAATTTCGGATTATATTAATCATCAGACTGCATTCATTTAAAAAACCATGTCATTTTTTTCGGATGCTGTCGGAATGGGTATCTTAGTGCCCTGGTTAAATGGCAAAAAGCGTAAAAGGCGGAATAGAAGGAGAGGGAACGACGACGGGCCACCCCTTCTTTATAAAGGTAAAAGTTTCATGCATCTAGAAGTAAGAGATGATGGCAAGAATTCCAAAGCCTGACGGTTCAAGGAGAGTGATGGATACCGAAATGGGTAATATCTGGATACCAGACTTCATTCAGCAAAATTGGAATGTGGTGGCTTGGCGGGTTTTACATAGAACGTTATAGAGGAATGAACTCGAACTTCTATCCATAATAATTGTGAATTCAGAAATGAAATGCAAATGAAATGCACATTTACATCGCTGCATTTTTTCGTGCAATATTACTCATTGCGGAGAAGCCTCTTTGGGCATTGCAAGACGAACCAAATACAACAACAAACGACGATAAAAAAAAGAAGTCATCTTATTGCCAGCAACAACCTCTCGAGATTCGAGAGCTTGTGATAGCAGTAGTCTTATCACTGTTTAACATTACATTACATTTCACAACTTCTTGTGGTCACTTAAGTGGAAATATGACGTGAGGATATTTCTGAAGTCTTTCAGACTCCAAAGAGAAAATCTGGGAATTTATAACACACAGTCGTTAAATGTTTCCTAAATATTATTCATATCGTGACCACAATCTTGTCCTAGAAGCGAAAGGTCATCTACCCGATTAGCATGCTTCCAAATTGTAGACACATACATACATACATACAGACACAAATACATACATATATATATGCATAAATTACACATATATATATTATACATATAATATACTACACTTATATGCATACGCAGACATGCATATGCAAACATATAATATACATCATATGTGTGTTTTAGCTGGAGGTTAAATGGGAAGTGTGAAAGTTTCGTAGTAACAAACAGCCGCTTAAAGAATTTTCTCTTTTCTCCACAGGCTGAGAACAATGTTCCTAAGATAACCATTCATTCTAAAAAGTTCAATAAAAACAACATTGCTCCACGCAAGAACTGCTTTCAGCTTTCGTTGGGCCTTAGAATTGAACTGCATAGAGAATTTAGGCCAAAGGCAAAGCACTGAGACCTATGAGGTCATTCAGCGCTGAAAGGGAAATTGTCAGTAAAAGGCTGAAAAGGAGCAACAGGAGGAAAACTTCGTAGTTACCCTGAAACAATTGTTTGGAGAGGGTGGCAAGTAAGATGGAAGAAAGAGAATATGAAAGGAGGTACAGTAAAAGGAACGAAAGAGGTTGCCGCTAAGGGCCGAAGGCAGGCTGCAAAGAACCTTAATCTCTGTATTGGCAAGATGTCTTCTGCAGATTCTGTCATTATTATCATATTTATTGCTGATATTTTACTTTTTTCATTATTACTGTGAATACTATCAAGTTAAAGTTTTTTTCACATTCAATTTTCGTATTTAGCTCTCTGGACCTGACTACTGTAACCACCCAAGGTATATAGATGAAATTTAAGTTATATAATCTGTGCACTAACTGTTATAACTCTCAATACATTTTTTTTTCTCACCAATATTACTACTGTTATTACCAGTATTATGATTACTATCTTTTATGCTACCTCAGCTATTTGGTGGATAAGTGCCGATTATTCTTTTTTTTTTTAATCATGTTGTCTCATGTATCTAGATTGTGTATGTTACTGTCTGCATTTTGTATATTTCATGAATATGGCCCTGAGCTGGAATAAAGGATATTATTATTATTATTATTATTATTATTATTATTATTATTATTATTATTATTATTATTATTATTATAATGCCTACAGTGCACCACGTGATATCTGGTCTTGTGGTTGCGGTATAATCTGTTGAGCTATAGGGTTTGGGAGAGACAAGATGTTCTTTGAAAATACTGCACCCAAATTCAAATAAGTGCAAAGAAACATACTGCAATCGACAAGCAATATATATATATATATATATATATATATAGATATATAGTATATATATATATATATATATATAATATATAATTTCCTGAACATAGCACCAATATAACTGATTAAATGAAAAATATATAATCTATATGTACAAGTTTATATTGAGTGTGTTCAGAGACTTCGCCATGTTAAGGCTTTCAGGGAAGATACCCTTCACAAACACTGTGGTGTCATTTAGCACTTCCAGAGTGATGTAAATTATACAGCTTCTATTTAGCATGAAACTGAGCACTAATATAGTATCGTAAGTAACCCTTATGAGACATGCATGCATCAACAAATAGAGGTTTGCACTGCATCAATCAATCACATCTTGCCACTGGTGCGTAACATGCAACTCCAGACATATCTAAAAGCCATATAAAAAAAGCAACTTGAAATATATGAAAAAATGAAGTAAGTCTCCCTCAGAAAGAAAAACAAAAAAGGAGAGGTGTAGTTACTCAGATTGCTAAAGTGACTACCAGTGCGTCACCAACTGAAGTCATCATCGAAAGAGCCCACCTACCGAAAATGGAAATCAAACCGAGACATAAATTACCGATGCCCTAACCCTGACAGAATCTGGAGCGACAGCCAAGAAAAACACAAACAACCTGACATAACAAAAGACAAACTGCAATCACCCAGCTGTGAACGCAAATAAACTGTTGGGGGGAGTCTGAAGCCACACCTCTGGTACAGGCGGATAGCTCAGTGCCAGGCGGGGGAACTATTTCCCTTCTAGAGAGAGAGAGAGAGAGAGAGAGAGAGAGAAGAGAGAGAGAGAGAGAATGGTCTGAGTATGAAGTATTTTGAACAGCATGAAACCCGGCGAAATCTCATTCATTCTAACGCCACTCTGAACATATAGGTTACGAGAACGCTCAATAACTTCTAATAAGATTGCCGGAGGGTTACATTTGCACACAAAAATAAAAAACCGCTCTGTTTCAGTGCAGGAGATCTTTCTAAACATTTTAGCAACGAGAGTTCACTGCTATAACTTAAAATATACTAAAATTACTTCTTACATTCAGCAAACTTTCAAGAAACAAGTTCAAGTAAAACCATAAATAAAAAGCTTTAACACACGGTTACTCTCGAATCTCGACGAGCCGCCTTAAGGCATAGTATTGCGATGACCTTCCTGGACAGCCACTTTTTGTCGAAACTCCCAGGAGCAAATTAGTACCTTAGTCAAAGTGCAGAAGCTAATACTCGGCTCCTTCTCTCTCTCTCTCTCTCTCTCTCTCTCTCTCTCTCTCTCGCGTAAAGCAAGCCATATTTTATAACATTTATTTGCAACAATCACATCCGAGAAAATTTCAATAAGCGTCTGTCAATACATGAAAGATTTGTTGATGCTCGAGAAACGAAAAAAACCCAAATTTGCTCCAAACAGGCCAAACGATTTTCTTGAAAGACATTTTATAAGAGATGTAAGAATCAACACAACTGCTCGGTAATACCACTTAGATAATATGAACAGAACGTTGTTATTCGCTCTTTTGCTTTAAAGAGGGGAGTCCGTACTTCGAACCATTAAACCGAAACACTAAATATGTATAAACGATGGCAATTATTGGCGGCCATGACGTTTAAATATTATAAATCACCTATAATGCATTTGATATGCACAGTGCCACTATGAATTTCCCACTGGACAAAGAACTGCTATATAATAATCAATATATCTTAATATATATATAATGCTATATATATCATATATATATATATATGTACATATATATATATCTATATACATATATATAGACCTATATATATACAATAATATACGGTATGCATGTGTGTGTATATGTGTGGGCGTATTATCCATCTTTTCGAGCATGAAGTCATAGAAAAATAAACACACTAAAGCACTATGTAGGCCGTAATGATCACGTAAATTGTTATTTAACAATGTGTAAGTGGATACACTTGCACGAAGGTCATACTGAAAGGGAGGAAGAAAATGTACTTGACGTCTATTTACTCTTCTCTATCTCTCTCTCTCTCTCAAAAAAAAAAAAAAAAAAAAAAAACTTTTCTACAAATATACAATTCACCTCCATTCCTTCACACGAAGCAAGGTGACCTGAGTCGCCCGACGAATGACAGAGGAAAGAATCCTACAACTTTTGGTATTTCATGTAATTTGTTCCCGGTATTCTCATTGAAAATATTTGCCTCCCAATATTTCCAGAATCTCAAACTTCGTTGCTAACTTTGCCAGTTTTTTCTAAGTTTAATTTGGAATAGGATCAACAACAAACGGACTCTGTAATTCGAGAGAAGCATGTTCATTTTCATCCCTGACACTCTTCCGCCTTTGATTGATGTGCAGGAACTCGACCCCTGCGTTCAGGCCATATTTGCAAAGGAAGGAAGCAACAGGATTTACACATACGAAATACAGGTGGTTAAAACAACCTTACAGATCAGCGTTGTATGTGAACACGTTAAATACAATTCGTTTTTCGTCCACATATCAGATAACGTCGGGACAAATTCCTATCACGAATGTATAAAATTGAGTTGAATATAAAATTTAGGCCAAAGGCCAAGCACTGGGACCTATGAGGTCATTCAGCGCTGCAACGGAAATTGACAGTAAAAGGTTTGAAACGTGTAGCTAACAGGAGGAAAACGCGCAGTTGCACTATGAATCAAGTGTTAGGAGAGAGGGTGGAGAGTAAGATGAAGAAAGAGAATATGAAAGGAGGTACAGTAAAAGGAACGAAAGTGGTTGCAGCTAGGGGCCGAAGGCACGCTGCAAAGAACCTTCAAGTAATGCTCCTACAGTGCACCGACGGCACTACCCCCTTACGCGTCAGATAACGTAAAAGGGCCAAATTGCTATCCAGAATGCGTAAAATGGACGCATTTGAAAATCAGGTAGACAGTATAACGAAAAATATCCACGAAGACGCCATATTACTCAACTCAGGTGAGATAAAACTTATCATAGGAAGCAAACGTCGAGTCTGACAAAAAGCACTCTCTGCTTTTACCCGAAGTCCAAAGCAATCCTTTAACTTTTCTCTGTATTTGTTTGTATGGTGTTTTTACGTTGCATGGAACCAGTGGTTATTCAGCAACGGGACCAACCGACGGCTTTACGTGACTTCCGAACCATGTCGGAAGTGAACTTCTATCACCAGAAATACACATCTCTGACTCCTCAATGGAATGGCCGAGAATCGAACCCGCGACCACCGAGGTGTCAGGACGCTAATACCATACCAACCACGCCGCTGAGGCGCTTTTTTTTCTGTATTTGATCATCGCCGGCATTTTTCTCTGTGGATGCGTTGCGCCTCCGTGCCGATACCACCTGTGTCCTGGTTCTATGATCTCTGGCAGGATCAGTTCTTGTTTTGTGTAAATCTCACTTTATGAACGTCTATCGCACACATACGAGTCCTTAATTATAAAGGAAAACTTACCCCGGTTACATGTCAGTCTATTATCTGGAGGAAATGGAGTATTAAAAACATAAAAATGTGGAAACAAAGTCCAATGGGAAACAAAAGAGCAAGGTCGTAAAATCTGAAGTAAAAAACAAATAACAATAACAACAACAAAGACGACAACAACAAAAGTCAACGGAGACTGAACCAGTTGTGCTCGGGCGAAATGGCTCTGTCGTAAAATATGGAATGGGAGCATATCATCCATGTTAGTTTCTTTTTTTTTTTCTTTTTTTTATGACAGGCCTCTCCAAAGCTTGACGCGCACTTCCATCACGACGGCCATTTATTATTCACGGTCTTCAGACGAAATCGTTTCATGTTCAGTCTTAAGAGTTCCCAACAAACACTTTAGCAACCCTCAGTGTGGTATTTATTTCATATAAACCAGAACTCAATTAAGCATTCTGGGAGTACTGCCTCAGCATTCCATGTTCGCTATTGACCATTCCAAACAAAAAATTCCAACTGCATTTCTACCGCTGACATATCGCCAAAGACACCACAATGGTTCCTGGAAAGACAGATAACTCTGCAATCTTCTCCTAAAAAATGATGAGTTTGTGAAATACCGAGACCGCCCTCCCACCCCTGTTTTGAATACGAAGGTCAAGGTCAAGGCCTGAAGATCACTAGCACTGCAGTCATCTGAAAGGATTCCATTGGCGAAATAAAATATTCCCACGCTCGATCTCGTACCAAGGACATCTACCTATGAACGATGGTCTACTTTTGCGCCAAATTTGACACATTATCGTTTAAAACACGTCGAAAGACTTGGGAAGGTACGCAGGGCACACGAGAGGCGATCTATAGTTACCCCGAACGTCGCCGGTAAAGGGGTAAAGATTTGATTGATCTTAATGTCCCTTTACGCGTATAAACCATTACTTTACCTCACAGCTATTATGTTTACGACAACAGCATAAACTAACTCCGATTCGAGTAGATGGATACAGTGCTATAAGAAGAAACCAGCCCATGCACAGCAGAATTATACTTTCCGTTAACAATCCTGTCAACAGCAGGAATGTATTAAGACGAAGCAGAGAGTGATTGGCTTACAATCCGTGTTTTAAATATATATATATATATATATATATATATATATATATATATATATATATATATATATATATATATATATATATATATATATATAGAGTACATCTTCGGGGCACAAAGATGTGTTAAATACACGAAAGTGCTTGGCACTCTGTCTTTTCATTTCTAACTTTCTTAGTAGCTTCAGCTTATATCTATATATATATATATATATATATATATATATATATATATGAAGTGTTGGAACTCTCCCTTCACCCGTGTTCCCTGTCTTTTACAACCTCCACCAGACTTTTCCTTCACACTCTGGGGCTGGCTAAGTAAGGGATTCTGTGCCTAATTAAAAATGGAAGTTATACTTCTTCATTGTTTATTGTTATCACACGTAAGACTGCCAGTCAGTTTTTTTTTTATACTGACTTATTTTAACAAGTATGAAATGTTTATGTTGGGAACGGATGGATCACCTTGCATATTACTATGCTCAGTGATGTCTGTGCATGGCTGGTGAATATCAGTCATCCTCCTACAACACTCTGGGTACACACACACACAGAGAGAGAGAGAGAGAGAGAGAGAGAGAGAGAGAGAGAGAGAGAGAGCAGATTAAAGTTTCGTGAACCTACAATCTGGACCAATTTTAGTATGTGATGATGATAACAATGTGATGCAAATGTCATCATAAACACTTTTAGAGAGAGAGAGAGAGAGAGAGAGAGAGAAGAGAGAGAGAGAGAGCAAATTCAGTTTCGTGAACCTTCACTCTGGAAAAAATGAAGATTGTGATGATGATATTTATGATGCAAATGTCATCATCAACACTTTTAACGACCAACATCTAAGCAAAACAAAACAAAATAATAAGATGAGCTTTTAAGTCTGCATTCCGCATACCCAATGAATATATAGTCATGCAATCAGTTATCAGTTTAGCTGTTATAGTAGTAATATAATAATAATTGCGTCCAGTTCAAAATCAAATTAAGACTATAATTGATTCCGTACTGCTTAGCATTGTTCCTTGACGGTGTGGTTTATAAATTATAAATATAATAAACACAATTTTGCTCTGCACATCATCTAGGTTGGCTCCTCTCATGGGTGTGATCAATGACCAGTAGGCACTGCTGCTATTTTGACAGGCAATGTTAACAGTTTTGTACACATCCATAAACTGTTTACACAAACAGTTTAAGAAACTCTTCTGCCTTTTCTCGCACAAAAGTACGCTGTTGATTTTTCGTGGTAGTCATTTTTTTTACGATTGCTATAGTAGATTCACATCAACCGTGCATTTGATGTCTAGGCCAGTCCCTTACGACGCTCCTGATTGGCTGTTGATAAGTCTATTACAGGGTCGGAAACTCTCAGTCTCTCGAGAGAGTTCACGTAGGCAGGATGTATGTTCCACATCTCCTGAGGGATACTTTTGAAAGACGTATCCCTCAGGAGATGTGGAACATACATCCTGCCTACGTGAACTCTCTCGAGAGACTGAGAGTTTCCGACCCTGTAATAGACTTATCAACAGCCAATCAGGAGCGTCGTAAGGGACTGGCCTAGACATCAAATGCACGGTTAATGTGAATCTACTATAGTGTTAACTTTACGCTTCTCTGCGAATGGAATTATGTATCATTATAGTTATCATTCCAAAGGGTTTTATTGAAGACTCATTACCAAGTAAGGTCTCCATACTCCAACAACCTTAGATTTACCCGACTCATACTGTTAGTTTTCTGCAACTCTGGATACTTTCGAAAATTCACTGCTCCGTTCAAAAGCAAAATTGTCAGATTCCTTAAAAAAGACAAAAAAAAAAAAAAATCCGAATAGTAAGAGACGAAGATCCCTGACACTAGAGGTACATCTTTTCAAATCAAATTATTTGCGAATTATCAGCTTTTATCCAGTATGTACAGAACAGAGGTCCGACTGGGGCAAAAGCTGATCGCGACAGACTTATTTTTTATTTACCTTTCTGGTCTAGAGTTTCAGCCCAGCGGAGTTATACACTTTTAAGTTACAGTTTTTGCACTCGCTCGCAAGCTTTTTCCTAGGGTCGCTTCATCAAAGTGAACGCATAGAGTTGCTTTTGGCTTTAAACATCTCAACGAACATACAACCAATAAACTAAATCGTTTGCGTGATAGACCATACATGGATAAGATAATCTCTTTGAATGCCCTATTATTATGTAATAATAAATAGAGACTAAACTTCAGCATGGAACATAAACTCATCGCCATTTATGAATGAACTTTTTCATTCCTTGATACACACACAAACGCGCGCAACCTCTGTATAACTACATACGTGTAAAATTGTCCTTGTACTACGGCGGAATAACTGTCGGCATCTAATACATAACAGCCATCAAAATCTGGAAACCGTAAACTATTTACATAAGCAAAATCAGAACGAAAATTGCACACAAACACCCCAGACAGATATCAAAAGACGTCATTTCCTGTGATCTTTTATTCATAATTACCTACTTCTTGAGAGCAGGTGTTCCAACATAGGCGCGTTTTGTGGTATAACACTACGACTGTAGGTTTTCCTTCCTGTAAGGTTCAAGAAAGGTTCACAGTTCAACGTATTGGCTGCCCTTTGTCAAAGGTTTCTGCTGTAACCATCAGTATCACTCCCACTCCCCCGGTAAGGTTATCGGTTGTTTTTTACGCAATGGATTAATTAATACCGTTTCGAATTCCATTCTGACGGGGTTGGCTTCTCAAGTTGATGGCGCATTGTGAATATATAAAAATAATAATTGATAACAATAACAATGCAATTAAGTTGTACTTCACAGGATGTTTATATTTATTATAACTGAGTAATATTACGTGTCTCTTCCAATTATAATTATCATAATAATTATAATTATTTTCAGGTACAATATGCAAACCCCCAATAATTTTTATCATGTCGAATCTTTAGTGTCTACAATAAACTTCCATTAAAACCGCAAAACGTTCGTATGAATTCTCTTCATAAGGAATTACATTGAAAATTAATAATCATAAACATGCGCAATAAATCAGTCCAGAATGTTCTATGATTTTTTGGTTTGTTTGTTTGTTTGTATGGTGTTTTTACGTTGCATAGAACCAGTGGTTATTCAGCAACTAGACCAACGGCTTAACGTGACTTCCGAACCACGTCGAGAGAGAACTTCCATCACCAGAAATACACATCTCTAACTCCTCGATGGAATGCCGAGAATCGAAATCGTGGCCACCGAGGTGGCAGGCCAAGATCATACTGACCACGCCGCTGAGGCACTCCACGGAGTTGTTGGGTTCTTAAGTTGTAAATTGTAGCTCGAGATCATTTTTTATTAAGTATCCGAGTTCTTCACTGTGCTTCATATGGAAAGTTTGCTTTTTTTTACCTGGAAATAATAGTTTTCTGTCTACGAGAGAAAGATGAAGAAAAAAATAATTATAAATTTGGATAAAAACCCAAACAATATGGGTAGTAACGCTAATTGACCCCAATTAATATGGGTAATAACACTAATTCCACAAAAAGTATAAAATTATAAGGAATAAAAACATACGAAATAGCAATATAGATTACGTTAACCGTAAAAATACTAATAATAATATTCTAGTAGTATAATCAGTAGAGAGCATTTCTCCAGCAAAAAGTCCCAAAGCCAACAGGCGGCTTCGTTCTGAATCCCCGAGATCGAGAGTGAACTTATCTCGTGGAGTTTCACATACATCCGTAAACGCGTATTTGTTTATAAAACGAACTTCATAAAAGTTGGAGAAATGAAAACTACGAACATTTAACATCAGGCTAAACGTGAACTGGTAACAAACTATTGTTGAATTGCATCTGCTTCACTGCACTTTCATACGTTTAAAAGAACCGAGATTTTTGTTTGTTTGTTTCTTTGTTTGTATGGTGTTTTCACGTTGCATGGAACCAGTGGTTATTCAGCAACGGGACCAACGGCTTTACGTGACTTCCGAACCAAGTCGAGAGGGAGCTTCTATCACCAGAAATACACATCTCTGACCCCTCAGTGAAATGCCCGAGAATTGAACTCGCGGCCACCGAGGTGGCAGGCCAAGACCATACCCATCACGCCACTGAGGCGACGGAAAGATTTATGCACAAGCTGCAGTGGGAAAATAAAACGATACAATACAAAGAAGATGACAGAAGCAAATGTGTGTCAAAAGAGGCAGCTTGAGGTAGGATATGTAGCTTAATTATGTCATACAGTCTTCATGAAGACCGGAAATTTAAAATGGTTACGAAACAAGAAAGCTGATTTTCATGTACAATATAACCCAACAGACAAAATAAAACTGAAAACTTATTCGCCTCTGCTTTTTTGTCGTTTGTCTAAGATCGAAAACATATTCTTGCTGCCTTCGGAGAGGGGCAGATTTACAAATAACGTGGTGAAAATAATTTGAATTGCATAATTTACTGGAACTAAGGCGATAAGTAACCTCTACCTTTAAATGTACCGTCGTGACCATCAGTTAAATACTCTCCCATTCACTGTCACGACAGTGGATAAAACACCAATGCTTGAGACACGCTATGATAGGTGAATAAATAATATATCTTAGTCAAGTAAATCACCTATAACTGAAAATTCATTCGACTTCAAAGTTGGATAAATCCTCGCCAATATGCGATTCCGATCCTTTCAAAATCACTGTCAACAACGTACCACTCTGAACAACAAATATCAAAAATGAAATACAAACAATTCCAGTGACTTGTGCCACTGTGTGAACTCGGATGACCTCGTCATAGACTATAACTTCACGACTGAATCTAGTTAATTTTAACACCGTAATAAACTTTATACTATATTCAATACTACATGATGATTAACACCACTCAGTCATAAGCAAATTGTGAATTGCAAAAATATTCGACAATGCTACAGCATCGAGTAAATCATTTGATCAAATCATTACAAAAGATTTATTTTGATTGCCCCAAAATTTCTTTCCCATAAATCCCTTACTCCTGGATCAGTGTCATTACTGAATTTATCGGCATAATAGTCTTCCTTGTAACTAACGCTAAGCTTTGGCGCTCTATCCTTGCTTAAGCCCGTTCTAAATACCTCTGTATTTTAATAAAACAAAAAATTGTGTAAGGAAGGATTTCAAACGAGCTAGCGCCTACGTCAGTTTGTGCTTTCAACCTGATAATACACTTGGTGTCAGCCTATCTTACGTGTTCATGCATTACGGGCCAGGCAAGGAAATATGCATATATTTGTAGAAGTGCATGTCATCATCGCCCTTTCTTTTTTCATTAAAAAAAAAACAGACCAAATCTCGTCGCTTCTATCCACACAATAATCTCCTTAATTAGAAATATCTAAATTATAAAGTACTTGTATTTGCAAACATCCGGTTTCCTTTAACGTTTTTCATGTTCCTTCCTTTTAGTCTCATTTTCACATCACAAACAGGATCATGTCAAGATTTGCGAATCCAAGTTGTTCAAGACAATATTATACTACTTTGATTTTTATATATACATATACATATATATAATATATATACATATATTTACACACACAAATATAATATATAATACACAAACATATATATATATATATATATATATATATATATATATATATATATATATATATATATAAAGCAAAGTGGTATAATATTGCCTTGAAAAACAGTGGGCTTGCTAATCTTGGCATGATCCAGATCAAACCATAAATAAACCTTAACACTACGAATTTACGTCAAAGAAAATATACAAATCACGGGGAGAAAAGGGCTGTTACAAAAAAAAAAATGTATATAAAGTTCGTCTCCATTATTTTCTGAACACTGCAGAACAAAACATTAAAACAGCTTTGTCCCTTTGAGAAGCTAGTCATGAGACAGACACTAATTTTCATACTTAAAGAGTTATCTTATAAACAATATCTTACAAATAAAATTACAAAAAAGAAAAAGGAACGCCCTAGAATAAACACTTACTCTAGGTGCGTGCGGTCATATCAAGCCTATAGTCCACAATCGAAAACAAACTAAATCCCACCACACAAAGACGGAGCTATAACACCCAACCTCAACAACGTCAGCATGGGAACTGAGGCATGCTCGGAGAGTAGACTCGGAGTCTCGGACTCTCGAGTCTCGACTCTCGAGTCAGTCTCGTTCTCGCGACGCCTTGGGGAAACGGTCCATCGTGTCATGCAAGGGTGTCATCTTCTATAACCCGAGGTCTTTCATACCATTGCTGTAAATTATAGGCCGTTCTTTCCGAAAGTAACCACTTTTATGACTTTATGACATACGTCGCTTTTGTGATAGATATACTCGTATAACTTTGTTTATAGATTCACTTAGTAGAGACTATACTACTGATTCCGTTTTTTTTTCTCTCTCTCCTTTCATTTATTCCCACGTATGAATAGATACTAACTGAACACAACCTCTAACACTCAAAACGAAAAATGGTAATGACGTGAAGAAGCACCAGGATGAAATGAAAACGAAAATAATGCCCCATGATTTATGGCAGATAAGATAACGTCACGTCGTAAAAGGGATAAACAAATGATGTCCAAGAATAGTCGCAACAATTTCTGTCATAAAGGTCCATCTTTTTAGTGCACGACCTGTATTTTGTTTCACTAGTTACTGCTGTGTTTATCTATACATTTACCAATCTTCAAAATGGATAAACAAACAAAATCGAACGAAAAAACGGCAATGTCATTTACAATGTATTATCTTTCTACAACACGAGGGTTAGGTAGGTAGTACTTCATTTACCTACTAATACATTAATTCGTCGTACCTTTTGCAAATAATATTGTGTCAAAGTAATGTTTTCAAACTTCATAATACATATAAAATGAGACAACATTAACCTACTAGGAAATACGAAACACGAAAAATCAAATATACGAACGCGATTTAACCCTCAAATCTACTTATTTCAGATATTCCCTCCCGGAATTTTAATCTCCTTCTCCATCCCTTACAATACAATGTTTGTTTGTATGGTGTTTTTACGTTGCATGGAACCAGTGGCTATTCAGCAGCGGGACCAACGGCTTTAGGTGACTTCCGAACCACGTCGAGAGTGAACTTCTATCACCAGAAATACACATCTCTCACACCTCGGTGGAATGCCTGAATATCGAACTCGCGGCCACCGAGGTGGCAGGCCAAGACCATACCAATCACGCCACTGAGGCGCTCTACAATACAATGATACCTTGGCATAAGAGAGAGAGAGAGAGAGAGAGAGAGAGAGAGAGAGAGAGAGAGAGAGAGAGAGAGACTCCGTAACAGCGAAACCGACTTAAAAAAACAGTAGCTGTCGTATATATTCAACGTAGACAAGACAGACTGGCTTGTGCGCATGCTCATTATGAGCAATATGTATTCAGAGCATTCGGTAGAAGCGCAGTCGCTCTCTTATCATTAGCGTGACCAAATATGCAGACGGTGAGCAACGCTCAACAGGTTGAGCCGAGGTCATTTAAATATACTCTTGGGTCAACCGATATATAACTCCACCTCGTCAGAGATGAGTAATGACAAGCATCTCTGAAAACCGCACGGGTCCTATATAAATAAAAATGGTCTTTATCAGCAGTATTTTTTAATCGATTAAGACAAGAAATGGTCTAGGGGCCATAGAGTCAAGAGATTATCTTTTTAACTCTCGCTACACACGGCCTTTCTAGTCTGTGGAACCTTCTCAAAAGAGTATTATGTGTCCTTTTACGCTCACTGTTTATTCTGAATAATACTATTCTTAGGCACTCACAAATAATGGTGACTCAATGAAATAACTAATCAAGTATACTCATATAAACAGGATACATAAATCTCATTCGGTCATTTCCTAACGCTCTCCAATGTTCATTCGAAATTGGTTTTAGTCCTCTCTAACTTCAGTTTGTTATCAATCTAAATTTTATCTTTTATACGAAAGCAAAATCGTCAACACAGTAACAATGTTATAAAAAGTAGTACTTGGAATGACGATGTACGAAGTAGTAGTACGTTTATTGGAAAGCTTGCGGGGAATTTCACAATAAAGTACATAACAGAAACACTGATCGAGAAAATACAGCTCAAATTTCATTAGGCCGAACAAGAGTATCTTCCTGCGTATTAAGTGCGTTTTCTCCAGTTGACCCTATTATTTTTCACGTTTTCTTTAATATCTTGTGGTAGCAACAGTTACAACATAAGTAGTACTATAAAAAGTAGATTCACGAATCACAGCAGCATTTGATGTCTAGGCCAGTTCCTTACGACGCTCCTAATTGGCTGTTGATAAGCCAATCACAGTGCTGGAAACTGTCAGTCTCTCTCGAGAGTTCACATAGGCAGAATGTATGATCCACCGATCCCGAGGTATAGCCTACATCTTTCAAACGTATCCCTCAGGAGATGTGGAACATATATCCTGACCATGTTAATCTCGAGAGAGACTAAGAGTTTCCAGGCCTATGACTGGCTTCTCAACAGCCAATCAGGAGCGTCGTAAGGGATGGACCTAGACATCAAATGCACGGTTGATGCGAATCTACTATAGTACTAGTATAATGGCTGTCTATAGCCTACCGCCAGTAATGGTTAATCTGGTACGAAATTTTAAATACTTTACTGGGAATGATTTCAATAAAAATACAGTCTCACTAAATGCTATCATACTTACGAGGGCTCTTAAAATATCACGAATCCTCCCACATTTATAATTTTTTTGGCAAACTGCATCACCGTATAGCCTAATAAATAACCGCAGGCTTCATCGCTCTTCGCCACGGAAAATGAATTCGCATTTGTTTGCGGACTGTCATTAACTCCTATCAGTCTTGCAGTTAACGTAACGATCATTTGGGGGCTGTGCAAACACGCATCATCCACAGCTCATGGCAATAGCTATCGGCTGGACGGCACCGAGTATGATTAACGCAGAGCTCATGTTATAATTAATCAAGTCCGCCCACCCCAAGCAGAGGGCGGGAGGCGGGAGGGGGTACGATCCAGTTCCCTGCTATCTCTTCTTCCTTCACACGTAGCAATTAGACTCAGGCTTCACCTATCAACCTCAAGCGCTTCCGGCATTATTAAAAGATAGCCGTTACTATACCTTGCTATGACAGGGACGGAAGAATAAAGTGGGTTAAGAGGAATGGTGATAAAAGATAATGAAATAGCCTTCTGCTGTACAAAAAGCGTTAGTTTTATCAGCGAGCGGGCACTTTTATGAATTGCAATTCTCCTGCTGATTAATGATCGATGCTGCACTCCAACTATAATTCACTGATAATTAAATTCTTCTTGAGCAAAATAATTTTTAACGTTTAATATCGATCACAAAGATCTCAGGCAAAAACTATAAAAACACCAATTGATCATGTTGGGGGGAGGGGGGATCACTATTATAGGCTCGTTCATTATAAGGGAAGGGGTGTACTATATCATAACTGTAGGGGACACGGTACGTCATGGCAGGAGGAATCGTAAAATAACCTTATTTTCGCTGTAATTATTTTAATAATAATTCACCGAAGACCTGCCCCTTCTCCTCTTCCCAAGAGCACAGCCAAGACTGAAAGATAAACGACAATAATTTAGAAAAACCTTGGCATCACCAAATGACAAGGTTGCCAAAAGCTGCTTCCGAAGTCTGACCTGATGATGTCTTGGTAACTACTGACTGGTTCTAAACACACCATGGCGCTCTCAGGCACCAACGCATAATTATCAACGATGAACGGCATTCTCTTCTTTCGGTATATTGTTTTCAATCTCCCATCCCATATATTAGGTAGATTTGTTTGTATGGGGTTTTTACGTTGCATGAAACCAGTGGTTATTCAGCAACGGGACCAACGGCTTTACCTGACTTCCGAACCGCATTGAGAGTAAACTTCTATCACCAGAAATACACATCTCTGACTCCTCAATGGAAAGCTCGAGAATCGAACTCATTGCCACCGAGTTAAATTAAGTATATCTTGGTTTTACCAGACCACTGAGCTGATTAACAGCTCTCTCAGGGCTGGCCCGAAGGATTAGATATTTTTACGTGGCTAATAACCAATTGGTTACCTAGCAACGGGACCTACAGTTTATTGTGGAATCCGAACCACATTATATCGAGAAATAAATTTCTATCACCAGAAATAAATTCCTCTGATTCCGCGTTGGCAGAGCCGAGAATCGAACTTCGGACCACCAGATTGGTAGGCGAGCGGGAAAATCACTCGCCAACGAGGAACTGTGGCCAACGAGGTGGTAGTCTAAGACCAAACCGACCACGCCACTGAGGCGCTATATAGAATTCGGGGTTAAATTTCTGACTGCAATCACCAACTCGATGATTTTCCAGTTTCTACCCCAGAAGAAAAAGACAAGAAAAGGTGGAAGTTCTCTTTTTATAAATGGTACGAAAGTGCGCAGCAATTCTCGGTCTCAAAAAGATGCTGATATGATTTTTCCCGGTGAAAAAATAAAGTGACACAAGAAAAGATAAAGCTTGCTGACTATCACCAAATGAAAGAGGGCGACTTTCAGGCTAAGATATAGTAATAAAGAAACCAACATGAAAGTGAGCGCAGTAAGAAAAACAGAAATACAGCGGTCAATTACTTTAAAAAATAAATAAATAATAAAATTATCCAAACTAGAAAAATTAATAAGGCAAATAACGATGATTAAAAGATAAATTAAAACTCTCAAGTTTAATGATGAATGGATGGAAAGAACCTGGCCAACCAACATAAAAACTATCGTCCGATTTAAATTTCCGAAGGTTAAGCTAGATGGGATTTTTTTTAAATGATGCAGATGTTTACCGAAAGTCTATAGGATAAAAAAACAGTGCGGATGTTACCGATAGTTTAGCTACAGGGTTTCTAATCCTCATCAAACCAGGAACGATAGGGTACCAAAAAGGGATGCAAACTTGACCTATAATACCTAATATGTTGAACGACGACTACCAAAGATTATTCCAGCCTAATTTTCACTATCTAGTAAGTCAAGTCCAAAACGGTGCCACTGGAAGCCGATAAATTTATGCTTCATACTTCAAAAAGACCTACTTAAAATGTTATCACAGAATATAGGAGACAAGGAAACACCAATTGAAAAAGGTAAACAAATGTAGCCTAACTCAGGTAGTTTTGTAAACATTTTCCTTTTTGCATTCCTTGACATAACCCATTAGGATAAAAAATGGGTTCCAGGACGGAGGGGCAATATTCGCTTCATGTCCCAGGACGGGTGGGCCAGATGAGCAGGCCATGTCCGCCACATGTCCTGGGACGGGTGGGCCTAGCCCGCCGCGGGTCCAGGGATGGTCGGGCGATGTCTGCCTGTCCTGTTACACGTGGTGGACATCACCTGCCCATTCCAGGACACGTAGCAGACATCACCCGCCCGTTCTGGGATACGTGGAAGGCATTCGACGACCGTCATAGGACCCACGACAGGCCCGGCCCACCCGTCCTGGGACTTGAGGCGGACATCGCCGGCCGGTCTCGGGACCCACAGCGGGCCAGGCCCGTTCGTCCCACGACACATGACGGATATTAACCGCCCGGCTCAGGACCTGCAGAGGGCCCGTCCCAGGACACGTAGTGTACATTGCCTGCCCATCCCAGGATCCATTGCAGAAATAGCCAACCCATCACGGAACCCATGGCGGAAGTCGCCCACCCGTCCCGGGACCGGTGTCGGGCCAGACCCACCCGTCCCGGGACCCATGGCAAACATCACCCGTCTGTCCCAGGACCCATGTCTGGCCCAGCCACCAGTCCCAGGACCAGTGACGAACATTGCCCGCCTGTACCAGAACCTGCAGCAGTCCCGGCCCTCCCGTCGCAGGACATGTGGCGGACATCCACCCATCCCAGGACCCGTAGCATACATCGCCTGCCCATCCCGGGGTCCATAGCAGAAATTGCCAGCCCATCCCAGGTCCTGTGATGGGCAAGACCCACCTGTCCCGGGACCCGTGGCAGGCCCAGCCAGCCAGTCCTGGGACCCATGGAGAATATTGCCTGCCTGTACCAGAACCTGCAGCAGGCCCAGCCCTCCCGTCCCAGGACACATGGCGGACATCACCTACCCGTTCCAGGACACATGGCGAACATCACCCACCCATCCCGGGACCTGTGGCAGGCCAGACCCACCTGTCCTGGGACCCATGGCAAACTTCACCCGTCTGTCCCGGGACCCATAGCTAGCCCCGCCCGCCAGTCTTGGGACCTGTGGTGGACATCGCCCGCCTGTCCAAGTACCTGTGGCAGGCCGGGCCTGCCTGTCCCAGGACCCCCGGCAGACCCGGCCTGCCAGTCCTAGGACCCGCAGTGGGCCCATCCCACCCGTCCAAGGACACGTGGTGGACATCACCCGCACGTCACAGGACACGCTGTGGGCCCTGCCCGCCTATCCCGGGACACTTGGCGGACCCAGTCCGCCCATTCCGCAACACATGGCAGACATCGCCCGCCCTTGCCGGGACCCGCTGTGGACATCACCCGCTTGTCCCGGGACCCGTGGCAGGCTCAGCGCCAGCGGGCTCGGCCAGCCCATCATGGGACACGTGGCGGACATCGCCCACCCATCCCGAGACACGTGGCAGACATCACCCGCCCGTCCCAGGACCCGTGGCAGGCCCGGCCCGCCTGTCCCAGGACACGTGGCGGATATCACCCACCTGTCCAGGGACCCATGGCAGACCCGGCCTGTCCAGGACATGTGGTAGACATCACCCGGCCCGCCTGCCCATCCCGGGACCCCTGGCAGGCCCAACCTGCCCATCCCACGACACGTGGCAGACATTGCATGCCCCGACCACCTGTCCCTGGACCCCTGGCGAACATTGCCCACCAATCCCGGGACCTGCTGTGGGTCGGGCCCACCAGTCCCAGGACACTTGGCGGACATCGCCTGCCCGTCCCGGGACCCGTGGCGGGCAAGACCCGCCCATCCCGGGATACATGGCAAACATTGCCCACCCATCCCGGGACCCACGGCAGGCACGGCCGGCCCGTTCAGGGACCTGCAGCGGGTCCGCCCCGCTCGTCCCGGGATACGTGGCGGACATCGCCTGTCCCACCCGCCTGTCCCGGGAACACCGGCAGGCCTGGCCTGGACGTCCCAGGACCCGCAGCGGGCCCGTCCCGCCCATCCCGGGACACGTGGCAGACATCGCCAGCACGTCCCAGGACATGCGGCGGGCCCCACCCACCCGTCCCAGGACACATGGCGGACATCGCCTGCCCTGCCCACCCGTCCCTGGACCCCTGGCAGGCCCAGACCCGTCCCTGGACCCCTGGCAGGCCAGCCCACCCGTCCTGGACCCCTGGCAGGCCCAGCCCACCCGTCCCTGGAACCCTGGAGGCAGGCCCAGCCCACCCGTCCCTGGACCCCTGGCAGGCCCAGCCCACCCGTCCCTGGCCCCACCCCTGGCAGGCCCAGCCACCCGTCCCTGGACCCCTGGCAGGCCCAGCCCACCCGTCCCTGGACCCTGGCAGGCCCAGCCCACCCGTCCCTGGCCACCCCTGGCAGGCCCGGCCCACCCGTCCCTGGACCCCTGGCAGGCCCAGCCCACCCACCCGTCCCAGGACTTGCAGCGGGCCCGGCCCACCCAACCCAGGACATGTGGTGGACATCACCCGCCCGTCCCAGGGCCCGCGACAAGCCAGGCCACCTGTTCCGCAACACGTGGCGGACATCCCCCGCCCTTCCCGGGACACGTGGCAGACATTGCCCACCCGTCCCGGGACCCATGGCGGTCCTGGCCCGCCCATCCCGGGACACCTGGTGGACCTTTCCCGCCCATCCCGGGACCCGTGGCGGGCCTCGCCCACCAGTCCCTACAGAGAGCAACACCTATACTATGCCTTAGAACCAGAATATGCCAATTAATCCTCTCAATTCTCCTGGGGCTTTTCTGAATCCTCCAGTTCTTGTCCTGGCACTCTGCAAATCCTAGTGAATCCTCTGCTGCTTCTCCTGGCACCTCCACGAATCCTACTCAATTCTCCAATTCTCCATGGCCTTTTCTGAAGCCTGGTTCTTCCCCCGGCACCTCCACAAATCCCCTCATTTTCTTCGCCGTTTTTATAATCCTCCCCTTTCCTTTCCCTTCCAGAAATCAATAAAACTAAGAAAACATTTTAACATATTTCCGTTCTAGTTCAATTTCCTTCACGGATTAACAAAGCAAACTTATTACAAAATAAACATCAAAGTTTCCATACAACAAAATTTCCACATCTGATCCGTCTTCGTGAGGCCACCGCAGTCTTCATCGCGCCATTCCTTGAAGATGGACATCTGCTTCTACAGTTTCCAGTTGTCCTTCTCTAGGCGTCTTTATTTCTCATGGAGGTTCTTCTGGTCGCACACCAATTTCTCCTCCGCTCCTCGCAGCTGTCGAACCTAATCTTCTAACTGGTCGTTCTGTTCGCCCTGGACTCCAGCCTTCCTCTCCAGCGACTCCAGGCGACGATTTCCTTCATCTAGAAGGCAATGCCAGCTCGTTCCTCTTGAGTTTCGCCGCCTCAACTTCACACTGGAGTCCACACTTTTCCTTCCAGAGGTCTTCCACTTCCCTCTGCAGGCTCTAGAACCTCAACTCGAGGTCTTTCTCTCGGATTCCATCTTTTCGGTCGCGTCTTTTTGTTCCTGGATTAGCCTCGCCATCCGCGCCGCTTATGCTATCTTTAGCTGCAGGTCTTTCTCCTTCTGTCGTAGGAGTTTCTCTAGTCTCTCAAGCAGGCAGTTTGCCTCTGCCAACTGTGCAATCCCATCCTTTATCCTCTCACATAGGCCATCGGTTCTCTGCGCGATTTCCTTCGAGGTGTCCTTCAGCTGCTGATTTTCTTCTACCATCTTGAGGATCGTGTCTTCCAGCTGGCGTTTCTTCTTCTTCTCTTTATCGTTACAGCTGCGAGCGTGGGGCCTCGTCTTCCCAGGCTTGCTTTTGCAACACCTCCTGAGTGATCTGGTTGGCATGAGTGCGTTCTTCCCTTCCGCCCGCCTTCTGCGTCTCTTCATAGTAGTTGAGCCTCTGTTGCAGCTGAAGAATTGCCCTGTCCAAGTTCACACGCTGCTCTCTCTGGCACTGGATGGCGTCTCGCAAGGCCGCAATTCTCTCGTTCAGTTCCTTTTCCTTGGCCTGTTCAGCGCCATCAACCATCAGTCAGGAGAGAAATTTCACCAGCGAATAGGAAGCCACAGCAAACAAGATGACTGATCTTCCGTATTTCGAACAACAGCTGCTGTCAAGGCCAGGTAAAGGCCACATTCTCTTCAAACTGATATCCATATCTGAAGTATCCAGTTCATATACTCTCCTCTTTCTCGATTTTTCGTTGATTTTCTGTATTCCAAGAGAGATATTTTGATTTATCAAAATATAGCAGGAATGATTCTGAAATATTTTTAATTAGGTCTTGTCTCTTGGTGTTATAAATTACTGAAATCAATCTCTCTCTCTCTCTCTCTCTCTCTCTCTCTTCTCTCTCTCTCTCTCTCTCTCTCTCTCTCAAAAGTTTGCAAGAAAATTAGGGATTTTTTGCGGTCCGTATCTTTTTTTGTCTGCTCTCTCTCTCTCTCTCTCTCTCTCTCTCTCTCTCTCTCTCTCTCTCTCTCTCATCTTGCCCTTAAGGTGGGGAATTCTTCATTTGTTCCTTCATTTAGGTTTAAGGCTTTGCATTCGATATAAGTTGAGAGAGAGAGAGAGAGAGACTGTATTTTTGTGTAGAAAAACGGTGTATTGGTATATTTACATATGACAGTGCATGTGAAATTACTCCGTTTGGAATAGGAAAGCTAATGTGTGCGTGCCATTCTTCGTGTATAATGCTCCAATTGAGGTTTTTATTAATATTATTCTGTCCATCTAGGTTTATATATAGATATATATATATATATATATATATATATATATATATATATATATATATATATATATATATATATATATATTATATATATATATATATATATATATATATATGTATATTATATATATATATGTATGTGTGTGTATATCTATACATATATATATGTATATATATATATATATATATATATATATATATATATATATATAATATATATATATATATGACATAAACGTACCAAAGACTAGTCACATTTTAGACATGCTGTCTTCTATGAACGAGGAACGCCAAAGTACACGGATGAATCAAAAGTACTAAAGCAAAACTCCGCACATATATATATATATATATATATATATCTATATATATATATATGTATATTATATATATATATATATGTATGTATGTATATTATATATATATATATATGTATGTATGTATGTGTGTGTATATCTATATATATATATATATATATATATATATATATATATATATATATATATATGACATAAACGTACCAAAGACTAGTCGCATTTTAGACATGCTGTCTTCTATGAACGAGGAACGCCAAAGTACACGGATGAATCAAAAGTACTAAAGCAAAACTCCGCACACCTGAAAGGGACTATTGAGACCCATACCAACTCATGTCAATAGTGACAGCCCTTACGAAAGCATACCGCGCATGCGCAAGTGTGTGCGCGTGTGTTTAATATACGTGATGTTGCAACATTACCAAGACAGAGAGAGAGAGAATGGCGACAGTTGCTGATGATAATGCTTTTCAGGATTACAAACGGTGGCCGGGTAGTTTTTCTTCTTCTTTTTTCGACATCGCGTATTCAGGAACCTTTTTCTCCTTAAAGGAAATAGTGGTGGCCACAGCTATGAGTGAAAATAGATCAACGTGAAATGACGGTCTGTTCCCTCTGAAAAGACCACGGTACCGACGTAGATAGGGCGGCTATTTACCGCTATCTTTACTATGGTGCCTCCACTTGTATGCATTTGAATTGAAATTTATTCTTGTCAATCGAAATGTGCGTGGTGTGATGGGGTGAACGGCAGTTTTCTAAACGTGTAAGTGTGTGTGTGTGTGTGTGTCCATGAATTGTGTAGACAGCACGCCTGGCGGAATAGTTCCGCTTGTCTGAGCATACCGCGACATGACGTCACTCATAACAGACGAGCCGCACATAAATGGCTGCGCCTATGGTACAATAGAAAATTGGTTGTAAATAATAAGAAAACGCTTATTTCCAAATAAAATGTTCACCGGGGTACTTAAATGTAATAATACTACATCTGAAATGCAACCAGAAGTTCCTCTTTAAAGTCCAGACCGTGGGGAAATTGTCCATTTGACTTAGAACCGAAGGAGAAAATGTCACTCTACTTATCAATTTATCTATTCCGTCGGAATAACAATAAACTCCTTTATGACTCAACTGCATCACGAGAAAAATAAATCATAGTTAGTACCGAAATATGCCCAGAAAGGGTAATTGGACATGAGACTATGCAAATCTTAAGCAAGAATACTACATAGGGATTTACTTACACAATTGACAAATAATAATAATAATAATAATAATTATTATTATTATTATTATTATTATTATGATGATGATGATGATGATGATGATGATGATGATGATGATGATGATGATGATGATGATGATGATGATGATGATGAAAATGAAAATGAAAAATAAAAAATAAAATATAAAAAATACTTATTACAAAATAAAAAATAAAAAATAACAAATAAAAAATAAAAAATAAATAACAAATAAAAAATAACAAATAATAAAAATAAAAAATAAAAAATTTAATAATAATACCGAGTTCTGTTAAAAAATATCCACAATTATATATTAAGAATATATTTCTATGTAAAAATATATAACAAAGACTTTCGAACACCTGAACGGTGTTCCTCCTCAGTGAACGTTAAAATGTAATAAAGAGGATAGCTTCCTCCCAAAGAGCATCTAAAAAGGTGGGCGGGGCGAGAAAATAACAGCCCATCATCGAAGTGCTGGTTCGTGTATTAGGTAATCCCGAACTCAACAGGCAGTTGCGCCAACCTCCTCGATCTCCGAACCTGTGAAGTTGCTCCTGCTTGCACTGCATAGGTGCCATAGTCGGAAACATCCACAGTGACGTCGGCTATCTGGAGAGAGAGGGGAAGAGGAAGCAGAGCATCAGGGTTCACATGGTCAACGTCAGTTTTAAAATTAAAATCTTTTAAGTATTGCCTGGCAATGAAACTGTTTTTAAAAGGGTCTTCATTAACAAACGACTTATTATCCTCAAAAGATATTCCCATGTTTATAGCGGCGCCTTCAACTAATCTTCTCACGTGAGAATCGTCGCTTTTAAAAATATTTTGTGCACCATCCCAATTGATTCTGTGGTAGTAACAACCACCGCAATCATGACATGGAACTTTGTAAACTCCGTTATTTCTCTTGGTACTGTTATTGTTTTTTGTAAGAGCTTTTGCCAAGTGTTTTTGTTGGTATAAAGAATTTCTATGTCCTTTTGGTGCTTATTTATATAATCACCTACTTTTGAGATTTCATCGTGACAGGGCAATGATACACGTTTCTTGTCTTTTACTTCCGTATTATCTTGACAATTGTAAAACTTCTTTTTAGCTCGGCTAATGCCGTCAGCAATAAAATGTTCTGGGTACTTTAAGGACCTGAAAGTGTCTACAACATGTTTGAGTTCTCCGTCCAGAAATGCGGGGTCGCATATACGAAGGCCCCTTAAAACAAAACTCATAATTACATTCCTTTTAACTTGTTGTGAGTGGTGGGAAAAATAATGAATATAATTTTCTTTGTTGGTAGCTTTTCTAAAAACTGAAAATTTGAAAGAGTTACTGTTTACATCCCTAAGAATTAAAACATCTAAGAAGGAAATCTTACCATCAACCTCTTTTTCAACTGTAAACTTTATCGAATCGACAACGTTGGCAGTATAACTGCATAGCAAAACCCCAACTGCCATAGTCTAGCTCGCAGCGGAATAGTTATAGAGATCCCAAAACCTTTTCATTCACAAGGCAAATGATGTCCAGTAAAATATAAATTAATTGATTTCTACCATACCCGTATCCTTCGTTTGTAAAATTGCTGCAGGAACTTCAGCAAAATTATGTACTTGGTCTTGAAGACACTCAACAAACCATCTTGTCTATAAAATCCCATCAGTTTACGTTCTCAGATCATTCTGCTGATATTATATAAGTAAAAAGTTATCTTCACCTCTTTCATACACTATTAAATAAAATTACAGACGTTAATAGTTGTAAAACAGGAGTCTCTTTGTTTGCTTCGTCACCGACGTCGGCAGAACCAGAGTCAAAGTATATAGGGTCTGCTCAACTCGGCAGTGGGGGTGGAGCTAATACTGTGACGTCAGAAGAGTACACTTCCCGTGCTTATCCATTGAATTACTTAAAGAACCTTTATCGCATGGTGTTTTTGATAAAATCTGTAAAGAGGTGACATGCTTGATATTTTTTAATCCCCATTCTCTCATTTAGTCACCAAGCCTTGTTTTATTTCACTTAAAATATCAACACACAGAAACTCCAGCTTTCTTCATATGTTTATTCTTTACTGATTTGCTTACCAATATACTGGTTTGCTGTATTCTCTTCAAGTCCATTTTTCATAGCATGACATCTCTCTCTCTCTCTTCTTTCGGAAAAAGTACAAAAAGGTATTCGTCAATCTGGCTGGATGTAACTGATGACGTTTCACGAGGGGGGGGGGGGGGGCTAGATTTCAGATCTCCCACGAACGCTTAATTTTTTTAATTTTGTGTGCGTAGATAATTTTTTCTGTGCGCGCTTATGGGCTTGAAAGTAATTGTAATTGTAATGTGTTATATACCAATTGAAAGGGCATTCTTTGTACTTTTATGTGGTATATTGCAAAATGTAATAAGATGAAATTTATGTAAGAAAAATGTGGTAAATATTTACATAAAATTTTAACATTTATGGTCCGTCTTTGACCTAGAATTCCTCGAAAATTTCTAAGACCACCTATCAATTTTATTTATGGATTATATAGTAAATTTTATCAGCTTTCTAATATATTTTTCAGTTTCTTTCTATCATCATCCCTTAGTCAGGTACGCTACGAAACGTAAATGTATGTAGTTTGAAGGATGACGTAATTGCACATTTTTGTGTGCGTAGATAATTTTTTCTGTGCGTGCCAGTGGGTTTGAAAGTAATTGTAATTGTAATGTGTCATATATCATTTGAAAGGGCATTCTTTATACTTTAACTTAGTATACGGCAACATATAATAAGATGAAAATTTATATAAAAAAGCCATCGTAAAAATATTTATATAAAAATGTTATCGTGTAGTTTCATAAAGATATGGTCGTTTTATTAACTGATGACGTTTCACAAGGGGCGGGGATAGCCTGATAGGTTTTAGTAACGCCTCGGGAGCAGACCCAATATACTTTGACTCTGGGCCGGACGACACACAAAACGGCCGAAACCAAACAACTTCTGTTGAAATGCCATAGATTTAAACACATACAAGTGAAGCTTCTATATTATTATGTGATGAAAAAGTATTTACAGTAAAATATAAGAAGATAATTTACTTTCTGGTAGTGTTATTAAAATGAATTTGCGCTGGACTCGTCATTCAGAAATTCCATGTATACTGTAAAGAACTTTAACAGGATGTTTTGCCTCGACCACCGATCGAGTGTGTTACATACATACACACAGAGTTTTCATGTTAAGGCAAAATGAGAAGTCAGTGATTAATAAAACAGGAGATAAATGACAACTTTTTGAACGTTCTGTGAATTATCAGAAAATGCCTATTTCAACTTAAAATCGAATAATAGTTGTTTTCCACGTTCTGTTTACGTCGTTCTGACCAGAGAGTAATAACGCTTTGCCTAATTCATAAGTTATACCACCTGTAACGGAGTGAAGGAACAATAAAGCTGTGAGTACTTTACACTTGAAGAAGACTCATGAAGTTATAATCCAATGATGAACAGCACTTGATGTGAAATGTATGGTAAACAAGCGTTCTGTTCAACCTTATGTTGTTAGTTGTCAATTGAATCATAAGCCATTTTTATTTGAAATTGACACCCGTTCAGCTATTTCCACATTAAAGTATAATGATTTCAAGAAGTTAAATTGTACATTACTGAACTGTAGAACTAAATTGCAGGGTTATAACCAAGTGCCAATTAAAGTATTTGGGAAGGTCAACGTTTCAAATTTTCAATACAAACAGCTAAATCATTCAGACGTTGAATTCATAATTGTTGGGTCAGACTCCCCAAATAACTTGATTGGTAGGAATTTAATAGATAAGTGCAATATAATTAATGTCCATCAGTTAAATATAAAAGATTTTGTGGAAAACTATAATGTAGATAGTTTGAAACCTATTAAGAAATGTCAAGCCCGATTGTATCCTAAAGTTGGCCATGTTTCTGTTTTTCAGATGGCCCATACAGTGCCACTGACGTTACGAAGGTTGAGAGTGCGCTGCAAGAGCTTGAAAAAATACGATTATAGAAAGAGTAGAATTCCTAGATTATGCCTCACCAATTGTTACTCTCAGGAAGCAGAATGGATCCCTTAGGGTTTGTGGGGATTTTCGTAAAATAAATGAAATTCTTCATGAATCTAAATTCCAATTACCTAATATGTCAGAATTAATTTCCAATGTGTCTGGATATAAGTATTATACCAGACTTGATCTCAAGACTACTTATTTAGGGTTACCATTTGGTTTCCATTTTGCTCCTGCAATATTTCAGAGGTTCATATCCCAATTGTTAGCTTCTTATGATTTTGCTTATCCATATCTGGATGATTTTGTTATAGGTGGAGATTCACCAGCTGAACATGATAAACGTGCAACTAGAAGAGCCCCATTAACCGTCATTGTTTTCAGTCTGTTTCTTTGTTTAGTTTTAAAGAGGTTAACTTTAATGAACACTCGTTCGCATTCAGCATTAGTGTGCGGCAAGCAAAGAGCAGTTAGAGCAAAATTGGCTAGGTCTGAAAAACTAGACTCTTTTTGGGACACTTCTCCCCAGAACTTCTTTATTTCTGTGCATGCCATTACAAGGAAACTTCTACACCCGTAAAAAGACTCCTGCTGTTGAGCTTTCTTTTCCTGTATGGAGGGTTTTTTAATCCCTGCATAACTTTAACTCCTAGGTACATTTGGTTGTCACTAAGATGCCTGTCATGTCTTTAAGGATTTACAGTATTTAGATAAGTTTTCATTACATAGGTCCTGTCCATAAATGAGAGAAGGAGGTCTCTGAATAGCATGGACACTTTTATCATGGAGAACTGTTATTACTACTTTATCTGACTGGAAAAAGTTTGTTGAACTCAGTAAACTTTGGAAGAACCCAGTCAAGGAACATGAAATATAACTTCATGAAAGGATCATGAAGGTAGTTGATAATCAACTCTGTTGCTAATAGTTTCTCAGCGAGCCACTTCTCCGAGAAAAATAGCTTCAGTGCCTCCCACTGTTCCAATAGTCTTTGAACCACGTTACTATTTTTTTTCCTTTTTAGAAATTAGCCTGTTTCATGGAGGAGTTCACCGACCACTTATATTTGTAATATACTTATCAACACCCTAGAATTATCGAACAAACCGTACGATAATGGAAAATGCTATCGTACATCGTACCAAGGCCCGTTTTTATCGTACGTGTGGCAACACTATCGGGAAGGAAGGTTCTCTCTGGTTCCTGGTTCCTAGGCGCTCACGCCACAAACACGGTTGCGGGCACTCTACACTATGAGGTGCAAAGCTTTATTTACTTTTACCCAAACTCCCTTTCATTTCTTCTTCTTTAACTTTTACCCAAACTCCCTTTCATTTCTTCTTCTTTAACTTTTACCCAAACTCCCTTTCATTTCTTCTTCTTTATAAGTGAGGCAGAGCCGTGTTACTTAGCTTTGATATCCATCGCTTTCCAGGTTAAGAACATTCTTAATTTTGAGGGCTATATCCTTATATATTCTCCCAGTTTTCTGTTAGGGGATAACAGTGTCCCTAAATTTATATCCTTATCTGCTTTTTGTAGCAATTTACACATGAATAAATGTTCGGTGGTGTCCTCCTCCACTACATATTTCACAGACCTCGTCCTTAAATTTGTCCCGGAAGTTAGCCTTTAAGTTCAGCATATTCAGTCTGGCTTTCATAATGATATACGCATCCTTTGTTTCCAGTTCCCTTATGTACTTGTTTTCCTCGAAGTCATCTATGAATCTCAGCTTCATCATTTCTTTTCTCTTTTCTCTCAAAGTCTCTTGGATATCTTGATTAATTTTTATCTTAATTTCGCTTTTCAGTGCTGCTTTGGGATATTCTCTTAGTCCATTAATTTTCCTATCATATTTAGTGCATATGTTCACCACGCTTTTTGTCCAATATTGCCCATATGGGGCTCTTACCCGATCTTCAACTATTTCTTTCTCTCGACTTTAGTGTAACACTGCGCGCTCTTCTTCTTCTTTATTTTAGTAGATATGGCTTCACAGTAATGGGGTCCGGTCGTTTCGACAATATCCCAATGCAGTACTAAATACTGCATTAAAATATTGTCGATGTTATATATGAATAAATTCATTGTTTGCATCCTATCAACATTAAAGAAGTATCTAAACACTTTTAGTAAGTATACTAAAATTGTTTAGATACTTCTTTCAAGTCGTTAGGATGCAAAGCCCTGTAGGGGGGTAGGGCCGTCAGTGAACCTCATGCGGTGCACTGTATGCATTACTGAAGGTTCTTTACAGCGTGCCTTTTGCCCCTAGCAGCAACCACTTTCATTTATTCTCGTTCTTCATCTTACTTTCCACTCTCTCAACACTTTATTCATGGTGCAACTGCGAGGTTTTCCTCCTGTTAGCTACACCTTTCAAACCTTTTACTGTCAATATCCATGTCGGTGGTGAATTACCTCATAGGTCCCAGAGCTCGGGCTTTGGCCTAAATTTCTTTATTCAACTCAACTCGACAGGATGCAAACAATTAATTTACTCATATATCATAAAATCTTTTCCGTTAAAAACATGTTATCTCAAGGGACGTTAATCGGGCACTTGCATATGTGTATATATATTTTTTTCTTTTACAAATACAATATAACAAGTTTAATCGAATAATGCAGTAGGCTTCCCTTCCTTTCCATATTCCAGAATATGTCCGCCTTTATCGAGGAAAAGACTAGAATAGTACACATACAAAATATCCTGTGATTATTCTTAAATAATTGAAAATGCTGAATTAAAATAGTAATGGATTCCAGACAGTTTGACAAAGAGAACAGTGATGTTTCATGACAGAAAAGGGCATGATCCATTAATTCTTACGACAACGTTTGAAAAATTATGTAAATTATATAAGATCGTGGGTTCTTTCAAACACAATCCCCAAGTAACTTACTAAGAATGTGATCAATTTAATGTCAACCACAGCATACTCTTATACAAATGCTGATGTAATACATACATTTCAAATATTTAACTACTGTATGCCGTTTATTTGTCATAGAAAACTTTGAGTGAATACTATCCTTAAATTCTCGTGTAGAATGGATTGGAATATAAAATTTAGGCCAAAGGCCAATTACTGGGACTTGTAGGTACTCCAAGGGAAATTAAGTAAAAAAAAAAAAGAAATTTTAAATGTGTAAAAGATGGAAAACCTCGCAGTTACACCATGAAGCAACTGTCAGGAGAGACTGGAGAGCAAGATGGAAGAGAATATGAAAGGAAGTACAGTTAAAGGAATGAAAGGGGATGCAGCTAATGGGGTTTAATCCTCATGTAAAATGTGTAAAGCATTAATGTGGTCACTTCAACTTGAAAGAATAGTGACTGACAACTGTCATGGTCAATAGGACAAGCAACCTAATTTGATATGATTTATATAGATTTTTGGCATTATGCCCAGAACTGGGGCAACTAAGGACATTCAGCGCTGAAACGGAAATTGACAGTAAAAGGTTTGAAAGGTGTTACAGGAGGAAAATCTCGCAGTTGCACTATAAAAGAATTGTTAGGGGAGGGTGGACAGTAAAATGGAAGAGAATGTGAATGGAGGTACAGTAAAAGGAATTAAAGTAGTTGCAGCTAGGGGCCAAAGGGACACTGCAAAGGACCTTAGGTAATGCCTACATTACACCAAATGAGGTGCAGATGACTCCAAGCCCCTACGGGGACAAGCAACATAATGCCCCTTCCTAGCCCGGGCCTAAGAGGAAAATTAAAGTAGAAAACCAGCTGCCCCCCAACTTACATAACTTCCAAAAGGGTTCAAGTACTGCATTAAAAAATAGAGGTAGGTAGAGAATTCTGGATTCTTGATCATAATCAATCTGTCTAGTTGTTATTGTTCCTTAATTCTTTACTTGCAAAGTCTATGAGTTCTTATACTTCTCTGTAAACTGTTAAGGCTTTTGGCACAAACCTTAATACAGCTATTTATTTTTCTCATGAAACTTCAAGAAAAAACTAACTTCAAGAATAATTTTCATTTGGAAATCGTCTCTGGTTCGGGTTCCCCCAAAAAATATCACTCATCCTTCAACCTTCCATCAGAATTATTTGCAATTCTAATATCCTACTTTCTGTTACCTTGAATTCAGTTATCTTCTTTCAAATTACTGGTATGTCTACTGTAAGGCAAGATTCACTGGAGACCTCTTTTCCTACTCATATTTTTTATCAGCTTCGTGAGATTTCATCATAATTTTTGTCATTACCAGGCAGCCTGCTTATTTGGTACTTGCTTCTTTCTATAACCATTCTAACTTTGTAAGCAGTGCCAAAAACACTTTTAAACTGGAGCTAAAGGTTAAAAGTTACAAAAATCTTTGAGATTTTGCCATTAAATATCAAAATGTTTAGTGAGTATTTCTCCTTACCTGAATACAATATGCTTTCTATGAAGACTATTTTCTAAATTAAAATAGTTTCATCTTGTATGTATTTCCTACTAATGCTGTGTAAGATTTTAAAATGTCATTGTGGAGCTATTTGATAAAAAGGGTCACTGCACTTATTTCTTACCATAATTTGGGAGGTAAAAGTTGACATTAGCAATTTACATCTACCATAATTGATATATTATATTGGGCTCAACACATCAACAGCTGCTACTTCTTGTAATTTACTTCCTTATCTCAGAGATGTTCAATAATAACATCACTTCTAAACATCTAATCAGGAAATTAAATGATGAAACATGGAGATTTTCATTTCTAAAGGCCCATCAATTTTTCTTATAACATGCTGCAAAATAGATTAATCAGGGAACAAGAGGAAAAAGTAAGTTACATTGATATTTATTTTTCATAAAATTACAAAATTTAAAGACTAAATATTCAAGATTAGTACAGATTATCTCATATATTAAACATCAACATAGTGAGGCTGATATGAAATGCAAATCTAACTTTCAAATGAAACAATGGCCATTAAACCATATAGCAAGACAAACTAGACCACGTTCAACTACAGAATGGGGTTCTTAGTGAAGTAGAAACAATGAAACAAATTTTGGATATATGAAATAAAAATAAAAATAGTCAAATTATACCATATGCATTTGCCAGTTCAATATTCTCTAAGTCTATGTATAAATGAGCTTGGAATATAAAATGCCTCAGGAATGTTTATCTTCAGGAATGTTAGCTAACTGCAGTATATCTTTTGGATATGACAGATACCAATATCAAAAAGCAAGAAATCTAAAGTTAGACAAAATAAAGATACTCCTGTTTTTAAACACCATATCCATCTTGATGGAATGTATAGCCAACTCCAGTAAATTTTTTCTATAAGATATTTGTACCAATATTTAAAGAAACAATCTAAAAATAGGAAAAATAAAGTAACATTTTTAAACAGCCATATCCATCTTGATTTTACCATGTGGATTATAATCAACAATTTCGAAATCTTCAAACTTGAAATCCTCAATTGACTTGATTTCACGTTTTATCCTGAGTGTGGGGAAAGGTCTTGGTTCCCTAGTCAGTTGTTCATTCAGAGCATCACAGTGGTTTGAGTAGACATGTGCATCCCCAAGAGTGTGCACAAAGTCCCCAGGCTAAAAAAAATTGAGAAAAATATTGAAAATTACTTTGCATGTAGTAAAAATGGAAAGTAAAACAATAAACACTAAAACATACCAATGAAAAGCAAATTACTACCTTATGATTCTGACGTCAAATGTCATCTGCAGGAGAAAAAAAAAAATCACAAATAGTCTGACATCAGGCAGCATTGAGATGACGTCTGGAGGGTGTTGGGGATAATTTAACTTTACCTCCCATAACAGCTAGGATGTTGAAAGAGAGTTATCATCAAGATAATTCTAAAAAGATAAAAATTCATGCCTATTTTTCCATAAGCTTTTATATGCAATAACAAGAATAAATAGCTATACAATGTACCATTAAAAAGGGAATGTATCATATGTCTTGTCTTCATGTGCAAAACGAATTTGAAATCTCCATTTTCTAAGTAATTATTTATGTAAAGAAAAAACATTGTCTTGGCTTACTTCAATGCAACATTCTATTGTAATTTTGTTTTTCATTTGAATACAGTCATATCTTCCAGCCACTAACTGAACAAAATTGAATAATTATAAAATTGTTCTTTGTAATCATAAATTTTTATCAATTTGGCATCACAGGATTTAAAAGTGCTATTACAGCATCCAGGACTGAATTACTACCAAACTGAATTTTGCCTCACAAAACGCCTACGGTAGTCTGAAGCATGTATAAATGATTTGAAATTTCCACTGTTGGTCAAAACAAACTCTATGTCTTGGCTCCAAATAAGTGATAGAAAATAAAATCCAAGCAAGAGTTCCAGGACTATGGCCAAAAACTGAAAAATGAAAAGCTTATGCCATGCTGGAACAACTGCCATTTACAAGTAACAAAACAATGTTCTCACCTTAAGTTTTGTTATGTGTGCAATCATACAAGTTAAGAGGGAATAACTTGCAATATTGAAGGGCACTCCTAGACCCATATCAGCAGATCTTTGGTATAATTGACAAGATAGTTCACCATTTGCCACATAAAACTGGCAAAGGCAGTGGCAAGGAGGTAGTGCCATTTTTGGTACATCAGTGACATTCCAAGCACACATGATTATGCGTCGATCATTGGGATTTTCATTTATTGTATCAATAACCTGCAAAAAATAAAAAATTAAATTAGTTTTGTGTGATTTTACAATCTACATCATAATTTATTAGATCACCTTTCAACATATGATTAATTATAAAGGATGGTTTATAAAACAAGACAATTTTTTTAAGTAAATTGGATTTTTCCTAACTATACAAACCTGAGGTCCTTTAGATTAGGAATTACTTTCAGCGAAGCTGGAAAAGAAGGCGGTTAGGCAGTTACTTTTAAAAAATTGTCATTTGTTACTACATGATATACAAATCCTCAGACCCAAACTTGGAGGGAGGAATGTCAGTTTGAGTATTTTCAAAGATGACACTTTGGTAAACACATACCTCATGAAAGAGAAGATGATACCTTGATAAACACACTTCAGATCAAGCATTAAAGTCTACCTAGCTTATGATGTCACTTGAAAGCCCTGGGTTGAACAGTATGTACTTTCCTTCAATTCTACATGATGCACAGAATTTTTGCAATATATTTGTACTATAATTTACTGAACTGATACATAATTATGGCTAAGAACAAAATGAAGACTTAATCCATTTGTCCCTGAAATGGGCACACCTAACCACAAACAGAATCATACTGCACTGAATTAAGAATGCTTACATTTGCAATTGCAAAGATTTACAGTAAAATTTCTTAATAACAAGAGGTTAATATTTTAAATACTTATTCTGCAAATATCTATGATTAAAAAATTTTATCAACATGGTACAAAAGTTAATACAGTTATAAAATTCAATGAAGATTTCTGTTGACTAGTAATGAGGTACAGATTTTCACTTAATATATTTGATGAGTTACCCTCAGAACTCACCTCCTTCAGCTGGTCAACACCTTTTCCAGTGTAATCTGCATGCATATCAGAGTACTCGGCACCAAAATGACGCCACTGAAAACCATACACTGGTCCAAGATCCCCTTCCTCTCTGTGAATAACAAGTGTTCAAATTGTTTGGAGAATAACAAAAACTGTTTAGAATTAAGATAACATTTTTTACCTCAATTATTCCACTTCAAATATTACTTGGTGCTTAAACACTGTACAAAATTTAGGCTATATAGACTAACACTAGGGCTACAGAAGCCATTCAGCACCAGGCTTATAAGGACTTATTAAATGCATTCAAAGACTGATATATGGATATATACAGTAGATAAATATACATATACAGGCAGCCCCCAGTTATTGATGGGGGTTCTGTTCTTGGCGGGGTGTTGATAAGCAAAAACCACCATTAACTGCAACTTGGCAATTTATGGCGCTTACGGCACTGATAACCGGTTAATGGCACCTCTATGCTATGGTGCCACAACTAGGCGCCAATAACCGGAACTCGGTACATTCTGGCACCATGAATCTCCGATTCTATGGTGCTAGATAAGCGCCATAAAACTGAATCGCCATTAAACGAGTCTGCCAATAACCAAGGACTGCCTGTATACATATACAATATATATATTTGTATATTTTATTATATATAATATACATATATATGTTAAATCTACTGGTTTTCTTAACCAGATGATATATAAATGTAGTAGCCACAATGCCCTCATAACTTCTCAAATTCTTTACTCTTTTTTTAAATAATCTTATCACTACAAAGCCTTGTGATCCAACTTCAAAGAAATATGAGAGAAATCATGATGTCCAGTAGCAGGAAACGTACCCATGATACCATAATCATGACGAGATCACCTTGCCGACCTGAAGAAAAAAGCAAATATGATTAGACCTTTTGCTCCAAGGGGAACTGCCCTACAGAGCAGGAGGCCCTTGTGAAGAGATCATCCAACATCCCGCCCCAATCTTCGCCTGACGCGAGCGAAGAGGGTAAAGGAGAAATCCCTCCCAAAGGAGAGACTGCCACAAGGAAAGGTTGCCAGGAGAGAGATTAATGAGGACCAAGGAGCGGCTACCAATGGCACCGTTGGAAGCAAAAAAACTTTCTGACGATGCTCAGCAACCCTCTTCTGAAGTTTCCATCTAGAAAAGTGGCCAAAAGCAACACTCAGCACAAGTCACAAAAAATATACAGTCATACCCTTTTACAAGCAAAGGGCAGGAGGATGAATGATAGGGGAGCGAATGTTACACCCTCAGCTGCCAACCCCAAGACACACGCTTGGGGAAGACGGCCTACACAAGGATATCACAAATCGTAGGTCTGCTTATTAATACATATCAATCATACTATATACAGTAGACACAAAAAGTTAAAAAGATCCCATCGGGAAAAAAAGAGAGCTTAACGACAGTCAGGCAAAGAGCTCATGAAAACAAGTCTGCATCACATGACGGCCAAAAGCAAACTGGAATGTTTACGTCCTAGTTGGCAGGCACTCCCACCTACCGGACAGCAGTTACGGCTGAACCACCTTGTTCAAGAGTTTACCAGCCATTTTCCAGCTTCAACAAAAGTAATTCCTAATGTAAAGGACTAATGGTTTGTATACTGTGTTAGAACAAAGTATATTTAGGAAGGGGAAACCCCCAAAAAAGTAATCATCATCCATTCATATATATGCAATGAATGGCAAATCGCATACTGAATCACTTATAGAATATACTAACCAAGATAATGTTAGCAAAGTGAAAATGTGATAATGATCCCCATGAGAGTATTCACTTTCATTGTTTAAATGAAGACTCAAGGACAGATTTAATAGGGTAGCTCCATTATCCTTCCAATACCCACAAAGTGCTCTCTTCTAATTGGGTAGAGGTAAAAATGCA
>NC_061093.1:43517507-43605583 GCF_015104395.2 Macrobrachium nipponense
AGAGGTAAAAATGCATTACAGGAGTTTGTATATACACAAGTACAATAATGTTACTTAGTTTTTAAAAGTTTATGTGGAAGAACAAGTATTTAAGCCTGGAGGAAAAAATAAAAGAGATCATTAGTAAACATATACGTATACATTTTTACCTGTCAGGAAATCCTGATTTCTCAAGAAATTCCTTGGATGAATTTCCATCCCAAATATGAACTCCCTTTTCCTGAAGCTCTTTTGCATTTGTTGATCCTCGGATGAACCAGAGAAGTTCCTCTGCAACACCTCGCCAAAAGACCCGTTTAGTAGTCAGCAGAGGAAAAACACCTGTTCAAAAGCAATGTGAGATATGTTTTACAGACATTTCAGTTGAAAAAAAAGCAGCATTTACTTGACCTCTAAGTCTTTGCCAAATTTTAACATTTTTCAGTGGTTTGCAATCTAAAGTATTTTGTCTATTAAGAATCAAATGTATCATACTATTACAAATAAGTTAAACAAAGGACTGATGGACTACTATTATAAAAAAGTTAAACAAAGAAGTGGACTATAAAAGTACCTCAAAAAATGAAAAAATAAATGAAACATTAGGCTATATATGCTATTTACCTAATAGATGCAGTTACATTCCACAAGCATAATACTGTAGTGGTAAAGTTGTGAGGGAGGCAACAGCAGGATGAGTCATCAACAAAACTATGGAACTCCAACACTTACCATCTCTAAGAGAAAATCTCATCTGAGCTCCAAAGAGTGAAAGTGTGCCTGTTCCCGTTCTGTCTCCTTTTTTGTTGCCAGTTGTCATTATTCTTCTAATTAAGTCTAAATACTGGTACTCCTCATGCCTTTCTGTCTGTTAAAACATGATATTTTTGTAATAAATAAGGTTTAATATATACAGGCAGTCCCCAGCTTACGACGTTCCAAGGTTACAGCACTTTTCAATTATATTTATCAGAAATTATTTCCTGGTTTACAACGCATGTTCCAGGGTTGCACCGATCTGGCAGAAGAAATATGACTCCAAAAATGCAAAATAATCAATATTTGAAGGCTTTTTTTATGAAAAATGCAATAAAAATGCAGTTTACATAATTTATAATACACCCAAGCATTAAAAGTAAGGTTTTCTTAGGATTTTTTATGATGCCCGGCTTACGACAATTTTCAGCTTATGACGCATCTCAAGAACAGAACCCCCGTCGCAAGCCGGGGACTGCCTGTACTTACCCAGTGATTACATAGCTAAAGTTTCCCACGCTCGGCAGTTAAAATTTTGAAATTTGCGGGTCACGCCAATTGTTTTGGGTAAGTGACAAGAGCCCCTCCCATTTTCAGGGTACAGAGAGGAACAACATAGCAAAGAGCTCAATTTGTTTATGACCTTGTGTCCATGCAAGGGGGGGAAGGGGGGTTCTGATCATGTAATTATTACTGGGTAAGTATATATAAATATGGTATTGTTATGATACAATAAAGTTTTATGCATACTTACCTGGCAGGTATATATATAGCTTATCCTCTTGACGCACTGGCAGAATTTCAAAACTCGCGGCAACCGCTAGTACACTGGTAGTTCAGGTGATGGCCACCCCGCTCCCGTGGCGCTGGTACTTGGAACTATTCCCGTTTTCCTCAGATTTTCTCTGACCCTGTCTCCTGAGGGAGGAGGGTGGGAATTTAATTATATATACCTGCCAGGTAAGTATGCATAAAACTTTATTGTATCATAACAATACCATTTTTATGCATGACACTTACCTGGCAGTTAATATATATAGCTGATTGACACATTTGGAGGTGGGTCATAGACAGCAACATCGTCATAATTCAAAAAATTAACTAAATTTTTAGAACTATGTATTATGTTCCTTACCTGCTAAGGTAGCTGACTTCGTAGGTCCTGCCTCTTAGCCTGCTAAACCTTAGTAGCTCTCAACTAGGACGTGACCTGTTTGTTGAGAAAGCTAACAATAAGGGCCTGACAACTGGACGTGACCAATTTGTTGACAGAGAACCCTAGCCCTCATTTACCACGGCATTCATGCTAGGAAAGTTAGTCACCTGAACCACACACACATATAATAAACACTAACCAACAGACTGAGCTGGTCTTAACCTTCTCAGACAACCATAAAAACACTATAACCTAATTAATATAAAACCTAGCATGTTATTAGGTTATGGGGTGGAAACTCCTTTGCCCAGTACTGTACCTGAGGATACATACGGGCCTAACGTTTGACAATTATCAAAAGTTGTCTTCACGTCTCTAAGGTAATGAGAGCAAACACAGAGTTGTCCTCCAATACGTTGAATCTATAATGTCCTTGAGGGCTAAATTTTTTCCTGAATGCTAAGGACGTAGCTACTGCTGCTCTCACCTCATGAGCTTTAACTTTAATTATACCGAAGCATTCCTCCTGACAAAGCAAATGAGCATCTTTAATGACTTCTCTTACAAAGAAGCCATTGCGTTTTTAGACATAGGTCTAGTAGGATCTTTAACGGAGCACCACAGAGAACATGAAGTTCCCCTAATGCTTCTTGTTCTTTCTACGTAAAACCGTAAGGCTCTTACTGGGCAAAGAACCCTTTCTTGTTCTTGACCTACCAGATCAGCCAGTCCTTCAATCTCAAATGATCTTGGCCATGGATGCGAAGGATTCTCATTCTTTGCTAAGAACTCCTGTTGAAAAGAACAAACTGCTTTGTTGTGCTTCCATCCTATTTGCTTGTCAATAGCTTGCAGCTCGCTAATCCTTTTAGCTGTAGCTAAGGCTACTAAGAAGATAGTTTTCTTCGTTAGCTCTCGCAAAGGCGCACTGCCCATAGGTTCGAACTTATCCGTCTCCAAGAATTTGAGAACGACATCCAAATTCCAAGAAGGGGTTCTGCACCGTCGATCCTTCTTTGTATCAAACGATCTGAGGAGATCTCTAAGATCTGCGTCATTGGACAGGTTTAAAACCTCTGTGTCTAAACACTGCAGACAACATACACTATAGCCTCTAATCGTCTGATTAGCCAAACCTAGTTTCTTTCTTCAGGTATAGCAGGAAATCTTGCAATCTGTGTCACAGAGGTACTGGATGAAGAAATCTTCCGATTCTTACACCATTTACGGAAGTTCTCCCACTTCGACTGTACACTTTGATAGTCGATGGCCTTCGTGCTCTTGCAACTGCCTTCGCTGCTTCTCTAGAAAACCCCCTCGCTCTGACAAGTCTTTCGATAGTCTGAACGCAGTCAGACCCAGAGCGAGGGTGTTCTTGTGGAACCTGTCGAAGTGGGGTTGTTTGAGAAGATCTACTCTCGTGGGTAGACTTCTCGGAGAATCTACTGTCCATTCCAGTACCTCTGTGAACCACGTTTGGGCCGGCCAGTATGGGGCTATCAGGGTCAGCCTTGTTCCTCGACTTTCCCTGAATTTTTTCATTACCTTTCCTAAAATCTTGAACGGGGGAAAAGCGTACGCATCTAGGGACCGTCCAATCTAGTAGGAAGGCATCGACTGCGGACTGCAAGAGGGTCCGGGATTGGAGAACAATAGTTCGGTAACCTCTTCGTCGCTGTGCGGTAGCGAAAAGATCCACTACTGGAGTGCCCCGAGCTTCCACAGTCTCTGGCATACTTGAAGATGCAACATCCACTCCGTGGAAAGCACTTGTCCGTCCCTGCTCAACAGATCCGCCCTGACGTTCTTCTCTCCCTGAATGAACCTGGTGAGCAGGGTGACGTTTTCTCTCTGCGACCAAAGAAGAATCTCCTTCGCCAGGTTGCAAAGGGACAACGAGTGGGTTCCTCCTTGTTTCCGTATATATGCCAGCTGTGGTATTGTCCGCGTTGATCTGCACCACTTTTGCCGCTGATCCACGGTCTGAACGCTTTCATAGCCAAGAAGATCGCCATCAGTTCCTTCCTGTTTATGTGCCATGCCTTTCTTCTTCGCTCCAAAGGCCTGACTCCTCCCGAGGGCCCAGCGTCGCTCCCCAGCCTGCGTCTGACGCGTCGGAAAATAATATCCGGTCTGGGTTCCTCTGCTGGAGTGACGTACCCTCTGACAACCTCTCCGGAACTAGCCACCACTTTAGTTCCTCCTTTATCTTCGAAGGAATTGGAAACCGGAAGGAATCTGGTTGCGATCTTCTTGGCCAGACTTCGTTCAGAAAGAACTGTAAGGGCCTCATGTGAAGTCTCCCTAGTGAAATGAACCGCTCTAACGAAGAGAGTGTCCCCAGCAGGCTCATCCACTCTCTCGCTGAGCATTGGTCTTTCATTAGGAATTCTTGCACTTTCCGTATACACATGGTCTGCCTTTGCGGGTGACGGAAAAGCCCGAAAAGTCACTGAGGATATCAGAATCCCCAAATAAACTAGTTCCTGAGAGGGGATCAATCGTGACTTTTCCAGGTTCACCATCAGACCCAGTTGCCTGAGTTTAATTCCAATGTTACGTCCGTGTCCTCCAGACATTGCTGTTTTGATTGTGCTCTTATGAGCCAATCGTCGAGGTAGAGAGAGACTCTGACTCCTGCCAAATGAAGCCACTTCGCCACATTCGACATCATTCTTGTAAAAATTTGAGGCGCCGTGCACAGCCCGAAACACAGGGCTTTGAATTGATAAATCCTTCCCTGGATCACGAATCTCAAATATTTCCTGGACCTTGGATGAATTGGAATATGGAAGTACGCATCCTGAAGGTCCAGTGTTACCATCCAGTTCCCCTGGTCGTACCGCTGCCAGTACTGAATCGTTCGTCTCCATCGTAAACTTGGTCTTTTCTACGAACAAGTTTAGCTGGCTTACGTCCAGTACCGGCCTCCAACTTCCTGATGATTTCGGTACTAGAAACAGACGGTTGTAAAACCCTGGGGATTCGTGATCCAGAACCGGTTCTATTGCCCCCTTTTCTATCATGGTGACGACCTGATGCCAAAGAGCCTCTCTCTTCTCTAAATCGATGTAATGAGCCCCTAGGGCTCTCGGAGCTGTAGCGAGAGGTGGTTTCTTGAGAAAGGGAATCTTGTACCCTTCCTTCGCTACCTTTACGGACCAAGGATCCGCTCCTTTGCTTTGCCAGACTTCCCAGAAGTCTAAAAGTCTGGCCCCCACACAAGTCTGGAGGACTTCTGCCTCATTGTTTGGTTGAAGTTTTGGCCCCTCTTTTGGTTGGAACTCTTTTCCCTCTAAATGCTGGTCGAGCGAAAGTCCTACCCCGAAAGGGCTGCTGTGCTGTCTTCGTATCCTTCGTAGTCTTATTCATGACCTTAGAAGGTAAATACTTCCTTACCGATGACGTAAGAAGATCTTGAGTCGCCTTCTGAGTGAGGGAGAGAGATATGTCCTTAATGATCTCTTGCGGGAAGAGCTGTCCTGACAGAGGAGAGAACATCAACTCCGACTTTTGCGCGTTCGACACTCCTTTAGCAGCGAACGAGCATAAGAGATGTCTTTTCTTCAAGACGCCTGCTGTAAAAATTGAAGCCAATTCATTAGCTCCATCTCTCAAGGCTTTATCCATACAGGACATAATACTACTCGACAACTTCGGATACTGACGACTCTTCCATCTCCGAAGTTCGAGCCAGGGCCCCCAACGACCAGTCAAGAAAATTAAACACCTCAAAGGTCCTAAAGATACCTTTGAGTAAATGGTCGAACTCCGACGAAGTCCACCACACTTTGGCTGAATGCAAAGCATGTCTACGGGAGCTATCCACTATGTTGGAAAAGTCTCCCTGGGAGGAGGCAGGCACTCCCAGGCCAAGACTTTCCCCCGTAGCATACCAAACCACCAGACTTCGAAGCCAACTTGGCCGGAGGAAATACAAAAGAAGTCTTCCCCGACTCTTTCTTCTCCTTCAACCACTCTTTACGCGTTGAAGGGCTTTCTTGGCCGAAATGGACAAAGTCATTTCAAAAAAACGACGATTTCTTGGCTGTCTTCGTCTTCGAAAATTGCGACAAAGGCGATGGCGGGCCTGAAGGTTGAAAATCTCCTTCAAACAAAGAAAGAAGGCACTCTGTTAGCCTCCTGTAGTCCGAAGAAGGAGCTTCCGTCTTGTCCTCTTCCGCACTCTCCGCAAATTCTTCCTCCTGCGAAGAAATATCTTGAAAACCAAGATCCTGCTGACTCTCCAATTCAGAGTCCTTATGCAGCTCTTGTTTAGAAAGCGAATGCGGCACTGACTCCCTATAAAACTCCTCTCTTCCTTGTCGAGACAATGTTTTGACTTGCTGCCGCCTGCGTCCTGCGTCCTCCTGAACGTATGCGTCCACCATGCGTCCATCACTTCTCCTCTTGCGTCCTGCGTCCTGTACTTCGTCCTTCTTAAGGGACGCACTGCGTCCTGGATCGCGTTGTACGTCCTGCGTCCTCTTGGAGGACTTAACCGGGAGAGACGAGTCCTTACGTCTAACCGAAGGTTGTTCGGGCTTCTCCCATGATTGAACAATCAACTGCCAATCTCTGCTGCATGTCCCGCAGCACCTCCTTCGTTTCCGCCTCCTTACGAGACTCCTGATGATGAGGAGATCGAGGACGCACCGGGCTAACACGAAGAGGCGAGCGAACTTCCAACCTGACCGTGAAATCCTCTTCCTTTTGATAGGGATCATCTCTTCATCCTCCGATGAAAAAATCTCAGGGCTACACCACCCTTCTTGGTCGAAAGCCCTTTCCTCCTGTGAAGAGGACGGAAAGTATGACCTCTTGAGAGGACGCGATACTTCCGCGAACCGCCTACTCTTTCCCGAGGCTGAACTATCCGAAGAATAACGGCACTTCCCAGTATCGCCTTTTCTATGGCGTACTGCAGCAGCCTGGGACTTATCAACAGGACTGCCTGAAGGGACGACTGATCGCAAGTCAACCCCTCTCGCCTCCCTTCGACTGTCGGACATGGCCTTCTCCCCTTGGGTCTGGGAGCTTGACAGAGGTCTCGGTCTAGGAGCACGAGAGAGACGATCAGGCGCCCCCATCCACAACACTGTCACCAAAACACTTCCACTTTGTCTGTTAATCGTTTAATTTGATCTCCCATGGACGCAAGGGCAGCGAACACTTTCACTATTTGTGGATCAGTAGTATCCTCAGATACAGCAACTGGAGCAGGAGAAACCTGGGGGGAAGGTGTTACATCTACATGGAATGAGCTGGAGAAGACACATGCAAGGAATCATCCAAAGGTTTACTCGAAGATCCCGATCTTTCACTCCTAGATACAGATCTTCTAACCCGATCTTTTTCTAATCTCTCCACATACTTCATAAGAGCCTTCCACTCTTTCTCATTCAGACACTGACATTCATTGCACCTATTGTCCCACGTACATACAAACTCCCGACACTTCTTACAAATAGTATGTGGATCTACCGATGATTTCGGCAGTCTCACCTTACACCCTTCTTTCACACAAACTCTAAACATACTTCCTGAATCAGACATACTAAAACAAGATCCAAACAAAATGCGATTGCCACTCTAACTTCGTGAATACGATACCAATATCCAAAAGTCAGATAACGAGCAGGAAATTCTAACAGAGAACCAACAACGATGTTGCCGTTCGGCTGGCAGAGAAAATCTGAGGAAAACGGGAATAGTTCCAAGTACCAGCGCCACGGGAGCGGGGTGGCCATCACCTGAACTACCAGTGTACTAGCGGTTGCCGCGAGTTTTGAAATTCTGCCAGTGCGTCAAGAGGATAAGCTATATATATACCTGCCAGGTAAGTGTCATGCATAAAAATATCATTTTTATAAGTAACTTATCCAGTAACTACATAGCTGATTCCCACAATGATAGGAGGTGGGATGCACGGACATATCTACCCCAAAACAATAAGCATGATTATGAATTTGGAAGTAGAAAATACCTCTAACATTGACACAATGTTTGTTATTTCCTTACCTAATAAGAGAGCTGCTGCAGATAAATACTGGCTCTGGTTTGATGCTCATCTTATCTAGTAGAAGCTTGGCTGTATACCTGTGGAGCGCCTGCTACTTCAATGGGGACTTTGCAGCAAAGGATGATTCCGACTGCTAGCAGAGAACACAATTTGCCCCTGCCCAGGCCGCAGTACCATAATCAACAACATTAAAAATTCTATTGTCAAGGTGAGGAGAAAATATGAAGGGAGAATTGCTCTCTACACTTCCTCCCCCAACACCGCGCTAGCTGCTGTAAATGAGTTTGTTTCTTTTGTAAAGTGAAAGCCCATGAGTTAGGGCAGTCACCACTTCTTTGGCGTTCAAATGTAATTTATCCCTCTTGTCTATTTTACAAGTGACTATCTGGAAATGTAAATTAGTTTTCACTTCTATGCGATATGTAGACGGTTTACATGTGTTGTAAACCGTCTACATATCGCACAGAAGTGAAAACTAATTTACATTTCCAGATAGTCACTTGTAAAATAGACAAGAGGAATAAATTACATTTGAACGCCAAAGAAGTGGTGACTGCCCTAACTCATGGGCTTTCACTTACAAAAGAAACAAACTCATCTCCCACTAATGAATGGGCTTCCAAGATGATATCTCTAAGGAAGAATGCCAGGGCATTCTTCAAGAGAGGACATAAAGGATTCATCACTGAACACCACAGACTGTTCGAAGGTCCACGAACTCCCTCAGTTCTGTGAAAGTAATATTTAAATGCCCTCACAGGGCATAGAATTCTTTCCTCCTGGGCCCAAATTATTAGAACATTCTTGATGAAAAACGAATGAGGCCATGGTTGAGAGGGTATCTCATTCTTTGCCAAGAATTCCAGTGAATATGAGCATACGAACTGCATTTTCCTGGGAAAAACCAACTTTTCTGTCTATAGCATGGACTTCACTAACTTGTTTTGCCGTACTGCAAAAATGGAGGAGCTCTTGACACTTACCCAAAACAATTAGTGCAACCCACGAATTTCAAAATCTTAAATTCCGAGCGAGTGCAACTTTAGCTATGTAATAACTAGGTTAATTATATAAAATAAAAAATCTTACAATCATAATAAAAATAAAATGTTTTATTTTTCATGTATCTTTACAGAGACCTTATTTTCTTCAAGGCCACAGACTTTCCTGAATACTTCTACAACACCTAAGGTTTGTACATTCATGGGTACAAAATCTACTGAAGGTCTGATATCCAAGAAACATATAAAAATAGTAATAAAAACAAAGCAAAGCAGTAAGTTTTAGCTTTATGATACCCTAATACCTAATACCCCAAAATAAAGAAACTGCATACAATGAATGTTCAGTTAAGTATATCTTAGTTTTACCAGACCACTGAGCTAATTAACAGCTCTCCCAGGGCTGGCCCGAAGGATTAGATATTTTTACGTGGCTAGGAACCAATTGGTCACCTAGCAACGGGACCTACAGCTTATTGTGGGATCTGAACCACACTATATCAAGAAATTAATTTCTATCACCAGAAATAAATTCCTCTGATTCCACGTTGGCCGAGCCGGGATTCGAACTTCGGACCACCGGATTGGCAGCCGAGATACAATGGAACAATGGATGATATATGAACATGTTAACTGGAGGCTTCAAATAGCAGATGGATCAAATTAAACAAAAAATTTCAAATGAAATTTAGAAAACTCCAAAGGAACAGTTGTGAGTGAAACAAATGGTCTGACCATTACTCAGTACACTTAGTACCTGCCTCCATTTTAGTCTCTCCAAACCTGGATGTCATACTTCTTTAAACTTCATACTGCTCTCATTTTTACATTGATTGAAGGAAAACATCAATCTAGCAAGTCTTAATTCTAGAAATGTGACTCAGCAGTCTCTCTAAACTACTTTATAATAAAGTCTAATACATATCCCTTTGGTTTGTAAATTACTCCTCAAAAAGACTTATTACAAAGTAAAATAACTTGCACTAGTATATCAGCTAATACCAAGAAATTCTAATACCCTACTGGAAAACCATGTATATATTGACTAAGAGTATGATACATAAAAAAAACAATAAAAAATAATAATTACCTGTTCAGTATTTTCCACTGTTCCATCTTTCGAACAATTTTCAGCATTCTTTTCTGTGTTGTCTGTAACCATTGTAGACACTGAATGAGGAACCTGAAAAGAAAAAAATGTTATTGTTATAATACAATTAAGTTTGTTCATACTTACCTGGCAGATATATATATAGCTGTATTTCTGACGTCCGACAGAATTTCAAAATTCGCGGCACACGTAGTGGGGCGGCCAGGTGGTAGTACCCATTCCCGCCGCTGGGCGGCGGATATCAGGAACCATTCCCATTTTCTATTCATATTTATTCATGGCCCTTGTCTCCTGAGGGGAGGAGGGTGGGCACTCTAAGTATATATATCTGCCAGGTAAGTATGAACAAACTTAATTGTATTATAACAATAACATTTTGTTCATGAAACTTACCTGACAGATATATATATAGCTGAATCACACCTTCGGATGGTGGGTAGAGACAGACTAGGATTTTTTAGGAAATTTAAAATCAAATAAAAGATTATCTTATTGGTTCCTTACCTGATAGCAAAGTAGACTATGTGATTACTGTCACCAAAAGCCTGCTTATGCTTTAGCAGAGTTGCCAGCCAGGTGTTGACCTGTAGTGCTGGTGCTCTCTGGATGCTCTGTCAACGGGGGCGTGACCACAATGTGACAAGACCATCTAGGCAAACATATGGCAGTAACACAGCAACCGACCACCACCTGACCAACTAACGCCAAAAAACCCCTGATATTAACACTATGGAATGGGAGATTTCACAGAAGATCTCACCATCAACCACAAAACACAAAAACTAACCTAACTAAGCTAAGGGATAGGGAGAGAGCTACCTTCAGCCCCCAAAACTGTGTCTGCCGAAATGTAAGGTCCCAAAGAACTACAGTTCTCGTAAATCGTCCTCACATCCCGGAGGTAATGTGAGGCGAATACGGAATTGCTCCTCCAGAAGGTGCTATCAAGAATATCTCTTATAGACATGTTCCTTTGGAAGGCAAGAGAGGTAGCTACGGCTCTGACCTCGTGAGCTTTCACTTTAAAGAGGCTCATATCAGTCTTCTGGCAAGATGAATGAGCCTCTTTAATGACGTCCCTCAAGAAGAAAGCAACAGCATTCTTCGACAACGGTAAATCCGGTCTCTTCACCGAGCACCAGAGATTACCTGAGGGACCTCTTATCTCTCTAGTCCTATTCACATAGAACTTGAGAGCCCTGACAGGGCACAGGGCTCTCTCTGGTTCTTGACCCACGAGACTCGATATTCCTTTGATATCGAAGCTCTTTGGCCAAGGATTAGACGGGTTCTCGTTCTTAGCCAAGAAAGAAGGGTTCAACGAGCAGACAGCGCTGTCTCCCTTGAAACCCACTAGGCTACTGAACGCTTGGATTTCACTAACTCTCTTCGCCGTCGCCAGAGAAGTTAGGAAAAGCGTTTTCCTCGTCAAGTCCCTTAGAGAAGCTTCATGGAGAGGCTCAAAGGGACTAAGCATCAGATGTTTCAATACCACATCTAAATTCCATGAGGGCGGTCTTGCCTGTGGAATTTTGGTAGTTTCAAACGACCTTAAGAGATCGTGCAGATCCTTATTGTCGGAAAGGTCCATTCCTCTGTGGCGAAAAACGGCAGACAACATACTCCTATAACCTTTGATTGTAGGAACTGCCAATTTTTGCACATTTCTTAGATGGAGAAAGAAATCTGCTATCTGATTCACAGAGGTCGTGGAAGAGGAAATTCCTTCCTTCTTGCACCATGCCCTGAAGGAAGACCACTTAGACTGGTAGACAGCTCTTGAAGAGGCTCTTCGAGCATTAGCGATTGCTCTCGCAGCTGCCTTTGAAAAGCCTCTCGCTCTGGCCAGCTTTTCGATAGTCTGAACGCAGTCAGGGCCAGAGCGGAGAGGTTTTGGTGAAACCTTTTGAAGTGAGGCTGTCTGAGTAGATCTCTCTCCAGGGCAAACGGTTCTTGGGAAGTCCACAAGGAACGTCCATGACCTCTGTGACCACTCTCTTGCTGGCCACATTGAGCAATCAGAGTCAACCTTGTCCCTTCTGACGCTGCGAACTTTCTCATTACGTCCCCCATGATCTTGAATGGGGGAAAGGCGTAAAGATCCAGGTCTGTCCAGTTCCAGAGCAACGCGTCCACTGCAATTGCCCCCGGGTCCATAACCGGGGAGCAATACAGAGGAAGTCTCTTCGTCCTCGATGTTAGCGAACAGGTCTACTAGAGGACGTCCCCACAATTTCCATAACTTTTGACAGACTTTCCTGGTGCAAGGTCCATTCTGTTGGCAGCAGCTGATTCCGGCGGCTGAGAAGGTCCGCCCTGACATTCTGAACCCCTGCCACGAATCTTGTCAGGATCTTGATGTGCCTTGCGTTTGCCCATAGTAGAAACTTCCTTCGCCAGGAGAAAAAGGGATCTGGAGCGAGTCCCTCCCTGATTCTTTAGATACGCAAGGGCTGTGGTACTGTCCGAGTTGACTTGAACAACCTTGCTTGACAGCTTCTCTTCGAAGAACTGCAGCGACAGGAATATCGCTGCCAGTTCCTTTACATTGATGTGCCAGGCTACCTGTTCCCCTCTCCAGGAGCCTGACACTTCTTCCCCCCCTAGTGTTGCTCCCCAACCGGAAGTGGAAGCGTCTGAGAACAACACTAGGTCGGGGCTCAGAAGATTTAAGGAGAGGCCCTCTCGTAACTTCTGAGGGTCGAGCCACCATCTTAAGTGAACTCTTACATCGTTGGAGATCCTTAGGATCGCATTTAGGTCCCCTTTCGACTTCCATTCTTCCGCAAGGAAGAATTGAAGAGGCCTGAGGTGCAGTCTTCCCAGCGAGACAAACTTTTCTAGTGAGGAAATGGTGCCCAGCAGAACTCATCCACTCTCACCGAACAAGCTTCTCTCTCTAGGAAGGCTGCGACTTTCTCTAACCCCAGTCGCTGACGTTCCTGGGATGGAAACGCCCGAAAAGCCACTGAATCCATCTGAATCCCCAGATACACGATGGACTGTGTCGGGGTCAGATGGGACTTTTCGGTGTTGACCAACAGACCCAGAGACTTTGCTAGGGCTAGCGTCAACTGAAGGTCCTTCAGACACTTCTGCCTCGACGACGCTCTGATCAGCCAATCGTCGAGGTAGAGGGAGATCCTGATTCCTGACGAATGGAGCCACTTCGCTACAATTCCTCATAATCATTGTGAAAACCATTGGGGCCGTGCTGAGACCAAAACAAAGGGCTCTGAACTGCCAAACCCTGTTGTCCAAGACGAATCTCAGGTACTTCCTTGACAGAGGGTGGACTGGGACGTGGAAGTATGCGTCCTGCAGGTCTAGAGACACTCATCCAGTCGCCAGGTCTCAATGCTCCCAGCACCGACTGAGGAGTATCATTCTGAACTTTATCTTTTTTCTACAAAAAGATTTAGCCTGCTCACATCCAGGACCGGGCGCCAACCTGATGACTGCTTTGGCACAAGGAAAATCCTGTTGTAGAAGCCCGGTGACTCTAGGTCCAGGACTTGTTCCACCGCTCTTTTTTTCGACCATCTGGTCTAAGAGATCGAAAAGAACCCTTTTCTTCTCTCCCTGATAAGATGGAGAGAGGTCTCTGGGAGTCGAAGTCAAAGGAGGAGGATGAAGAAAAGGGATCTTGTACCCCCGTTCTACTATCTTGAGGGTCCAAGGGTCCGCTCCTCTCTGCCTCCAAGACTCCGCAAAGAATTCCAGTCTGGCCCCGACTGGTGTCTGAAGGACGAGATCTTCACTTGCTGGTTTTCGGTTTGAATGAAGCTCTTCCTCTTGAAAAACCTCTCCCTCGGGGAGCTGCTCTCGAGGGGGGTGCCCCGCGAAAGGGTTTGACTTTCTTCGGGGGTTTGCTGAAAGTTGACGTGGAAGGAACCGCTGGACGTCTTGAAGATTGAACCAAGAGGTCCTGGGTCGCCTTCTCTTGCAAACTCTGTGCAAGATCCTTTACCATAGCCTGGGGGAAGAGATGGTCCGAAAGAGGCGCAAAGAGCAAATCCGCTTTCTGAGCTGGAGATACCGACTTAGCCGTAAAATTGCACAGCAATGCTCTTTTCTTTAGGAAAGCAGTTCCAAAATTCGAAACTAGCTCCTCCGAACCATCCCTGACGGCCTTGTCCATACATGACAACACGCTGGACAGCTCCCCCAGGCTGAGAGAATCAGGACTTCTAGACTGACGGTCCAAAACTCCCAGACACCAGTCTAGGAAATTAAAAACATTAAGGGTACGAAGAAGACCCTTCAAGTGGTGGTCAGTCTCAACTGGAGTCCAGGTCACCTTAGCCGACGCTAAGGAAGACCTCCTCTGGGCGTCCACTAAACTGGAGAAGTCACCCAACGCGGACGAAGGGACCTTTATCCCGACATCCTCCTTGGTCTCATACCAAACTCCTCCTTTCCCTGCGAGTCTAGAGGGTGGATGGGCGAAAGTGGTCTTGCCCTGATCCTTCCTTCTGGACATAAAGTCTTGGAGTTTCTTAAACGCCCTCTTGGTCGACAGAGACGTTTTCATTTCGACGAATTCAGGGGTCTTTACGGTCTTGGACGACGAAAGTTGTGAGGGAGGAGACCTAGGGGCTGTAGGCTGGAACTTGTCTCCGAATGCTGAACGCAACAGCCTAACAAGAACCTTGTAGTCCGAGACAGCTGAAGCTACCGGCTGTTCTTCCTCTACGGAACTCCCCGGACTACTATGCTCCCCTTCCTCCCTAAGAGGAACTGGAGAAAGCCTATCAGGAGAGGGAGTAAGTCCCTTAGGCTCAATCCTGAATAAAGACTTCCGTTGGTTGGAGGTATCCCTTACAGGTACGGAAGCAGCCGTACGTTGTTCTTTAGATGCACGGACATCTTCCGAAAGAGAAGCATCCTTAGAAGTCAAGTCAACTGTTTTAACCGAAGCTCCCCTTCGAAAGGAAGAGCGAGCTTCCTGAAGAGCAGCGCCAAAAGCGTCCTGCTTAGAAGAGCGAGCGTCCTGCTTTGCAGGCTCCAAAGCGTCCTGCTTCACACGGCGAGCGTCCTGCGGAGCGTCCTCAAAAGCGTCCTGTCTATGACCAGAAGCGTCCTGCTTCGCACGCCGAGCGTCCTGCCGAGCGTCCTTCAAAGCGTCTTGAAGAGAGCTCAAAGCGTCCTGTCTAGCACGCCGAGCGTCCTGCCGAGCGTCCTCAACCGCTACTTGCCGAGAGCGCAAAGCGTCCTGCTTCGAACGCCGAGCGTCCTGACGAGCGTCCTCTCCTGAGCGAGTAAAAGATCTGCTAGGAGAGCGAGAACGTTGACGATCCGGAGGCGGAGAGAGAGACGAGCGAGCTGAGAGAGAATGAGGCCGCTTCGTCCTCTTGACGGGCAGCCGAACGTCCTTCCTACGCCTAGACTCGACTGCTGCTGGGCAAGTCCTCTGAGCCATCAGCGACGTAATCTGGTCCTGTAGGGACACAAGGATATCCTTCGTAGGTGACGAAGGAGCAAACGAAGGGGCAGGACTGAGACTGCGAGAAGGCGAGGGGCGAGGGGACGCCTCCTTCCTTCTAGCAGGTACAGCTATCTGCCTCTCAGGTGAACACGCCTGTGCGTACACTAACGTCCTCATCGGTAGAACGCCTTCCTCTCTTCTGGGGAGGAAAGGCGTCATAAGCGTCCTCTGACGAAAGAGGAGACATAGGACGTGAAGCGTCCTCAAAGCGAAAAGTCCTTTTCAGCGGACGCGAGTCTCTCCGAGCGCTCCACCCCTTGCGCGGGGAGGACGCTTCGGAGGACGAAAAGCAATCTTTAAGGATACGCGCTCGTGCGCGCTCCTTGGCAGCCTGGGATTTAGCAACAAGGCCTGCCGAAGGGACGCCAGATCGGTGGGGAGCCCCGTAACCCTCCTGCGGCTTCGACATACCCACTCCCTGAGTCCTGGGAGTCCGATAGAGGTCTAGGCCTAGAGGCATTATGGGGCCGATCTGACGCCCCCTCTCCACAACACTAGGGGCACTGACACAAACTTTCACTGGGCCGGTTTCTAGGGCCAAACACTTTAGATTCGAGAGCACGAATAGACTCTAGAATCAGAGAAAGGGTGTTACCTTCTCCAGACACAGCACTGGGGCCCGAAGGCAACAACACAGGATTAGGTTGGGCAAAATCTACTGGTGTTAGCGGAGGAGAAATGTTACTATCCTTACCTTTAGTAGAGCTGCCCTTAGAGGAAGACCTCCTGACTCTATCGCGCTCTAATTTACGCCGATAGGTCTCCATACATCCTCCATTTATCATCATCCAAATCCTTACATTCATTGCACCGATCATCAGCCACGCAAACATGCCCCCTGCAATCCATACAAACGTGTGAGGATCAACTGAAGGTTTAAGAAGCCTCACCTTACATTCACTCCTCACACACACTCTGTAACTTCCCGAACTTGATCCAGACATACTGAATCTAGAAAAGCCAATCCAAAATCAAAACCAATCCACTATTCCGCGTGCCAATCCAACAATCCAGAAGTCGATACCAAAAGTCAATCCAGATAATATTATGCGAGATAATGAAAAAATCCTAGACGGAGGTACTGTAAACAGATGTTTGCAGCACCGGCGACAGAAAAAATATGAATAGAAAATGGGAATGGTTCCTGATATCCGCCGCCCAGCGGCGGGAATGGGTACTACCACCTGGCCGCCCCACTACGTGTGCCGCGAATTTTGAAATTCTGTCGGACGTCAGAAATACAGCTATATATATATCTGTCAGGTAAGTTTCATGAACAAACACATTTTGATCTATTATTAACTTCAAGCTGAAAGGTATAAAATAACAGTCTTATACTGTATATTAACCTCAAAAACAATAATAGGAAAAAAAATCTTTAAATACACTGAAAATGATTCTATGACAGTTACTAAAGATAAAAATGCAATCTAATAACACATTACAAATAACATTCATATGACTAAGAATTTTTACTGTCATGGTTTGGAAGATACTTTAGTGGTGTCTACTGTACAGCTGAGGTGGTTTGACCTGTATGTGGTTGCCTAGTATTAAAAAAAAAAAAAAAAAAAAAAAGTCTTAACAGCTGCTTAGATTCAAAATTTTGCAGATAGCACTTCAATTTAGTTTGCGTAGGTGACAGCCCATCCCACTAATGGAATACTGGAACAGCCTAGCAGACAATCCTCATTCATTTTATGCCTATGTCCATCAGAGGGAAGGAGAGTGGGCTCTGATTCTGTAATTATTTAGTAAGTACAGATAAATAAAACTTTATTTTATTATAAAAATGACAAATTTTTCATTTATTTCTATTTTTCATAGCTAACAAACCTGAGGTCATAACAGTAGGATAAATCTTCTGGTGCCAGCTGGAATCTGGTTAAAACAATTAAAAATTGTAAATGCAAGGAATCTGCGGCATCTGGCATCCGATACGTAGTTGAGGTGGAAGCGAGTCAAGAGATCGCACTTGAATCTAGCGATGCATCAGACTTTCTGGGGGAGCCATGAGTGTAACTCCTTTGAGGAAAAACAGCGGCTACCAAAAATAGGTTGTTCCTATGACAAAACCTTTTCATAATCACTGTCAGCTGCTATGTCAAAATTTTCACAACTCACAAAGTAAATAACCTAAGCAAACCTTACCTGCAGTGCAACATCCTACCTAGGTAACTACCGGGGCGGGTTAATTGCTGGTGCCCCCCTCCTACCATTTATAAAAAGCAAACAGGCATACACAGATATACAAACTTGAAAATTACACTATACTATAAATAAATGGTGGGTACCTACATCTAGATGATCTGTAGGTACAAATTTAGGGTAGTAGCCAAAGCAGAGGAGGGAGAAATGGACAGGTGTTGGTAATTATGCCTACTAGCAAAAACTTCCATGGAATAGGTAAAAGTTACTCAAAACTACCAGAAAAGTAACTTACCCGGTTAACTACTACCTAGTAATTAGGCTTTAGGGAAATGGAGCATAACTCAATGGAACACAGATGAAACAGTCAGAGAATAGGTACTACTACTCCCGCAAGCCTGGTTCCCGCCAGTTGCTAATAAGAATATTTACTGCCTTTTATTTATCTTTTAAATTATGTTTATTACATGAACATCTTTTGTTTGTAATTTTACTCTCATCCCCAACAGCACCTACTTGCATATTCCTAACTGGTAGCCTGTTCTAGACTACAAGGAACAGTTCTGCAAATACGAAAGCCACTAGGGATTGGAAGGTCAAATGTATTTTGCCATGTTTAATACCACCTAGCCCCTGGGGGGTTAATTACAGTTGACAGACAAAAAATAACATTAAATTCTTAATAAGCAATCAAAATACTACATAGAAAAAGTCAATTTCCAAGGCAATAACAGACAGAGCAATTGCTTAGACCTAGGGTAAAAAACCACATGGTACAGGGGTGGACCATTTACGATCAATGTGTACAACCCCAAGAAAAGTACATTATAATGCGTCCTGACACAGGAGTAGAGGTCTTTAGCTCCGTTTCTCACCAACAAGAAGTCGCGTCTGATGCCCATCTCCGATGTCAGGACACGTTATAGGCTAATGTACTTTTTTGGGGGTTGTACACATTGATCGTACATGGTCCACCCCTGTACCATGCGGTTTTTTACCCTACCTACCTAATAACAGAATTGGAATATACTATGAAATGTAAAATGTTTTTAAAGGTGCAACAAGTGGAAACTTTGTAGTTGCACTATGAAACAAATGTTTGGCAAGGATAGGTAGAAAGTAAAATGGAAGAAAGGGATTAGTGTTAACATACCTAGGTACAGCAAAAGGAATAGGCTAGGTAAAAGGGTTGCCTTATAACAGAATTGGAATATACTATATGAAATTTAAAATGTTTTTAAAGGTGCAACAAGTGGAAACTTTGTAGGGTAGAATATCACGACAGGCCAACCCTCATCACGGTGGACGGGTCTTATTCACTCAATATTTAATTGGTGAAACATGAATACAATTGCAACTCTAAGCATACCATTTAAGACTGAAGTTTCGTCAACATATTGTGATATATGAAAGCCCCATACGAATTAAAATAAGCATGTGAGCTCTTCGTAAAATATGTTTTCAAGGCAGTTTTGAAATCCAATATGGCGGCTACGTTTTGCATGGACGGTTCTCATCAGTGACGGCCACCATCTTTCCCCAGCCTTCCCAGCACTCATTTGAACAATGTTAGCGTATGTATGTAACGTTTATTGATCTTACTCAAGATTGCAGTTGTAATCAGCACAATAAAACAACATTTTGTTGCCTATATTAGTGAAAGTATGAAACTTGTTATTCCCGGGGTTATGGTTGGAACTGAATTCATTCTTACCTTGTAATCAGTGGTTTTATCCTTACTGCCATCACAACTGAAACTCCACAGTGCTTATTTGATTGTAATTATACACATTTTGGTCTTAATTCACTCCACAGTGCACTCGAACCACATTGCTGTTCGTGTTTCCTAAGCACTCACTCCGTAAACAAAGTTACGAGCAGCAGACGACAACACTGATTATGAGATGCAAAGCTTTATTCCCTTAATTGTTTACTTTACTCAATATTTAGTTTAACTCTACTTCAAAATGTTTATTTAATTCATGTCCATTATCCCTTTTTTGCAACCAAATTAACCCCCCAAAATTACAAATGTTTCGGATGTATACTTACGAGCAGACGACGTGAGGAAAAATGGCTCATCGTTGCCAATCTAGTGGAGCGTCACACATACGCCGATGCATTTACAAACTGTTTCGATGAATTCTAGTTGTCTTAGTAATGCAGTAATGATAAAATTGCTCTAATATGTATATATACTACAAATAGATACGCTAATTTCACTTATTTCCCCGGTTTTGTGTAAGTCTTATACCTAGTTTGGAGGGTAAACACATACCAATTGACAACACTGATAAACAATTGAAGAGCGCAAAACGCCGCAAAGAATGCCGTAGTCCCCTTGAATAAGTACGAATAAGTGCTGGTAAGAGGTGGGTTTACGATTGTTGTGATGAAAGTGCCCCAGCGTCTATGGGTACAAGTGGTGTGCAGATTTAGCACATGAAATGGGAAGTTTGTTGACACAAGCGACTCCGTAAATATCAAGATAGCGTCAATCTTCGAAACATTTTTAGTTGTAAGTAAAAATTTCTAAAGCGTTTTGGTGAGATTTCCACTGCAGTAGGCCACCCTTTTCAGTACCCTCTGTTTAAATCTTAAAATTTGGCCTTAATTTCTAACTTTGGAGAAAATACTTACTTCGAAAGGAGAGTAGAGGTCTTTAGCTCCGTTTTTCCCCAACAAGAAGTCGCGACTGATGCCCATCTCCGGTGTCAGGACGCGTTATAATGTACTTTTTCGGAGGGTGGCTAGGTGTTGATTGTAGGTGGCCTGCTTGGCCTGCTGTGATATTCTACCCTAGTTGCACTATGAAACAAATGTTTGGCAAGGATAGAAAGTAAAATGGAAGAAAGGGATTACCTAGTACCTATTAACATACCTAAGTACAGCAAAAGGAATGGGCTAGGTAAAAGGGTTGCAGCTGGGGGGCTAAAGGGATACTTAGGGTAAAATACCGAATGGCCACCTGGCAGCCACCTCTACCAGTGCTACCGTTTTCCCGAAAATTGGAAATTACCTATGGCCTTAATTTGCGACTTGGGAGAAAACACATACTTCGAGAGGAAAGTAGAGGTCTCGAGGTGTTGCTTCGACGCTCTTGACTAATGTCTATCCTGGGTTACAAGACATGTTAGTTCTTTTTTGAGAAGGTGGTAGCGCTATGGTAGAAGCTGGTCATTCAGTATTTTACCCTTGTACTGCAAAAAACTTCATCTGGTAGCTAGCCTAATGCCTACAGTGAACTGTTGAAACTAGCCTAACACCCCAATGGGAAGTAGCTACAAGTAGTAGGTATGTTGGCTTACGTAAATCGGTAGTGAACTTTCACTTAAGGAACACAAATAATTTGAAGTTTGTCACTTTAAGGAACAGATATTGTGAAGTTTGCCTCTAACCTTCTCTTTAATATCCTTATATTTCTTTAGAAGACAGCCCAGCACGAGGGTGAAAGTTGCTTTTGTACTCGATGACCGACGCTGAAGTTTTAGTGTTGCTTGTTGACAAAACAACTTTGCCGCCAGACTTACCCGCCCTTTCTTCTTTTTTAAAATTGACATTAAACTTCACATTTAACTTTGCAGATTAAAGTTGTCTGATAACTAGTGAAAATGGAAGGCAAGAACATATCTTAAAATTCTAGAGAAAATGGCTACCAGAATGTTTAATAGAGGACTAGAGAGAGTGTGGATGAAAAAGAAAAATAAATTTGGGGACTATATGCTGAATGCTGGTGATCGGCAATCAGATGAGTCGTAATGTATACAAAAGCAGTCTTAGTTTCTTTATTCCACATACTACGCAAGTTTTCGTAAATATTTGAAATATACAAGTGAGAATTAAAGGAAATAAATCTAATTGTTTCAATCAATCAGTGGTTCCCGGGTGAGAAGATAGAAATGATTTACTGGTGTGTAAGATAAGTCAATCATGAAATTTCAGATGATTAGGAAAACGCTGATGTAAAACGCTTGGGTTATACTGAGCAAATTATCTGGGAATCCCAGTGTTAAATGTTAATATAGGATAAATGGTTCTCTTTATCCAGTCCACTTATTTTTTCAGAGTTTATTGTTTATATTTGTTTTTAATGGAATCGAATTTATGGCTGCAGGGAAAAATTTCCGTTGCTAGAATTATTCTTAATACCAGAAAAAAAAAAGTTAAACACTGATTGGACGAATGCGAATGCTAACATTTAATGCAATCTAGGAGTCGATGGAAACATTACGGACAACATGAGCACAAATGCAGTCAGGTGGTCACCATAATGTAGTCTTACTTCCTTCACCAAGGATAATACAGTAACTTTAATACACATCATGCAAGTTACCTGCAAGATGAAAACAAATAAAACATGGGGAAATTTTAACTCTAGAGAGTTTAGGAAACTTGAAAAATTGGGATTTCAGAATACTTGTGTGAAATTTAAACAGAAAAACGCATAGTATAAATGCTAAAATCTGCCCAAAGGAAATAAATTTTTAGAACATCAGTCTGGTTGACTTACTTTCACTTATTAAACAGTTAATTTCATCTTGACAGATTAATGCTGAGAAAGGTGAAAACCTCATTCTGCTCTTTTAGTAAGCGTAGAAAAGTTGTCCTAATGCCTGGGAAAGATATTATTTAAGTAATTGGTGCCCTTGGCCAAAAGTTATGGTCAAAAGAGACCGCTGTTTTTTTTTTATGAGCCTTTTCTATCTCGTGTCCTCCCTTTATTTATTCCTTTGTATTTAAGATCATTCGAGTGTAAAGTCTCCATCTTCTTTTAAGCCTTCGTTTTCTTGTGTCCCAAGAGCTTCAGTTTTCATTATCTCTCCTGCAGCGTGTTGCTCATCATCTCAACTCTTCATCTCGTGCCCAGCCGATCTCATTCCAGTAACGGATAACGAAGACAAAAATTACCGTTACGCTGTTGACCAATGACAAATCCTAATTTCACTTTTAAAAAAAACTCATTTATTACCATAAACCCGCGAGCTGGGAGCCGTGAACGACACGATTCAGCCAGCTAGGTTACAACAGCGACTTGGTCACTGATGCCAACAACTGAAGATTTGCCTTGAAAATGTACTGGTTATCCCCACAAATTCAAGAGGCAGCAGCCACATAATTTAGCCACTGACGTTCTGGTAGCCGAGGTATTCTTTAGACCTTCCTGGTGGCTACATCGATTCATTGATAATGATAATTATTGCGCACGAAAGATATACTGCTTACCACCTCAAACCAATAAATTGAAAAGCCGCGAGCGGCATGAATATGCCTATAATTAATCATTTCAAGGATAAGTCCTCTGTTAGCGCTTCAAGTATGTGGAAACATCGAGCCCGGAAGTGAAGAATCTAGCCTCGGTCACTCATTGGCCCGTCATTATTGCGAGGGCTGGTCTTGGTGCCTCGGTCATGCGCGGAACTTCGCTCGCAGAAACTGACATACTGAAGCGCTAATCCCTTCCTATGTGGCACCTTGCAGTGTCACAGCGGTGGAGGCTATTCTACCACAACGGACAGTAATCAGACACCGCCAAAAGAAATACCGTAAGTGGCACTTCCTGAGAATTGAATTTCCGTGGAGAAGTGATTATATTTCATGAGGTAAGTGATCCCATTTCGATGCTCACTTAAATGGATCAGTTTGCCTCAAATAAATACGTTTATTGCTTGCCTTGCTTTTTCGTTTACTTCATGCTCTGGATTTATATCTTTTATATATATATATATATATTTATATATATATATATATGCTATGGGATATATAATATAGATATATATATATAATATATATATATACTATATACGTATATATATATGATATATATATATATATATATATATATATATATACGTATATACGTATATATATATATGATATATATATATATATCTATATATAGAGATATATATATATATATATAATATATTACGTATATATATATGTAGATAGATATATAGTAATATATATAGATATATAATATATAATATATATAGATAGTAATATATATGTATTATATATATTATATATGATATATATATATATTATACGTATATATATATATATATATATATATCATATACGTATATATATATATATATATCTATATATATATATATATATATATATACGTATATATATATATGTATATATATATATATATATATATACATATAATGTGTGTGTATGTGATCCTTATAAGAAATTGGATTGCATTGTATATCCCATACTACTGCTACCGTTACGAATGGTTATAGAAGAATAATGCAAATGTCCTCTTTAAATTCACACATTTTATATTACATTTTGTTTGTGCGTGTGCAATAAGTGTATATGTGTATGTACGTAAAGGTACATTTTTCAGCCACCCTTTTAAGGAGAAACGGTATATTGTAGACACACACACACACATACACACACACACACACACACACACACACACATATATATATATATTATATATATATATATATATATATATTATATATATAATATATATATATATAGATATATATGGGATATATATAGTGTGTGTGTGTGTGTGTGTATATATATATATATATATATATATATATATATATATATATATAGATATATATATATATATATATAATATTCGGCCGTTATGAATACTGCAGGTACAGTCAGTACTCTCATGTGTGCCAATGTCAGGGAATAGTACACATATGACGGAGCAGCTTTTCCTTAATTCTAACAATGTTCTCGAATTTCGGACTGTTTGTAGTGATGTGTGTGCAATTACCTACCAAGTAGAGGAGAGTAATCAAAGCGAGCAGGGATGACAAGCATGTTTTTTCGAGTGAATATTTAGATACAAATCGTGCATTTAATATCTACACGGATAGTAAAACCTGGTATGAAAGGAAGCGATATCAAATTTGTAGGAAAATTGTACGAAACCGAGCCAGATGCTAACAAAAGTGCACAGGAGAGCGAAAAAATTTCTGGAACAGATGACACACATAAATGGTCAGTCTGGTATTTCAATATCTTTCGTTTTTATACAACCAAAGTTGTGTAGGGATGTTGCTGTGATGAATTCAGAGACTCATTCTGACCTGTTGCAATAAATTGCAAATGCTGAATCTCCCAAACTGGTGTTTACTTGAGCAAATCCACTAATGTTACCTGTAGGAATGATGGCTGTAAAAACCGCGATTTTTTTTTTCTTTTTTTTTTTTACATATCGGAATGAAGACACATTCATGGCTAACCGTATGTGGGGTCTCAAAAGGCCCCTACTTACGGTTAATCATATAATTCACTCCCCCTCTTTCTCGCTCTTGCAAACCCTCAGATACTGCTGGAAAGGCACGAAGTCGGAGTTTAAGTGGTGCGCTCAGCCCTCCATACCATTTATTTCCAGAATGCGCCAATCCAGACTTTCTATAGTATTAACTGTCCATTGACATTTTTTTGGTAGGAACCCTAGTCTCCTCGGTCTTCACCGAAAGAGAAAAAAGATCAAAGCTTGTCTATTTTTGTTTTAGGATGGTTACTTTAGAACTCCAGTTAATAGTGAACTTACCTCCGCAGGACATGAAGAGTGGAAATAATTCCATCTCTTCTCTGCTGCTGCAGTTTAATCCCCAAATAATGATAATCAAATGTGACAGCATAAGAACTATTCAGTCTGGTATGTCAAATTTTGTGGGGGGTAAGCAAAACAGTTCTTATCATAATGGGAACTGGAATGTTTTAATAGGTATATGGATTTATGCCTGTTAAGCGTGGGATGCAATTAAAAAAGCGATTGATATGTGGGACGAAATTCCTTACTCGACTGCCTAACGCCCACATGATCTCCCTCACACATTCACTCTGTCCTGGTCAAATTTTATGACTTTTCAACCTGGTTTCTCTCTGAACAGGAGTAGTGCTTGATCTGTTTATTTGCTCTCCACCATTCCCATAAACTTCCATCGCATTAGAGGATACTTTCATATTGCTAATGACGTAAGAATTTTTTTTCCCCGATCAGAATGTTTCATTGTCAAGTTACTACCATATATTACTCTCAAAGTTTATTATTTTCCACTGAATTATTTGTAGGTTAAGTTGAATCTATTTCATCACTGCCAGCTTTGACAGTTTCTGTGAAATTGTTATTTTTTAATTCTGATTTTATGACATCTGCAAAAGACCTAATAAGTCCAGCCTGTCTGCTCTACGATTCTCGTTTTTTGTTTTCATAGGATTTTTTTTTCTTAAGGCTTTTTGATTGGACTAATTAGGAGTTTGGTAATATTATATGTGGTTAATATGGAATATTGTATTTTTAAATTAATGTCTATAATTATCTTTTGACTGTACGTAATCATTTCTTTTCTATTTTGAAATACACTACCCCTCTCCATCTTCTTAGAATAAAAGGAAAGCACATTATTAAGTTACATATAAAAAGGAAAGTACATTTCACACTATATTCTAGGGTTTCCATAATATGAAATGTAAAGGAATTGACACATATCTAGTTAATAAAGCCACACTTTCCTTAACTGGTACCAATGGCTACGGTAGTCAGTTAGAGATACTTTTAGAGAAGAACGCACTCAGATCCTTTGTAACATCAGAATGGTATTTTACTGTAATTTCTGATGGTATGGGTACACTGATAATCATAAAAAGAACGCTACAAAGCAGAATGCATTTTATGAATTCTGTTACCCTTGATAACGTCTTCCCCGTCAACTTTTTATTTTCTTCCTTGCAGGTAAGAGTATTATATTTTCAAACAGAGCAGACATAAGAAAGCTTAAGACTACAGGTACTAAGAAGATAATAACAACAATGATGATGAAAGTGCGTCTGATAAAGATTATAACGATCATTCGTCATCGACAGCTGAGATTGTTGTAATAGAATCTCCAATATAAAAGTTAGAAAATAAGCTTTGGATCAGTATTATTGTTCTAAACTGCATCAGAGTTTCCACAGCGATGAAGCACAGGTCTAAGCCATTTATAGTTACATTAATTATATCAATTAGTATATGTAACAGAAAATGACCAGGACGAATCACCAGCCGAGTTAATAAACGTTCTATTAATTTTGTTATCTAGTAGTTATTTTCACATCTGTTTTGTTTGGGTTACCTACGCAGTTTGATTGGTGACTCAATGTTTTGAATGTCAAATGCCTGTCGATGAATTGACAGCTTGGCGAGCGAGACACTTTTAATTTATCACAATTTTGATTTTTTTTTAACTGGAGGAAAGGATTACGGTACAAACTGTATTGTTTGTCCTAAAGTAAACTTAGAGATGTGTTTTCTGACAAAATATTTTAATAGTGAAGAAACTACCTGTTTCATGATTAATGTGAGTGTTGATCGGGGTTATCCTAGGTAGCTAGGCTAGCTAGTTGGTTGCATATGTGAATCCTACACACTATCCTGGGTATGTTTTACGAAGTCGTCTAAGCGAAGCTTACCCTACCTACTCAAGGCAGCATTGGAGGTAAGAATTCTAATGAAATTGTTTTGCACTGGGTACTAGCCCAAGGCCTGCCTTGGGGTGATACTACCTAGCCTACCTAGGTAGGCTATACCTAGTGCAGTCAGTTTTCCTCACGTGGTGTACAGTAGACATTAGGCCTAGGGGTGATAGTGCAGTCAGTGTTCCTCACGTGGTGTACAGTAGACATTAAGCAGGTTCTTAGCAGCACCTCTTTGACCCTAGAAGTGACTCCTTTCATTCTTTTTATTAGGGTAAACAACCGCAGTCGATCCATCGTCATCGTGTGGCTCGGCCTTATTCACTCGATATTCAGTTGGTGAAACAAGAATACAATTACATCTTTAAGCATACCATTCAAAAGATTGAAGTTTCGTCAACATAATGCGATACATGAAAGCGCCATACGAACTAAAATAAGCATGTGAACTCTTCGTAAAATATGTTTTCAAGGCAGTTTTGAAATCCAATATGGCGGCAACCGCTTGACTTGCCGTTCGTAACCACAGACAATCCACCATCTTTCCCAGCCTTCCCAGCCCTCATTTGAACAATGTTAGCGTATATATCCTAGCTATGTAACGTTGGTAAATCTTAATAATAACTCCGCGTCAGGTAGGCTATTTCTTTGGAAATTACAATTTCCTATAGTATTTGGGTTGCTTATTACTAAGAATTTACTGTTATTTTTGGGTGGTCGACTGTAATTAACCCCCAGGTGCCAGTACTAAACACAGCGAAATACATTGGACTCCCCAATCTCTAGTGGATGTCGTATTCGCGGTTACGTTCCTTAAAGTCCGTGCGGAGTTATTCTTTAGAATTACCGTAATGTTTATTGATCTTACTCAAGATTGCAGTTGTAATCAGCACAATAAAACAACATTTTGTTGCCTATATTACTGAAAGTATGAAACTTTTTATTCCCGGGGTCATGGTTTGAACAGAAATTCATTTTTACCATGTAATCGGTGGTTTTATCCTCACTGCCATCACAACTGAAACTCCACAATGCTCATTTGATTGTAATTATACACATTTTGGTTTTAATTCACTCCAAATTGCACTTGAACTATGTTGCGGTTCCTGGTTCCTAAGCGCTCACTCCACAAACACAGTTACGGGCAGCACATGAGTACACGGTTTATGAGGTGCAAAGCTTTATTCCCTTAATTGTTTACTTTACTTATTATTTAGTTTAACTTTACTTTGTTACTTCAAAATGTTTATTTAATTCATGTCTATTATCCCTTTTTTGCAACCAAATTAACCCCGAAAAATTACTGATATTTCTGAAGTACTTACAAGCAGACAACAGCAAAATGACTCATCATTGCCAATTTAGTGGAGCTTCACACATACGCCGATGCATTTACAAACTGTTTCCATGAATTCTAGTTGTCATAGTAATGCAGTGATGATAAAATTGCTGTAATATGTATATATTACAAATAGATACGCTAATTTCACTTATTTCCCCAGTTTTGTGTAGGTCTTACACCCAGTTTGGAGGGTAAACACATACCAATTGGCAACACTGATATACAATTGAAGAGGGCGAAGAACACCGGAGGTACCGTTCACATGCAAAACTGATGATATTTGAGTCAGGAATCTAGTTACTTTTTCGACGGTATTTTCAAATTAATAATCATGAATATGTAAAAATATTTAAGCAATTCACGACCTTATACTGCTGTTTAACTATTTATTTAAATAATTATCTAGCGCACGCTTCTTCTTCTTCTTCTTCTTCTTCTGCTAAAAATCGTAGTTCCCTTGGATAAGTAGTGGTTGGAAGTCGGTGTTTACGATTGTTGTGATGAAAGTGCCCCAGCGTCTATGGGTACAAGTGGTGTGTGGATTTAGCACAGGAAATGGGAGGTTTGTTGACACAAGTGACTCCGCAAACATCGAGATGGCGTCAGTCTTCGAAACATTTTTAGTTGTAAGAAAAAATTTTGAAAGCGTCTTGGGGGTAGTGTGCACTGCGTTTGGTCACACTTTTCATTACCCTCTGTTTAATCTTAAAATATGGCCTTAATTTCTAACTTTGGAGAAAGTACTTACTTCCAAAGGAGAGTAGAGGTCTAAAGCTGTTCCTCTCATCACCAACAACTCATGGCTGATGGCCATCTCTGGTGTCAGGACGTGTTAAAGTACTTTTTTGGAGGGTGGCCACAATCGCGGTAGTCAGTGGGTTGGCCAGTCCAGTCGGTTGTTTACCCTATAGCTTACCTAGTACCTACCTAGGTAGTAGCTTCGTTCATATTCTCTTTACCTAGTATATTCTATCTTACTTTGCACCCTTACTTAGACTACCTACTTAAACTGACGAGATCAGGTCAATGTTTAGGTTTTAGGTCATTACGCTATAATTGTTATCTGAGGTAGGCTAATTTTTAAAATTTGATTTGACAAATGGCTCAGTATGGATTGTGTATTTTAAAAGTTTGTTAGCCTATAAAGTAGTTGCAAAGCATATGCTATCTATTGTTCTTGTTGATGAGAAACTGCAGGTTTTGGAAGAGGGAGAAAAAATTGTGTGATTCACATGAATACTAGTTAAACCTGTGCTGCTATAGTGAAAAAGCAGATACGCAATCAGAATTATATATGCATCAAAATAAGAACATCAACAAGTAATATAACCTAACATAAATCAGGAAACCTAACTGCTGGTTGCATCCTTGCAAGTGTGCAGTTGGGTTGTAGTGATGCAGCCAAACTAGTATGTCCTGATATTGCTGTTCAAATACTTTAGTGTCATTTGGTTACCTTGGTGTACTGTAAATGCACGCCAGGACAACCTATAAATCTTAATTTAGCCGAATGAGGTCTCCTTGCCTTCCTGGATCCCATTAGGTGCTATAAATGTATGCTGGGACGTTTGCACCCTAAAGTAATCTATGATACCATGATCTCTGTTTAGCACTACAGTTCTCTTGACTCTCATCCCTCTGTATGCTGTACCTACTATACCTTTTCAGTAACTTGGGATGTTGAGGGTCAGCAGGTATGCCTTTTATGACCTGGGAAACTCAGATTGTTTACAGATCTTTGGCACAGTAAGTGAATAACCACAGGTTGGTTGATTGGCTTTTCAGAGTTGCAAGTTACTGCCTATTTCAATACTAGAATTACATTATTCTTATTCATTCAAATAGCTAATAACAGAAAGCATAACAGAGTTTTATGTCACAAAGAAGGCTTAAAATTTTCCAAGAAGGGAAGCTGTTTATGTATCGCAAACCATAGCTAACATTAGAAGTGATGTGGTAACAGTAAAAAATGGTACCAGATCTGAAGAATTTGGTGGTTTCACATCTCTTCTATTCTATGGTCTATCAGTTGCTGCCTTGGCAATCTGTTGTATGAGCTTACTGGCTTAGATGGTAAAGCATATTGATATATGATAATTTTAAGCTTGCTATAATTGCCATCAACAACAACTCACTGATTTGGAAAGTACAGGAAGAGTGAGACTGACATCTGATTATTACAGCCAACACTTAGCTACTGTATTACCCTGCATAATGGAATGTTGAAAATCTGCGAACGAAGGTTTTTTTTTGGTCATTCTTTTAATAAAAGGATAAGGCATGCATAATATAATGATCAAATGATATCGTAATATTCATGTACTGTGATAGTCTCTGCTATTAGGTTACAAGGTGGGTGATGTAGTTAGAATAAGCTGGTCTTGTGTTCAGCAGTCTCATTCTTCATGAGAAATCCTTATCTGGTCTCCCAGTAAGGGTCTCACCCTGAGAGAAGGCTTGTGTTCTACTGACAAAAATAGCCTGGTTGAAGAAAGTGATCATGGGATTGTTTCACTTGCAGTCCCTATGCTGTAGAAATACAGTAGTACTGATGTTCTATAAAAAAAGTAGCCCTTTTATGTAACTTTTTCTTGGTTTACAGTAAGATATTTTCTTTATACTCAGATAATGAAACTATCACATAAATTAAAATGTCTTTTTTAAGTAGTTTGAGAGTATAATGCATTGCCGAACTAATTATAATTTGTCTTTTTAAAGGGTGTGGAAATGAAGTTGATTTTTTTAGGTTAATTGCAGACTGTACTGTATTATATAACATTTTCCTCACTTAATGAATAAGATTGCAGTAAAAGTTTACAAATTCAGTAGTGAAATTAAAGCTTAAAAGATAAGGTAAATATTTAAATTGACAGTTTTTTAATATGTACTATGTTCCTCCAGTGTGACAAAAGAAAGCCTACCAAGTTATCCAGCACACACAACGTCTTTGTCTTGAAGCTGTATTGATTACCAATTGAACGTTAAATAGTCATGTAAACCATTTATCAAAGTGACCTACACAGGAAAGTATAACAGATTTTTTGTCAGTGATTGATGTCACGTGTATGTGTATGTACCACATATTAAATCTTTTGTTACACTAACAGATGATGTAAGTATTGACATATTCTTTATATTCATTATCATTTTTGCTGTGCAAATGCAATGATTCACCTGCTTTGGAGAAATTACCCCATACATAAGCTGACAGATTTACAATATGTAACTGCAAGAAGCATTCTGAATTTAGGATTAGTATCTCTGAATGATATCTGTACAGGGCTGGTGTGTTCATCTAGCTTAGATTTCAGATTTTCTTTTCCTTCCCATGCTGTGTGTCATTCTAACACTGCACACAGATCAGTTATACTAAAATACAGTACAGTGTATACTAATTTGATATAATGTGGTACAACAGTAGATATAGTAATTCATCATCCCCAAGTTGAGAGCGTCTGCTTTAGCAGATATTGTTATCGGTCCGTTTAATTTTTTTTATTATTTTTTTTATATTTAATAGGTTATTCATTGCCATCAGAACTACTAGTAATGCTTTGCATAAAAATATTGTCGTATGATAGTGATTGTACTTTGCTGTTCATTTGGAGATCTTACCCAAGTGTGTGTTTAATTTTTGTTCTATGGAATTATTATTTTTATTTTATTTTTATTTATTTATTTATTTATTTATTTTTGTCTACCACAGTCATCCTATTTGACTGGGTGGTTTTTACAGTGTGGGGTTCTGGGTTGCATCCTGCCTCCTTAGGAGTCCATCACTTTTCTTACTATGTGCACTTTTCTAGTAGCACACTCTTCTGCATGAGTCCTGGAGCTACTTCAGCATTTAGTTTTTCCAGGTTCGTTTTCAGGTATCTTGGGATTGTGCCTAGTGTTCCTATGAGTATGGGTACAGTTTCCACTGGCATATCCCATATCTTTCTTATTTCTACTTTCAGGTCTTGATACTTATAAATTTTTCCTCTTTCTCATCTACTTTGGTGTCCCATGGTATTGCAACATCGGTGAGTGATAATTTCTTCTCGATTTTGTCAATCAGCGTCACGTTTAGTCTATTGGTGCATATCACCCTATGTGTTTTCATGCCATAGTCCCAGAGGATCTTTGCCTGATTGTTTTCTATCACTCCCTCAGGTGGGTGTTCGTTACTCCTCAGAAAGTCGACGTGCAGCTGTGCAGCAGGGTTATTGTTTATCCTGCACCAGAAGAATGTGCTTCCGATGTGGATCACACCCTGCGCTAAATTATATGTCAACAAAGTTTGTTTGATATTCCACTAAGCGTTCCGTAGCATGTTTAGAAAAAGCATGAGCTAAGTGAAAGGACAAAGAATGATTGACAGCTTTTATGATGTAGTCGTTGTTTCTGTGCCCCACACCCGAAAGTCATCATCGATAATGTTCGCAAGCGAATGAAATAAATGGTGGTTAGCAAACAGTCATTTATTTATTTTTTTTTTCTCATGCTGACTGGTGGGTTTTGCAGTTCGATATGCATTGGGAATAAGTCTGGTCAATTTAAAATTGGTATTTTGCTCAGTTCTAATTTTTTTCGTTGACTACCATGATATATATAATATATATATATATATATATATATATATATATATATATATATATATATATAAGATAGTATATATTATATTATATAGCGAATACCACGGGAAAATTATAGCAACAAAATTAATATATTCAGTTTTTACATGTTTTGGACTATATGGATACGTTGTAGTTCCTGTTAGGGTTAAATCTATGTTTAAGTTTGTGACCTTTGTGATATCCGATAATCCTGGATTATCTCTTTGATTTTTACCCTTTTGACAATTAGCCGTCTGGTATTCTTGATCTTTTTGTTTACCTGATAAGTCTCTTTCCAACTGTATTTCATTCGATCCTTGACAATGTCTTGTAAAGACGAAATCGCTTGGATTTCTACCTATCATTATTCTTTGGCATTCGCTTATTTAATGAAGTCACGTGCATCTACTATGATTTTTTAATTTTATATTTATATATAATTTATATAATAATATATATATATATATATATATAGATATATATTATATATAATATAATATATATATATATATATATATATATATATATATATATATATATATATGTGTGTGTGTGTGTGTGTGTGTGTGTGTGTGTGTACGTATGTATGTATACATATACATATATGTAAATATTTATACATATATACGTTTACGTTATTATATATGTAAGTTTTTTCTAATATATGTACCTATAAATACTCCAAACATGAATAACAAATATCACTTTATTATGCCTTTTTTGAAGGTGGATTATTGACAAGACCTACAAAATGCTTTCGTCAATAATGCATTTGAATTTGTCTTTGGTACATAACATACGTAGTGTCCACACTGCCTGACAGCTGACCTGTCATATCTCTGAATAATACCTTGGTAGGGCATTTGTAAGTTTCCGTCCCGCTTGAGTTTATTGAAGAACATATTTGTAAAAGAATGTATTATTCAAGTAAAGAAAACTTACGTTTTTGCTGTGAATGGAAGAACATTTTTTTTTCTTTTTTTTTCCTTTTCGTGACGTTCTTAAATTGGTCTATTGGTTTTGTGGACTTTGTTCAAACATTGGTTTCCATTTATATTAAATATTAAATCTATTATTATATATTTATATTATATATATATATATATATATTATATATGATATATAAAATAAATATATATTATATATATATATAATATATATTATATATATATATAGATATTATATATATATATATATATAATATATATAAATAAATTAAATTAATATATATAATATATATATATATATATATATATATATATAGTATATATATGGGGATACAATCCACAATGATGTGAAATCCTTCTGTAGTTTAAAATATGTATTTCTTGTACAGGAACTTATAGCTTTCGACCATCAGCTGTGGTCTTGTTCACTAAATGTGATATATCACCTCATGGAACTGACATGTAGGAGCACAAAGACACACACACACATGTATATATATATATATATATATACATATATATATATATATATATATATATATATATATATATATAAATGTATGTATGTATATAAATATATTCACCTGAAGACCAATTGCGCAATGACGTCTGTAATAAGTTAGTTTATTGTCTCCTAATATTATCACCCAATTTATTAGTTGTTTTACTGCCCTTTTCCGTCTCTTATTTATTTGAGCGTATTATCATCTTTAAAGTCTCAAGCATCATTACTTTTCTGTTCCGTCAGTAGTGTCGTGTATGTATGTGTGTGTGTGTGTGTGCATGCTCCTAATTGATTAATTTACCACCTGGTAACCATTGTTAAAAACGCTCTTTGTTCCTCTCAGGTGGGTCCAGGGACTTGCTTTCCCAATTGTTGCCTCATCGCCAATGCTGTCAGCTTTGTCGTAGGTTGAGCCACCCCCCCCCCCCCCCCCCCCCCCCCCCCCCCCCCACCCCATTCCTTGGTTCTTGTAACATTCCCTGTCAATAATCGTTGGATGTTCTGTTGCCTTTTTGCCAATTCCACAGAGTTCGCCGACTTACGCAACCCTCTTCTCCCGTTTTGCTCCACTCTCATGCATTTGCCGTTCCCGTCTATGGTCCTTTGCGAGCTGTTTTTTGCAAGTATATATTATATATACTAAATAAAGAGTGTGTGTTCGCGTGCCATCCACGGGCATTGGTTTTTTGTTTTTTTTTTCCATCTGTCCACCCGCCTGTCGTGTTTGCGTTTGGTAACACTGCGTCCCGGGCTTTAGATAGTTACGCTATGTGTAAGTTTTAGGTAAATAAAAGGATATCTGGGTGTACATTTGCAACTGAAAAGTGTTTTAACAATTTACTGTATGCAAATGACACCGTTAATATTCGAAATGGGATATTATTATAAATGTTGAATGTAAGCTGAATGGAACTATATCTAAAGTCCTGGACGCCGTGTTACCATACGTAAACACCACAGGCGGGTGGACAGATGGAAAAAAACCGAGTATAGTCCTCCGCTTTTCCACATTTATTTCTTTTATCTTCATGGTGAAGTATTCCAGCAACTCGCCACTTTATAAGAGTTTGTTTTAGTTTCATCATCAGTTTTGGATAAGGTTTTATGGCCAGTAAAAGATTTTGTGATGATTTTCTTGACATATGTTTTACGCCCCTAGTTTGCTTGAAAATTTACGCTGAAAATAGTATCGCTTAACTAACGTGATCTAGTGTTGTCTCTTTGTCACTGGACCGATTATGAAATTGAATGTTATATATAGCTCTTGGTTGTTAAAAGTCAAGTGGCTTGCATTGTAAGGAATAATAAATTACATCCATTCGCCTTGTGAGAAATCCAATATTTTAATTAATAACGCTGAATTTAGTGCTATTTGAAGCTCAGTATGACGCTGTTCCTTTGATAGTTGAAATCTTCCGCCATTTTATTTCAAGAAACATTTCACTCGTAAATGTATAGTTGTTTGTCAATATCTCTTTATTAAATTCTGTGGGGAATTATTATAAAACTGGTTTCGTCAGTACAGTCATATGTCTTAAATCATATTTATTCATACCTGTGAGAATACTGAAAATGTCTAATACATTGACCTTCTTGTATCCTTGGTAATAGAACCTAGAAAATACGTAGCATGGACTGACATTCCAGGTATTGTACGTCAGTGACATTTTGGGATAAGTTTGAAGGATATTCTTATGACCTTTGACTTGAAGATTTATGAGTGCCTTACTATTTTTGTGACTTTTAAGGACAAATTCCTCAAAGGCAATAAGATAAGCAGTGTGGACATCTTCGTAGAAAATACTTTTTTTTCTTTTAAGCTTTTATTCAATAAATTATTTACAAAACATTACAATAAATCCAGAACTATATATATATATATATATATATATATATATATATATATATATATATATATATATATATATATATATATATTATATATATATATATTCATCTAAAATACATTGCATTTAATGTTACAAAAAAAATTTTGTGAAATATTTTAACAATTTCTCTTTCAAAATGGCCTTGATATCTCTCTGGTTTTTTATGATCGAAGCTTTTAATACTAGGGCTAATACTAATTTTTTTGAACAAAATATCCTTATAATACTTACCATAAAACAGACGTATACAGAGTGTTACCCTGAACAGACAGAATAGCGTAGAAAACAGACGCGTATAGTGTTATCCTGAACAGACAGAATAGCGCAGAACTCAGACGCGTATAGTGTTATCCTGAACAGACAAAATAGCGCAGAATACAGTTCTCTTGTTCTCAAGATCAGATAAGTTATGATAGTTTTGTATATCACAAAAACTTACAGAACGCTTTTGCAATTTCCAGCTGAGGCGTGCCATGGAGAGAGAGAGAGAGAGAGAGAGAGAGAGAAACTGGGGTTAAATTCATGTCAGTGTTCTCACTGTCCCAGGATGTATTTATATGGGTGACTTTGACTCATTTTTGGGGAACTCTTTGCAAATACAAAATCAGTGTTAATGTGTTGTGTATATTGCTTTGTCAGTTATTATTTGTAAATTCGTCATAATTCATTATTTGCATTTTTAGACGGCTTTGGCTGTCCTTCCGCACTTTTTTTTTTTTTCTGTCCGCCCTCATTTCTTAAAAACTACTGAGGGTAGAAGGCTGCAAATTGATATGTCGATCACCCATCCAACAATCATCACACTTACCAAATTGCAGCCCTCTAGCTTCAGTCGTTTTTACTTTATTTAAGATTAAATTTAGCCATAATCGTGCGTCTGACAGCGCTGTAGAACAGGCCACCACAGGACTGTGGCGCTGACAGCTTCGCGGGTCACGGTTTTTTACTCGTTTAATCCTTCGTCGTTTCCGTTATCCACAACAGTCCTTTGGCTAGAAGTCAAAATAAATGCATTTGGAAAAAATCGTGAAGTAGGAGCAGCAAAGAAACAGACCGCTCGAAGGAGGAGCAACTATCTTATTCTCGAAGAACTTCTCTCCTCTCATTTTTACTTCTTTCTTCAAGACAAACTTCTGGACGTTGTTCAAGAATTCGTAGAAAAAGTCGCCGGTGAAATATGAGGTTTCTGATCATTATTTCGTGGTCTTATAACTTCTCCGTCGAACTTTTATTATAGTGACTGATCTTCAGCTCTCTCTCTCTCTCTCTCTCTCTCTCTCTCTCTCTCTCTCTCTCTCTCTCTCTCTCTCTCTTTATATATATATTATATATATATATATATATATTATATATATATATATATATATGATATATTATACAATTTTATGTAGAAACAGAAGCCTCACCATTGAAATCAGCAACATATTCTTAGCTTAGCAACGTTTTTTGGAATTCTTCTGTCACCATCATGACGCGCGCACACACGCACACACACATATATTATATATATATATATATATATATATATATATATATATATATATATATATATATAATATATCTCTCTCTCTCTCTCTCTCTCTCTCTCTCTCTCTCTCTCTCTCTCTCTCTATATATATATATAATATATATATATATATATATATATATATATATATATATATATAGGTATATATATAGGTAGCTTCATTTACCAAAGAAATGAAGCTACTTAATTGAAATTGCTACAGAGTATTCTGTGGTAATAACCCGGTATATATGTATACACCCCTGTCAAAGTCCAGGGTAAACTCGTGCTAAGTAAAGTAGACGGCTGCACGAAGATATCTTTTATTAATGAAATTTGTCGACCGCGCAATATAGAAATGGGTGTATATAATGCTTTGAACCCCGATGGGCAACTCACTAAACACGGCCCCCCCCAAGGCGCTCCTCATTGGGGGCTAGTGTCGTCAGTGCACCTCATGCTTTGCAATGTAGGCATTAATTAAGGCTCTTTGTAGCGTGCCTTCAGCCACTAGCTACAACTGATTTCATTCTTTTTACTGTACCTCTGTTCATATTCTCTTCCTTCCATCTTATTTCCCACCCTCTCCTAACAGTCGATTCATAGTGCAACTGCTTTGAGATTTTTCTCCTGTTACACCTTTCAAACCTTTTCACTGTCAGTTTCCGTTTCAGCGCAGAATGGCCTCATTTACCCCAGTGCTTGGCATGTAAGCCTAGAATCTATAAATCGGTCAACTATAAATCAATCCCACGGAGCTTCCTCCATGTTTAATAGGAGCACCTCGGCTAATATGGAATGGGTTTACCGTAGATTTTATACTGCATTCTGTATTTACATATGAAAGCATATTACGGTCTCAGGTTTATGAAGTAGTAGCGAGCCCCCCCTTCTCTCTCTCTCTCTCTCTCTCTCTCTCTCTCTCTCTCTCTCTCTCTCTCTCTCTCAGGTACGTTAACATTTTTTATGTTATATGGGGCACACTGTCTAAGCAACTAGCCTTCAGAAATTAAGCCTTGTCAGTCTGTAACTTTGTGGTTCTAAAGTGAAAGTTTTGCGTTCAGTGGGGCCCTAACCTGAATTATGTGTTTAGTAAAGGGTAGTAAAGCAAATGTACTTTGTAATTACTATATGCAAAATTTCTGATAAGTCAAATTTCATACTGTCAAAGGAAGCGTACTTACGCTGCCTTATACGACGTATATGTTTATTTATTTACTTATTTATTTTTTTGACAATAGATGTGGCAGGTTACCAACAGGCTAAATAGGGTTGTGGCCACCAATCGTTTGCCTAGATATTTCATCTTTCCCTTGAACCTGTTGCATAATTATTCACTGCACCACCAGATTCTCAAAAGGTGAAATTGAACATCACGAGCTCTTATCATTGCTTGGACGGGTTACCACAGTGAATGCCTGACACGTCCCCGTATCTTAGGAGTCTGATTCAAGTAACGACATTCCGTCATTGAACCCCCAAGACTATATCGTTCTGGAATAATGATGTTAAATAAATAATTCCCCATCGATATAAGGAAACGATTCAACAAAATGATCAAAACTCTTTTTGTTCTAATTCTCCAGCAACGTAAATAGTATACTAACAGGGGGGGGGGTGGGGGGGGGGGTAGGGGGAGGAACTAAAAAATATTTCGTTCTTCGAGATCTTATTCAAATGACTGGATTGGGACCTTTAAATGCCACTCGTCGTCGATAGAAAACGAGCTTCATATTAATGTAGGTTATTGTCTTCTATGAGGTCATTGTGTGTTTGGAGATCATATATATATATATATGATATATGCTATATATATATATATATATATATATATATATATATATATATATCTGTATTTAGTATGATGTATGTATGTATGTATGTATGTATGTATATGCACACTATATATTTTTACTCAAAGCACAATCACGAAAAAACTAGTGTAAAATCCAATGTAAGGACAACGCTTTATCCGCAAATTCATTGTATATATTCCTGCAATCGCGTTGTTCTTACTTCCATCCTCGAGAGCGTTCAGCGGGCTTCCCGCCAATGTATACGTATATCATGTAACATCATGTTTTGTATGCTTTTATATTTATAATTATATGCATCGGACACCACATTTCCGCCCGCACGCTGTATATATGAATTTCCTTTACCATATTAAAGTCTACGGGCTGCTCTTGAGCAAGAGCCCGTGCCGGCATAAAGCCAGCTTGATCTTAAACAACAACTTGATAAAGTCAGTACACTTCTCACTGCCTCTTTGTTCACACCCTCACACCAACTTCGTATCGTCATTGCTATTCCTACGACTGAATAAAGATAGTTTGTCATTAAATTGCCTGAAATACATTTTCGATCCTCCATTTCTTCCTTACAGTGATGTGGCAGTTTCGTCATCCGTCTCATTAAGTTACGACGACTGTCTGCTGTAAGTCGGCGCTGTGAATACTTCTCAAGATTGTTCGGCGACGCAGGACCGATTGTTCATTGGAAACCGAAGGAGAGACGGAGATCACCTGCTTTTTAACGTAATCTCAACTGCAGCAAAAGCGAAATGGATTGCACCAAGCACTTCACTCTCTTTCATTCAGTATCTCTGTTGTTACTCCTTGCTCCTGCTGTGTTGGCCCAGATAAATATAGGTGAGGGTATAGTTTTTTTGTTTCCCTTTTAGGTTATTCCGACCTTGAACTAGGCCTAAGGTGATATAAGTTCACTCTCGACGTGTTTCGGAGGTCACGTAAAGCCGTTGGTCCCGTTGCTGAATATCCATTGATTCCTTGCAACGTAAAAACACCACGTAAACAAACAAACAAACAAGCTAAGCCTAAGGTTGAGAATCCCGTAGACAATGATGACGATAAGACAGATCAGCATTTGAAAGGAAAACCTCATTCGCTCCTACAATATGAATGCTACAATGCAAAATTATTATTATTTTATTATTAAATTTTCCATACAAGTGATTATTATTATTATTTTTCACCCTCAAGTGACCGTCATAGATGCCTCACTGAAGGAAGGAGCAGGCTGGGTGCAGCAGTCTGTGTCCGATGCCCAAAAGAAAACGGGCCTCAGCCTGAAACAGTCTCTCGTCTCACTCTCCCTCGAGGATGAGGAGACCAGCGAAGGCCAGTGTAAGTTCCTCGTCTTTTTATTTTATTTATTTATTTATTTGTTTATTTATTTATTTGTACAAGAAAAATATTAATAGCTTTGTCTGCCCTTTCCACTTTTTTGTCCGGACTTTTTCTGTCCGCCCCCAGATCTTATAGGTCTGACCGTTCACACCTTTTTGTCCGCACTTATCTTTCCGCCCTCAGACCTTAAAAACTTCCTAGCGTAGAGGGCTGCAAAATGGCATGTTGATCATCCACCCTCCCATGATCAAACACACCAAATTTTAGTCCTCTACCCTCAGTATTTTTATATTTTATTTAGGTTTAAAGCAGATCATGGGTTAAAGATAGCCATAATCGTGCATCTGGCAACAATATAGGCCAGGCCAACGCCGGGCTGTGGGTAAAGTTTTACTTATTCATGCATACATTCTGTTCGGGGTAAACTTTCCTTTGTATAAGTATGTGTGAGCATAATGAGTATTAGTTCATGCGACAATTAAGGAAAACCCAGACTCTACTGAGAACTAAACACATTATTTTGTTTAGTTCAGTACAAAGTAGTTCGTGATGCTACTGTTTGATATGTAAATATAGCAGCAATTTTTGGAGTCTATTTTTCAAAACCCTCCAAGTTCATTCTCAAAATTATTTTTGGTGATGTTTACGCCCTTGAAAGAATAATCATGTTGATGAATTGGACGGGTTTGAAGCATTTTTACTTTTTTAATTATTTTATTTATTTTATTTAAAAGAATTTTTTTTTTGCCCATCAAAAGATCCTCCGATAGTTGTTCACCCGATTGTTTCAGAAATCGTGCTTATTCGTCCATTTGTAAACCTTATTAGTGCACAGGGGATATTAAATTCATTATCAACTCATTTTAAGAAAATCTATTGAGGGAAAATTTGATCAACCATAGCACAATAGATTTGAACAATTAGGAACTATTCTATCAACAACAAACTTGTAACCATAGAAAACAAGTTTTTCTACACAACAAACATTTGTTTTTCACTATTTTAATGTCTCCATTTCATTCCTTTTACGTATCTTGCATCTAGGAATAGACTCCACATCTTAACGGTTAAGAGGCCAATGTTTCTTTCCCGTCTCAGTAGATTCACATCAGCCGTGCATCTGATGTCTAGGCCTGTCTCTTACGACGCTCCTGATTGGATGTTGATAAACCAATCATAGGGTTGGAAACTCTCAATCTCTCTCTCGAGAGTTCACATAGGCAGGATATATGTTCCCCCTCTCCCAAGAGATACGTCTTTCAAAAGTATCCCTCAGGAGTGGTGAAACATACATCCTGCCTATGTGAACTCTCGAGAGAAAGTGAGTTTCCAACCCTGTGATTGGCTTATCAACAGCCAAGCAGGAGCGTCGTAAGGGACAGACCTAGACATCAGGTGCACGGCTGATGTTAATCTACTTATTGTACTAAGTGAACAATTTAACGCTGATTTTCCAGCATATTCTCATTGGTTCGACTTATTTTCATTCTCTGTTTCCGCGTGTAAACAACCAAGTTGCATTTACAGTCTGTTCCGCCCTCTACAACGGGGCGGCCGTGGTGCTGGACTTAGCCGCTGGAGGCTGGATGTTCGGGCGGGATCACGCGGCCGCCCACGGCGTTCCTTACGTGAGGGTCCAGATCTCCAACTACCAGTGGATGTCGGCCGTCGACGCCTTCCTTCAGAGTCGCAATGCCACCGATGCGGCGCTCATCTTCGGCTCTGAAGATCGTGAGTAGTGATCTCACTGTATAGCAACACGGAATATTTGAAGGGAGCAGATAGATCCTCTGTCGAACATGTCCTGTTGAGAAGGATGGCACCATCAGGTGAAATAAGGTTTTATGCCAGGTCTTTTCAATTCTTCCGACTGTATTCCCTTTTCTTCGAGACTGATATCTGCCAAGAGCTGGCCAATGTGTACATAATCTGGATAAGAGGAATGTTAGAATAGTGATTAAATTCAGAAGTAATGCCTCTCCTTTTATCCGGATTATGTAGCACAGTGGCCAGTTCAATAGTAAGACGAATTGAAAAGACCTTGTTTAAATTGATTATTTCACTGGTACTGCCATTTTTCTTTTCCAATTGATAAAGAGTTTCGTTTGCAACTTTAACCCTACAACCGCGCATTGAGGGATTTCTGAACTGATCTTGGAAGCAATACTAGCTAAAACAGGTTGATAATTCCTCCTGAATACAGTTTTTCTAAACAGGAATGGTTTTGGTACTTTTTCTATTTTCTATTGTCTATTCATGGTCAAGGAACAACACATATCGTCGGAATCTGCTCCTTTCCTTAAGATTTAAACGTTTAACATCTTTTTAAATCAGTAGCCCTGGTTTATATTTGCTCTGACTGATATTAATTTTTTTACGAAAGCTTTCTTGTATAAAACTAGATTCAGAGAAGTTTCTTTCCAGTGCAGTGGTAAAATTAACTGAGGTATAACTTTTAATAATTTTTTATATTATTTTTTTACCAATGAATATGTGGGGCGGGAATAGGTCCACTAAAACTGGAAATTTTGAAATACACATGATACTTGATACGAAATCCTCCCATCAAGTCTTTTTCATTCAGGCTTTAACACCATTTTGGGAATACTTTCCAATCTGATAAAATTGCAGTTTCATCCTTCGGTTTGATCACTTGCCTTCGTTGCAGAGTTGGACCAAGCCCTGTATTACCTGGTGGAGGGGTCCGTCATCCGCGTGATCGTCCTTCATGGCATTGAAACCAACAGCACAGACACCCTAAAGAAAATGCGACCCGCTCCCTCCTATTACGTCATCATCGGCTCAACCAGCGAGCTCAATATGCTCTTCAGCAAAGTGAGTGGAAACTGTCGTCTATAGCCTCTGTTTCTTAGTCTTTGATTGGGATTCAGTAAAGCAAAATAGACAGTAGTTTCGTGTTATTCATAATGTGCCAGTAGCCACACACAGCCCTCCCACTTTTACGTGGGAATATGTTCCAGAACCTGCCACGGAAATGCAAAAATCCCCTCTTAAAAAAGGCTTATACCTGTCTATTTTAATATGTCGCTGCTTAGTTTGATAGATAAAACAAAAATATACCCTAAATTTGTAGAAAATTTGTTTATTTCTTGGTACTTCCCTTGTTATGAACCGATGTCTTACGGCTCATTTCTCTTAACCATTTGTTATAATTATGCTATTTTTTTCTGTAGGCTGTGAAAAACCAGTTGGTCTCCAGAGATTCCAGATGGACTTTGGTAGCTACTGATGTCAAACCAGGAGTGTTGGAGTAAGTACCAGTTATTGCGTACTTTTTATGCTTTCAGTTCAGGCGTCAGAGGCAATCAAGTAATTTACTTCTCTGGCCGTCTGTCTGTTGGGCCCTCTGTATTTCTCCCTGTCCATGAACGATAACGTTTATTAAAGCACTATGATTTTGATATCTTTGCAAGCAAAGACTTCACATTTTATGTACATCATCTGTGGGTGATAGAGATTCATCTGTTAGTGTCTTACCCAGCAGTCAAAGGTTAAATAGGGATGTAGTCATTGCCATGGTTTTTTTTTTAATGATACGAGATAGAGATTTCATATTTGTCTTGCATTCTCCTAATTGATGCCAATGTCAAGGTCACAATTAGAGGTCAAAGGTCAAATAGGAATATAATCTTAGCAATAAACCTATAGATATAAGATAGACTCTCAAGATTTGGAATGCACAGTAAACTTCACTACTAGAGGTCAAAGGTCACAATTAGAGGTCAAAGGTCAAATAGGAATGTAACCTTAGCAATGAACCTTTAGATATAAGATACTCTCAAAATTTGGTATGCACAGTAAACTTCACTACAGGAGCCAACTTACAGATGGAGGTCGAGTTTGCGCTTAAAGGTCATGTGTCAAGTACAAATTAACCATTAGGCCCCGTAGGTGGGTAGTACTGTTAATGCACCCCACACGGCGCACTGTAGGGAATGCTTAAGGTTCTTTGCGGCGTCCCGTCGGCCCCTAGCTCCAAGCACTTCATTCCTATTTCTATACCTTGATTCATGTTCAAGGGGAAAAACGAAGTAGTAACCTTAACTGTTGTGGCGGGATTTGAACTCACACGTCTGGAGGTTTTGCTGAGGATATATATATATATATATATATGACTAGTAAAAATGTCCTGTTACAACAGAATTCCATCTAATAAAAGGAGCCCATAAAAATGCCAAAATATAGAGAGAAAATACTATATTCCAGAGACTGCTGTCTCCCTCTTCAGGTAGATGAATGAGAAAAGTTACAGAAAAGGTGGTATTTATGCCAAGAGATCCATCCACAGGTAAGCCAGTTTAGGTCACTCCCACTGATAATCTTCCTTTAATCCTCTTAAGTGTTGGTTGAATGAAAACTTTGTCAATGACATCTGAATCCCATGCACCCTTTGAGATGTTCATTACCTGTCTCTGTTTAATCAAGGCCAATTCCATCATCTGACTCTTGTACCGACAGTTGCTACTGTAGATTATACGTGACAAATTCCAATTTATTCTGTGATTATGTTCATTTATATGGTTGAAAATAGCTGAGTTCTGTTGTCCATACCTAACTGACCGTTTATGTAGTATTAATCTCTGGGGAAGTAATTTTCCAGTAAATCCAATGTAAGATTGGTCACAGTCCAGGCATGGGATTTCGTAAACGCCTGTGTCCTTGGGTGATGTCTTTTGTTGGACGTTAATCAGGGATTTGGCTAAGGTGTTTGGGTAAGTAAATGCAAAAGGGTTAGATATTCCGAGAGTGTGGGTCAGCCGTCATATATATATATATATATATATATATATATATATATATATATATATATATATTATATATATATATATATATATAACTGAATCAAGAAAGTTTGGAACGTGATAAATTCATAAATAAAGGCATAACCCACGAAGGAAAGATAAGCAACGGAGTTTCTGCAAGATATCTCGACTTTACTTAGCAGACAAATGACGTCGAGTCGAAAGGTCTTACAGAAACTCCGTTGTTTATCTTTCCTTCGTGGTTTATACCTATATATATATATATATATATATATATATATATATATATATATGTGTGTGTATAGTATATTTGTGTATATATATTTATGTATATTATATTGTAGATAGATATGTGTGCGTGTGTGTTTAAGTAAGCGCGTGCTCTCTAAAAATACCACCTGTCCAAAATGCACAAATCCATCACTACTCTTAATTCAACGAGTAACCAGTCGATTATCTGACATATGCGTGTGCGGACAATTTTTCGAAAAGTTTTTTTCCCAAAACTAAATAGTCGAAAACAATAGTTCGAATGTGTAATTGTTCGAATTTACAATTAATCGAAATACTAGATATTCGAATAAGCAGTTTTTCGGAATGAATATTGTTCGAATCCATGAGTAACGTCGACTTGTTGAAAAAAGCCCGACGGCAGTTTTGTATGTTCGCACTCTCTCTATACCCCGTCGCTCCCGTCCCACGCTCTCCCCCGGTCTCACCCTCCTCCCTCTCCCCCCCCCCACGGTCTCTCCTTCGCTCCCCCGCCCGCTCCCTGCGTCCTCGTCTCCCCTTCCACTCTCCTCGTCTCCTCTTCTCCCCCCCACTCCTCCTCCTCTCTCACTCCTCCAATGCTCTCTCTCTCGTCTCTCTCTCTCTCTCTCTCTCCCAAAGTGTTGTTATTCGAGAAACAACTCAATCGCATTGTTTGTATTTTAGTTACCTTAAATAAAAAAATAAATTAACATAAAAATAAACCGTTAACAAATCTTTAAAACCTTAAAGTTCCCATTGTTATTTTGGACGGTTTCCTATTTAGTAGAGAAGCTCTTAAACCCTATCATGGCTGAGTTCGTAAAACCAAAAAAAGGAAAGCCCATGTTATTAGTGAATGGACATTTATTTGTTAAAGACAAGCAAATACTAGATAAAATTTGTAAATGACTGTAAATGTCGCGCTACAACAGTAATACCGTTTCTAAAGAATTTAATCACGCAGGTGATCCAACTGGCGTAAAGGTTCGGAGATTTGTTGAAAAAGTGAACGACGACGCAAAAGGTCACGTGACTCCCCTCATTATATAATTGCAAAAGCACCTTCCGATCTTAGCGAATCTGCAGCTCAAGGATGACCAACTGTCAACAGTACTAAGCGCTCAATTAGAAGGGTTCGCTCTAAAGAAAATCGTGGACTATCTACGCCCAATCATGGGAAGGATATATATAGTATTCTCAGTCGACTAGTATATGAAGACTCAAAAATGAAGGTTTTCTTCTTTTTGACTCAGCCAGGAAGAAGAGAGTTTTCAGTCAAAATTCGAATGCTATTAGCATTGGCATTTATCCCAGAAGAAAGAGTTATTGAAACTTTAGAAAATTTAGTAGAAGAGTTATTTTCACCTGAGTTACTTCCGGTAATAGATTATTCTGAAAATAAATTGTGCAAAGATATGTTAAGAAAACTTTAATAAATTTAAACTAAATTAATCGTTTATTAACATTAATCCTATTCTCCTATATGGTCAGATAAAGTAAGTTATAGATTCGAATAATACTCACTTCGAAAAACTGCTTATTCGAATATTTTGTGTTTCGATCAATTGTATATTCGAACAATTACACATTCGAACTATTGTTTCCGAATATTTGGTTTAAAAAAAAAAACTTTTCGAACAATTGCCTTTCGAATAATGGATTTTCGAAAAATTGTCCGCAAATCGACACATGCGACTCTCACTATCAGCGCACTCGTTTGTATCCATAATAGCTATGAGGAAACGGTGACTATGTTTAATCGTCCACATTAAACGTAGGTGAAGGAAAGCGTGAGTTTTGCGACACATGACAGTAACTGACTCGACTTGCTTACCTAATATCTCATGAGGTGGAGAGGATTGCCGTATGATGATAGTAAAATGTTGGAGTTCTTCGTTGGACGAGTGGTTTACATGCTCACCCACTGATTCGGTAGTCCGGAGTTCGATTCTCCGCTCTGCCAACGTGGAATCAGAGGAATTGATCTCTGGTGATTAGTAGTTCACGATATAATGTGTTTCGGATCCCACTATAAGCTGTAGGTCCCGTTGCTAGGTAACCAGTTGGTTCCTAGCCACGTAGAACTATCTAATCCTTCGGGTCAGCCGTAAGAGTGCTGTTATTCAGCTCAGTGGTCTGGTTTAAGTAAGATATACTTTATGTAAATATGATGAGGATATGACAGGCGAAGTTTCAGACAAAGATTTTTCCTACTTAGTTAAGGACGTAGCTACGCATTTGATATTAAGAGTTACTAACAGTGCTTCATTTTTTCCTTAGAGCCAATAGAATTTAACGACTTATAAAGCGTTAACTTTCGATTCAAGGACGTAGCGACGCGTTCATTGTCCAACCCAAATATAGTAGGGCGTTTTGATTAGATAAGGGGCTGTTAATTGACAGTCTCCCTCTGACGTACGATGGCCCGGCCAGCAAACAATAGCCCCTGCGTACCTTTTGTTTTATTCATGAAGATGTTCTGGCGCACGGATCGATGCAGGACGGGGAGGACCTGGTGTGCGCTAAGAATTGGTCTCTTTGACTGCTGTTTGTCACCTAAGTAGGGCTGTGAACCTTCCATGAATTTGCCAAGTCATTAATGCTGTTTGAAGACAGCGTCGAAGGCATCACGCGTCTGAGAGTTTAGATTTCGTTTACAACACATACACTTTATGTATATATATATATATATATATATATATATATATATATATATATATATATATATATATATATTATATACAATTATAATATATATATATATATATATATATATATATATATATATATGTGTGTGGTGTGTGTGTGTGTGTGTGTGTGTGTGTGTGTATTAGAGAGAGAGAGAGAGAGAGAGAGAGTCTGTTTTTTGGATATACATTTTCATTCATTTTTAATGTTGTTACCCTTCCCCTTTCCAGAGATTGACTAATATAAAAAGTGAGACATCTGAAATAATTACGCATTTAGTTGATGACTTTTGTCAGCTCAGTTTCTTCTCTATAATAATAGTGTAATTGAATGGGCTTCTTAGCTCATTCGAAATGTTTTTCCCTTTGATACTGACCCATATTTTATGCGTTTTTGTTTTTTGCCAGTATAAGTTCAGCTTTCCATTTGCAGTTACAGGTTTACATTGGGAATGATTTTTTATTTAAATTTTGAGTTTCAGTGGCTGGAGATGTTTTCGCCATTTTTCATTAAAAAAATTGTTTTTTGCAGGCAGGGCTTTTCAGAGGATAATGTCGTCATAAGATTGCACCCAGAACATTATTTTTAGTGTAATTTTGTATCTGCTCTCGGAGAAAATGTAAATAAACCGATTTTAACATTTACAATGCCCTTCCCTGAATGTTTTCATTTTTCAAAGTATGTTTACCTCACATTTCTCCTTTCAGAACCTTGTGTTTCTGAAAGCTGTGATTTTGAACCAGGAAAAAATAATCTTCACGTTCTCCCTTTTTTTGTATAGTCTTTATACAGTCTGATTGCTTTCCAGGCGTACGTTGAGAACCGCTTTTTTCATTTTTGAAAATTTCGTCACATCCATAACTATTACAATAATTCCCGCATTTATTTATTTGTTTATTTGTTTATTTTGCAGCCTGAGTATGGTGACCGGTACAACGGCCGTTACGTTAATTGCACCCACAGAAAAAGTGTGCTGTACCGTCCGCGATGTACCTCTAGATTGCGCCTGTGCCACTTTAAATGTAAGTAAGTATACTCGGTTTTTTTCCATCTGTCCACCCGCCTGTGGTGTTTGCATATGGTAACACTGCGTTCCGAGCTTTAGATAGATACATTCAGCTTACATTAAACAATAATAACAAGTGCCTATTTCGAATATTAACGGTGTAATTCGCATACAGTACATTATTAAAACACTTTTCAGTTGAAAGTGTACACCCAGATATTCTTTTATTTACCTAAATCTTACACATAACGTAACTATCTAAAGCCCGGGACGCAGTGTTACCATGCGCAAACACCACAGATGGAAAAATACAGAGTATACTACCTTTGAACTGATTGCCGTAATTGAACTTCATGCGTTGTGCGCTGTAGGCATCACACAAGTTTCTTTGCAGCGTCCCTTCGGCCCTTAGCTGCAACCCTTTTCATTCCTTTTGCTGCACCTCCTTTCATATTCTTTCTTCCGCCTTACTTTCCACCCTCTCCTGAAAATTGTTTCTCTCTGTCATTGCGAGGTTTCCCTCCTGTTACATCCTTGTAACCTTACCTCACAGGTCCCAGCTCTTGGCCTTCGACCTAAATTATATATTCTATATTCCATTCTGCTCTGTGTAAATGATTCTCATATTTCCTGAAGAAATTCAAATGCACTCTTCATGTTTTAGCACGTCAACATTTTTCCCTGAATACGAGCCAATTTTATTGGAATACACATTATTATTATTTTATTTTATTATTATTATTAAAACTCTTATTCTTATGGAAGACGCTTACAAAAGTCATTGACTTGAAATTCAACCTTCCAGTGAAAGAAGTTACGGAAGATAATGTAGGAAATAAATAAAGAAAGAGATCAATCATTAGAAATGAAAAGAAGACAAGTTAATGAGTTAATGGATAGGTCAAAAACGATAATTCTATTTGCATAAACGCCATAAACAATTATGTACGGTTGTTAAAATCTCATGGTATAAATTATATAGTTTAAAAAGCTGGTAGACAAAATAAGAATAATTCTAAGGAAACTAAGTTATTCAAACAGCTTCTCTTCTTTTTTTTTTTCCTTGAAGATAGCGAAGCAATTGGTCGAGGTGTCCATGAGCAAACTGGCGCAGGCTCTGAAGACTTCTGGCGCCAAGGACATTTCGGGGACCTGCGATCAGGCCCCTTCCACCCCTCCTGCAACCGACGCTTTCTACAGCGCTTTGCGACAAGTAAGCTGACCAGTTTTAGCGAGGGACAGGACCTGCTGCATTTATTCCTTATATATATACATATATATAAGCATTCAGCTACAAATGTCGTTTAACATCCAATGCGCTCTACTTCGGAACGGGGGATTTGTACAAGAGATTCGGTATCAATTTATACCTTTCTTGATAACCGGAAAGTCTTACTCTAAGGCGTCACTGCGTCTTGAGTTCTCGTGTTCGGTGGTTCGAGCCCATGAGACGAACGTATCAGCTAAAAAATTCCCCTTCGGTTTACTCATACTTATATAAATGTATTACTGCGGAGGCAGTTCCTCGTTGGATGAGTGGTTTTCGCACTCGGCTACCAGTCCGGTGGCCTGAAGTTCGATTCTCGGCTCGGCCAACGCGGAATCAGAGGAATTTATTTCTGGTGATAGAAATTCATCTCTCGATATAATGTGATTCGGATCCCACAATAAGCTGTAGGTCCCGTTGCTAGGTGACCAATTGGTTCCTAGCCACATCAAAATATCTAATCCGTCGGGCCAGCCCTAGGAGGGCTGTTAATCAGCTCAGTGGTCTGGTTTAACTAAGATATACTTAATTACTTCGGAGGCAGAGCGAATTGGATATTAAACGACATTTGTAGCTTAATGCTTCTGCAAAAATAAATTTTGCTGTAATATTCGGGCTCTGTGATGTTTCAATAATTTTGATTAATATTATTCTACTGTTATCATTTTTATTGTTACGGACAATTTACTATGATTTTTATTATAATTACTGGGTTATAATAATTTTATTCTTTTATTCATTGCCACGATTATTTACGTCGCCATCAAGTTGTAATTAGTTTTATGATTACAATCAAGGTGAGATCTACTTATGATTTATATATTGTACTGTGTTTTATTTTTGGGGGGGATTACTCCCAACAAATTCTTCATGTTCAAACAAATATATTTTTGATTAATTCGAGTTCGATACCAGTTACTTTTTGATAAAATTGTGTTGTTTCTTCCGCTAAAGAGGTGCGTGCGCGCGCATATATTTTCAGTATTGTTGTGTACATTTGCTTAATTTATTATCACTGTCGATATTCAGATTAGTAATACTTTTGACCCTCGGAGGCCTCGAGTTTGATTCCAGGGCATTCCACTGAGGGGTGAGAGATGTATATTTCTGGTGATAGAAGTTCACGCTCTACGTGGTTCGGAAGTCACGTAAAGCCGTTGATTCCGTTGCTGAATAGCCACTGGTTCCATGCAACGTAAAAACATCATACAAACAAACGAACAGAAATATGGAATAGTTAGAGCCATTCCTCCTTTTTGAATATAGAAGCTATTAGGTAGTAATCACGCTGGATAACCCAGTAAGTGAGAAACATCACTGTCAAAGGAAATGAGTATTGATTCGTCGGGGGCGTTTCTCGGCCAAAATAAGCGTGTTGCATCCATCATTGAAGACCCCTTTGGTAGTCACTCCTACCAGGGTCTCTATCAACTGCCCGCTGGACAATATAGGACGAATTCTTGAGAAGCGAGTGGCAAATGAAGTGTTTGCTGGAATATTCATTAGCTCTGCCCTAATTTATGGCCTCTGCGCCAGGAATACTCGCTGGTGGTGAAGGGGATTGTCATATCTCAAGTTTGTCTCTTGAGTCTTAAGTATTATTGTTATTATTAGTATGTTGAAAATAATGGCTATTCCAGTCGCGTTTATTTTGCATAGAAGTTTCTCTATTCTCCTTATTACTGACTTTTCGTCTGTACTCGAGTTGGCTATGAAAACGCCAAACTTGAGTACAGAAGAAAAGTCAGCAATAAGAAGAATAGACAAACTTCTATAAGAAAAATATGCGCGACTGAAATAGCCATTTTTTCAATAAAACCTGAATTAATGAAGGTCTTCTTCCAGCATATTATTATGATGATGATGATGATGATGAGATGATGATGATGATGATGATTATTATTTGTTGTTGCTGTTGTTGTTTTGGTCATAATCACTGAAATGGACAGTTTCTTAGAAAAAGTTTGTTTATAGTATTTGATTGATTATAACCTGACGTAGCACTTAATGTTTAGGAGCTGACACATGGTAAAGTAACAAGTTCTTTGTCTCTGATATATTACCAGAAAACTATTACACCAATCTGGACCTGATGATGGTTTTCACAAAAGACACTTTGAAGCAGATCAGAACTAGTGAAACACACTGCGCTGAATATTGGTATCCCCGTTCGAGGGTGATAAAGTATTCCAGAATGATTTATAAGAGCCTCAGTGGCGTGCTCGGTATGGTGTTGGTGTGCCATCTCGATGGCCGCGAGTTCGATTCTCGGGCACTCCATTGAGGGGTCAGAGGTCTGTATTTCTGGTGATAGAAGTTCACTCTCGACGTGGTTCGTAAGTCACGTAAAGCCGTTGTTCCCGTTTCTGAATAACCACTGGTTCCTTGCAACGTAAAAACACCATACAAACAAACAAACAAACAAGAATGATTTATACACGTTATACTGTCAGATGAGGTTGAAACCAACGAGAAATTGAGGCGGAAAGGATTCTGCAAGTTTTTTGTTCTCAATATTTTTTCGCTCAAGAATAAAGCATTTGTTTTAATTCTTCAATGCGTATCTTGATACTTGCTGGATTATTACAGTTTCATCATTTCGGAACAGGGCAACGTCTTGTTTAAAGGTCGTATTTTAGATCAATATTTCAGTAACTCTTGTGTGACACCGTTTACTCAGTACGTATAATGATATGTGTGACACCATTTACTAAGTATGTATAACGATAAAGCTGCATATTAAGGTTGGTGACAAGCCCTTCGGACATTTTCTTTGTGCATTATTTTTCATAGATTCGCGCAACGTCGTTTTGGACTTTATTGACTAAATTTCCTAAAGGTTCACCTCTCCCTTTCTCAATCGTTCACAACAGGAAGTCGGCTCTTGGTCTAACGTGGAATGGAACACCGAAAAGAAGCAGGTTGTGCCGCAACTGGAGTTCTCTCTGACAGCAATCAACAGTTCCAGCAAGACGGAAATCGGCAGCTGGAGCACGCTCGGCAAGTTGGATTTAAATCCCGACTATAAGAACTCGCCCATTCGAAGGTTTTTTAAGATAGGCGCTGTTCTGGTGAGTTGACTGTAGCGTTCTGTTGATGTACTGTGAGTCAGGATGGTGCGGTTTTTTTTTTTTTTTAACGTTAATATGGGCTGGGGAAGAAGCTGTTTTTATATATGTTCGAGAATCTCAATTTAATCATTATTTATTTCGTTAATTAACCAATTCAATTTAAATTTTCCGGATTTTAGCAAATATTCCTACAATTGCATTGACTTTCGTGGTTATGAAGTATATTCATCCGCAGGCAGTCACTTAACATCTTTGTTAGAGAATCTTTTAACTGTGATATTAAGTTGGGCTGGAGCGAGCTCTGGCTTTTGCGCCTGTCCAAACAGCCCTTAAATGTAACCCTTCTGCCTTCCTTCCACCAGGCCCACCCGTGGCTCTACAAGAAAGAGGGTGGGTTGCCAGACGAATTCGAAGGCTACTGCATGTCTCTGACCAAGCGTCTGGCCGGCAGCATGGAGTTCGACTTCCAGTTCGTTCTCCCGGAGGATGGGCAGTACGGCGCCAGGCAAAAGAATGGGTCCTGGAATGGTCTCGTGGGAGACCTGGCCAAAGGGGTGAGTCTCTGCTTACAGTGGTTGGTGAATGGAGTGCAGGCAATCCCTGGCTTATGACAGGGGTTCCGTTTCTTGAGATGCGTCGTAAGCTGAAAATCGTCCTAAGCCGGAAAATCGTCATAAATCCCAAAGAAATCTTACTTTTAATGCTTTGGGTGTATTAAAAACTATGTAAAAAGCATTTCTATTGCATTTTTCATCAAAAAAGCCTTAAAATATTTATTATTTTGCATTTTTGGAGTCATATTTCTTTCATATTTATAAGCGGCGTAACCCTGGAATGTGAGTCATAAACCTGAACATAATTTCTGATGAATATAATTGAAAAGTGTCGTAACCTCGGAACGTCGTAAGCTGAACCTGTCATAAGCCAGGGACTGCCTTATAGTTATTGGCAATGTAAGTCTATGGTAAACGCGTGACAACAAATTTGGTAGTGGAATAGAAGGGAGTATGTGATTGAATTTTATTCATATAGATTTTTGGCATTATGCCAAAGCACTGGGGCCTATAAAAGGTTTGAATGGTGTAACAGGAGGAAAACCTCAAAGTAGTTGCACTATGAAACCATTGTTAGGAAAGGTTGGACAGTAATGTGGCAGAAAGAGAATGTGAACGGAGGTACCTTAAAAGGAATGAAATTAGTTGTAGCTAGGGGCCGAAGGGACGCTGCAAAGAACCTTAATAATGCCTACATTGCACCGAAGGAGGTGCACTGACGGCACTACCCCCCTACGGGGAATATGTAATATAGGCATAAAGCCAAGCACTGGAACCCACAGACTCATTCAGCGCTATGATAACAGTGAATGAAAATGGAAATATAATTAATGAGTTTTATGGAAATTAGATATATAATTAGTTGAAAATGGATGCTCTAATAATCAATAGTGGTAGTGGAAGAAGGTGGTAGTGGTTGGCAAGGTCCAAAGAAATGGACCTTGGTGGTTGGTGGCTCTCTCTCTCTCTCTCTCTCTCTCTCTCTCTCTCTCTCTCTCTCTCTCTCTCTCTCTCTCTATCAACAATTATATATACATTTTATCATAAGTTTATATAAAATAACAGTGAAAATGTGGCTCCATCTTATCACTGAGGATTATATGTAACTCGGGCTAAAATTGATCATGTTTCTGGTCACTAAAAAATTACTTTTTTACTATTAATTTGCATAAGTGCCTCTCCTAACCGGAGAATTTTAGCTGATCTTGTTCATTAGTATAATTATGTGTAAATGATTCAGAAAACTAATCTTTTACTTCACCTCCATCCTTCCTTCCTTCCTTCCTTCTAGCTGACAGACATCATCGTGGCACCACTCACGATGACGTCAGAGAGGGAGGAAGTGATCGACTTCGTGGCGCCATACTTCGACCAATCTGGAATTTCAATAGGTGAGGATCCATCCTTTTTATTGTATGCGCCTCAGTGGCGTGGTTGGTATGGTGTTGGCGTCCTACCTCGGTGGTCACGAGTTCGATTCCTAGGCATTCAGGGGGTCAGAGATGTGTATTTCTGGTGATAGAAGTTCACTCTCGACGTGGTTCGGAAGTCACGTAAAGCCGTTGGTCCCGTTGCTGAATAACCACTGGTTCCATGCAACGTAAAAACACAATACAAACAACAAACAAACAAACGCTTTTTATTGTCTATAGACGTGTTAACCTAAGGGGAAAATCCAGAGGCAAGTACTGTATCAGCATTGAATTGTATTGCTAGTGTAAACATTTCCTTTTAACTTTAGCTGGTGACCTTGTCATCGTTTATATGAGTGTATGTATGTATAAAAAAAGGATATACACAAGTTAAAGATAGCAAGCGCATGTTTACACTCAGTATTTAAGGCGAATAAGACCGAGAACGTGCTGGTAGATGACAAGAGTTACTGGTAAGGGACAGCCTTAATGTAAAAAAAAAATGAAACCAATTTGTGTATGAATATCTCGACACGCTGCTAATAAGCGTTCTGATTAGTGAAATTGCACGTCAAGTGCTTTATAAAGCGCCTTATACTTAATTTCACCAGACATTGAATTCCTCCACAATACGGCAGTTTAAGATTGTGACAGTGATCATCGTCTTGGTTTTCTATCAAGCCACCCCCTGCTAGGGGAGATTGCTCTATTTTTAAAAGTAATGTAATTGCCTACTTTCTTTTCATTGTAGTCATCCGGAAGAGCCAGCGAGAAGAAAGCCTGTTCAAATTCATGACGGTCCTGAAGGCAGAAGTTTGGGTGAGCATCGTGGCTGCCCTTGTTGTCACTGGGGTCATGATATGGCTCCTGGACAGGTACTCCCCATACTCGGCGCAGAATAATGCTGCCCTGTATCCCGCCAACTGCAGGTATGTGGATTTATCAATGACATTTCATGTAGACAACATGTTTTCAGGGTTAATATGAGTTGGCCTTATGACGGAAAACATTTTGTAAAGCGATGAAATTATCTTTTGAGCTTGGAATAAATGTCTATAATTGGTTCGTAATTTAAGAGTTTGTATTTATTGTTTTAGTACCCAGACATCATCCCAGTTAGCAGCGTGTGTTAGAAATGTTCTTGCAGACGCAGCTCGCGAGATCAAACGAGCTGATATACAAGTTGTTACACTCAAGTTAACTTTCTTTCTTCAGGAAGTTCACCCTGAAAGAGAGCTTCTGGTTTGCCCTGACTTCCTTCACGCCCCAGGGAGGTGGCGAAGCACCAAAGGCGCTGAGTGGCAGGACGCTCGTCGCAGCTTACTGGCTATTCGTGGTTCTCATGTTGGCTACGTTCACCGCCAATCTCGCCGCCTTCTTGACTGTTGAACGTATGCAGGTCAGTGAGAAATGGGCGTTTACTTTTAGTCACCATTCATTCAGGTTATTTTCTTAATCATTAGTTTTATGACAGTTAGGGGACCATGTTTGGATACATTTGGCGTCGTTGTAATCCAGATCTCGACCTAGCGTTGATAAAAACGAGATTCACAATAATGCAGTTGTTGATACGTCAAGGAGGCATTCGTGTTTGGGTCTCAATGAATTGGGTTGTATGTATGTATGCACGCACGTGTGTGGAGTGAATCGCATATCCGTGGACAGTGTTACAGCTGGAGCATTCTTTGCGTTGAGAGACACCTTGCGTCAAGATGATGATAGCTTGGTTTATTAGACTCAATTTCCCAGTGGCTGGTAACAGCCGACAATAACTACTTCATAAGAATATGGTCTCTTACTTTTGGAACAAATTTCTCACTTTAGTATAGAAACTAATATCTGCCCCAAGGTTTTCATGTATTTTTGAGACTTAAGGAGCAGTGCTTCGCTCCTTCCAGATTATTCCACACTATTGGCGACTTCGAAATATTTATAACTAGCGTATTTCATGCGTGGGCAGAGCTAGATTATATGGTAAACTCACGTTGATCTTAGCTACCAACATTTAGTTGTAACATAGTGGTATTTTTTCGTACCCAATTACATACCACCCCGTAATCTTACGATGGTCTGCAGATATTCACATCCAGTATTCCAATAGCTTTAGTAAACCTTTCTCACACCTGAAAGTATAAACAGGTGCTGGCAATGCTTACATATATCGTATGCCTTCTTTACTTAAGTTTTCGTAATGTTTATGAAAGGGAATTCTGCATTTAAGTTCAAACGGTAAAACTTGGCATTTAAAAGATTTTCATATTGCCTTGCGATCATAATACATGTATGAATTGAATACAGAATTTAGTCCAAAGGGGAAGCACTGGGACCAATGAGGTCATTCAGCACTTTAAATTGAAATTGCTAGTAAAAGTTTTATTTGAGGGAGGAAAGTAAGACGGAAAAAGGAATAGCAGTTAACATTCTGTTCAATGTTCTTTAGCCAAGATTCAAACAACTCCTCGGTGACCACGAGTCCGATTCTCGGGGATTCCATTGAGGTATGAGATGTGTATTTCTGGTGATAGAAGTCCACTCTTGACGTCGTTCGTTAGACACGTAAAGCCGTTGGTCCCGTTGCTGAATAACCACTGGTGCAATGCAACGTAAAAGCACCATACAAACAAAAATCAAACTACTTCACATAACATATCAAGCGAGTTCGAAGCAGCCATCCGAATTCAGCATTTAAAAAGTACCGAAGTTAGTATCCTCTACGATGCTCCATATGAATTTGGGGTCACGAGGAAAAATAAAAAGGTTTTCAACAAGTCCGTTTATGAGAACATCTTTAATTAGATTACACATCTTGGGACAAGAAAAAAAAAAAACTTTCCTTAAAGAGCAAATTATTAGTTAAAATACTTAACCAATATTTGTACTTCAGTTACATTATGATGCAAATGAGGTATAACTCAATTACACAATTAGAAACTCCATAAAAACTAATTTTAAAAACGTTGATGAATACATATATTTAAAATAAAGCATTAATATATTTAATTGTTAATATAAAAATCTTCTGCCTAGGACTTGACAATTTTTTCTTAAACTGCTAATGTACCAGGAAGAAAAAGCCGTTCTTCACAGCGACAAGAAACATCCTTTATTATCTTGTACCTTGGTGTGGAATAATCAGCTAACTGGCAACTTGAATAGTTAACGTTGAAGCTCACGAACTTATCTTTTCGGTACTCATGAATTCTCCATTCCATTCTGCATAGATTTGGAATGATCATTATCGGCGAAGAAGCAGAAGTAACGGTTAACGAAAAAACCATTTGGTTTTTTCTTTCGTCGTGTAGCGCTTCTGGGCGATGATTAGAGAAATCCTGTACAAAGTAAACATAAAAACAAAGTAAATTTCTCGGTAACTTTGGTGGTTGAAATTAACTTTTTAAGGAGTCATGATAAACAATGTCGTTATCCATGTAATTATCCAGACCCATAACACAAGCTGGCTGGTTATTATATAAACTTTTTTTTTTGCTTATCCTATACAGAGGTTAAGATGGATTTGTCATATATGCATAGATTGAGATGGATTTGTCATATATGCGGAGATTGAGATGGATTTGTCATATATGCTGAGATCAAGATGGATTTTCAGCTTATTTACGTTAATAGCCCAGTGCCAAGCTTACCTCGAATGAAGGTGCGTACAAGGTCCAGACTCTGTCAATGCATTTCTGTGCTGTCATATTCAGATTCAATGAAGACTGGTAATACTTCCACTCCGCCTGGGGCGACGTCTTCCCATTTCATCCTTGGTAGCAATGGACAGAAATTTTTATTGGTTTTCAAGCGACTGTCAAGAAATCGTGATCATAAATATGCAGTTTGACTACTTTAAACGATGATTAAAATGCAATTGAGATTTAAATAAGCCATGACCTTTTAGTTCAAAGGGGATAGAACTTTAAAACTATCACGGGATGCATATCCTAGACATCTTTATACAACTTGAATTGTAAAACTGGCAATAACTATGCATATTGAGAGAGACGGTCGGCTCTTACCTTATCTGTGGATGGTCGATAAGATACCCAGTAAGCAACGTAAAGGAAATAGTAACCGATCAGGCAGATCCAGATGGCCACATTGACCCAGTACAGGTCAAGAGATGGCAGTTCCATAGCGAGGCGAGAAAAAGAAGGGTCTTCATGAGAACGAACGGAGACAAGAGGACGTCGTCGATGGACAGCAGAGTGCCTGTTGATCAAGTTAGAGATGGTCATTGCTGGGTTTAAAGCATTTATGCCCATATCTACATACTTTAATAGCGATTTGTAAGTTTTAGGAGAATACTCAACGAAAAGTAGATCCAAGTACTCTGCTTCGGTTATTTCTTAGGAAATTACAGTTTCCTATAGCATTTGGTTGCTTATTAAGAATTTTTTTTTTTTTTTTTTTTTTTTTTTTTTTGGTAGATCTATATTACTATTCCGCGGCGACCTAGACTAAGGCAGTTGCAGTTTTTCTATGCAGTTTTACCTCCTGAACAAGAATTATAAGTAATATTTATTCGGACGACTGTAATTAACCCCCAGGGGCTCGTACTAAACACTGCGAAATACAATTGACGCCAGAAATTCCTGATGGCATTCGAATTCGAGGGGACGAACGATGCGGAATGCTTACATAGAAATACCATTTTTTTGTTGTCTACTGTAATTAACCCCAAGGGCCAGTACTAATCACGGCGAAATACATTGGATGCCCCATTCCCAAGTGACTGTCGTGGTAATTCTAAATAGTTCCGCACGGACTGCAAGGAACTTAACCTCGGATAAGACATCCACTAGGCATCGGGGCGTCCAATGTATTTCGCAGTGTTTAATACTGGCCCCTGGGGTTAACTACAGTCGTCCGAATAAATATTACTTAGAAGTCTTGTTCAGGAGGTAAAACTGCATAGAAAAACCGTAACTGCCATAGTCTAGGCCGCCGCGGATAAGTACCCTAGATCTACCGCTCTTAATTTACGCGCATAAAACCAAAAATTTGTTAAAAGATGATCGGAATCTTTCGTAGATAGTGACCAGCCGAAGGGTCTTGGAGGTCGTGACCTAGGACTAATATTTCTTGGGGGTCATTAGCTTTATGATATTTACAGTTTTTGTTTATCTTTCTACGGTCCTCACCAAAGCACTTTTACTAAATACGCAGCAAAGGTGGACACATACCGGGTTAAAACCCTTTGGAGGTTCACTATCTGGAAAAGATCCGATTATACGTTCAGCAAAGGTTTCAGCCACTAATTCCAAGACGTTGAAAATTACTTATTCTAAAACCGCGTTTCTTAAAAGTCGAATTCACGTATTTTCGACTTGCCAAAGTTAGCAAAGACGTTACTGGTCTCCAAAGAGTTTAACTTCTAGTTCAGTGTGATACCAAAATTACTACATACTTAACACTCAACCCTTTATTAGCAGTTAATGATTAGAGTATAAGAGTACTAACCTTTGGTTTGCCAAAATTAAAGCGAAAAAAAATATAATTTACCTTGAGATTGCCCCGATATGTAATTAAAATTTTGTAATTTACAATTGTGTAATTTTCAGATTAATTTACACATTGGTCAAGTCTTATATACGTTAACACCCACAAACTGTAAGAGACGAGGGCACGAGGTTCAGACAATAACTACCGATGCCATTCCACTCCCACTCAAAGAAAGTTCGTATAACCAGAAAGGTTCACTCGGAACTGAACCTTGTTAACTTGGAACTACCTTGTCTGTTCATCTTCAGTCTCTTTAGGAAGTGGAAACTACCACTTAATCGTTACCCCAATTCATTATATATATATATATATATATATATATATATATATATATATATATAGATTATTATATATAATATATATATATATATTATAGTATCAGAACCAGAATGCGCTCTTTTGTACTTGTAACATGATAACCAAGTATTTTGTTATTTGCAGCTTCCACGATAAACATTAATCGAAAGAATGTTGGCGCATATTCTCACTATTCATTTTAACGATGATTTAAACGTAATTTTTACTTTAGCAAAAAATGAAATCCATGCAGAATCCTGTATTGGATTGTGTTTTGCGGAACCACGCTCTCTGTTCCAGTACGAGTTACGGAGAAGTAGTAAGAACGATTAAGAACTGATTGCAACGGAGTGAAGCAAAGTGAGAGCAGAGAACGCGGGAATTCGAAGCAAGACCATTTTCAGTCACGGAGTGTGTGGATGAATTAAGTTGGTAGGTTTCGTATGCCAGTGAAAAAAAGGGTGAACGAAAGCTTGAGTGTTAGTTAGGTGTCATGTGACTGATTTATTGGTACGACAAACTGCCGTCGAACAGGAAATGTTTACATATGATTGTTAAATTTCATTTTTGGAGTTTCATTCCTTCCCCTCTTAATACATGGTGCGGTAATAATGATCGAAGCATTTATAAACATATATATATTATATATATATATATATATATATATAGATATATATATAAATATATATATATACACACACACACACACACAATATATATATATATATATATTATATATTATATAATATAATATAATACACACACACAATATATATATATATATATATATATATATATATATAATATATATATATATATATATATATTCGTACCTAGAGTAGTCACTTGGTGACTATTTTCACTGTAGCATGTTGCTCATCATGAGAAAAAAAAAATCTAGCGTTGTGAATGAAAAGAAAAGTCAATTGATGTGTAATCTGCAGACGCCAGTGAGTTCCTTGCAAGAATTGGCTGGCCAGAGCAAGATCAACTATACGGTCCTCCAGTCCACGTCTACGGAACAGTACTTCACCAATATGGCGGCGGCAGAAGAAGAACTCTATCGGTACTCTAGAGAGGCGCTGAATTGCGCCACTGAGTTTCAGAAAGCGTTGAAGTTGTTGCTTTCATAAATCCACTCGTTTTTTTATTTTTTGTGGACACCGTATTGGATTTGCCTTAGAACACTGTCTGGCAACCGTTTTGACCACCAGGTGCCAGTTAATGCAATTGTTGGGAGAGTATTTGTCGTTCATGTTAGCTTTCTTCAATTTTCATCGGAAGTATTAATATCATTTCACAGTAATGAATGAACCAGTAATAATTGTAAATTACCTATAATTTCATTTGTCTGTTTTCGCCCTAGAGCTTCGTGAATGACAGATACTACATAACCCCCAATCCACGTAATTTGAGACTATAGACGTTGAGTTGTGTGTCTTTAAAGCAGAAAAAAACGGTAGAACGTATTCTGTCTGTACATTTGGATTTGAAAGCATTCTTATTTTCATTTGTTTTGTTTACAGGATTCGTGAGTGATCTGATAAAGCTAAATTCACCATAAAAGATTTTTGCATGGTGACCTATGCTATAAATGATCGAGATTCGTCGGTATAAATAATTTCCGTTAAATTGTTTGCATGCCCACAAAAGTCGTATTTAAATCCTACTGTAATACTATACTGCAGTACCGGAGCAGGGAACGTAGTAAGAAATTATCTACGATCTTAGACATTCTCAGCATCTTTTGCCTTATTTGTCACCCTTTCATCAGACATTTTAATTTTACCTACCGACACCTGTGGTGGAAATCTTTGTTTTGTAGACTTAGAAATGTAGCAGAAGCAGGACAGTTATCATAACCCGATTTTTTCTGTTTTTTCTTTTTGCAGCGAATGTCTTCTGGGAGTTCCAGTGATTTACTTGAATCATTTTGATCTTTGGTGTTTTTTGTTGCCCGTTTTTGAGCAGAACTAAGTTGCTTATGTTTGCTATTTGAGAACACTGATTTTTAATCATTTCTTGGACCTCTTTTTGAGTTCAGTAAGTCATTTTTGTGACTTGATTTTTTTAGCATTTAGTTTTTTTTTTTTTAAGTGCACTAAGCTGCTATAAACTTGTCAAATGAGTAACATTTCAGATATTTAAACATTACTTTCTTGATTAGAATGAAGTTGCATTGACTTGGAATTCAGGGTCCATGTGAAGGCATTTTTATATTCCAGCATTACTGAAGCTTGACAGCCCTCAAAGAAGTTATACTTAAAGAAAACAATCTTTCTAGTGGCCAAGATCACAATCCTTATGGTACATCATCTAAACTGTTTTTTTCCATCTGTCCATCTGCCTGTGGTGTATGCGCATGGTAACACTGCGTCCCGGCTTTAAATAATATCCTATTTCGAATATTAACGGTGTAATTCGCATACAGTAAATTATTAAAATATTTTTCAGTTACAAATGTACACCAAGATGTCTTTATTTACCTAAAAGTTACACATAACGTAACTTTTAAAGCCCGGGACGCAGTGTTACCATGCGCGACCACCACAGGCGGATGGACAGATGGAAAAAATCAGAGTATAGTTGCGAAATGTTCTAGTTAAAATTACACTTTTATATTTTACATTTCATTCTTTACTTTCAAGTAGTAAATATAATATAACATTACGTAGTCAACGTAGTTGAGACCAGATACTTTTCTAGAAGCGAGATAAACCTATGAATCAGTAAAACTATTTAAACACAGAGCTCAGAACAGTAAGTTAGCAGTTTTACTTTGCAAGTTTATTTACCCATTTAGTCTCCCCTTGATGTTTATTTTGCGTTTCTGTTGAGTTACCATTTTTTGACCAGTAAACATTTTTTTGGGGTTGTACATTGTTATCAAGAAATTTGCTTTTGTTCATCTAGAATAGGATATGAGATATTTCTGTGGGTAATCATGTGTTCGATAGGTGCACTGGTGTTAGGTGTGTAGGGGACTGCATTAGAATCAGTTGGGTAGACTGATGTTGTTTACTCCATCATTTTTCTTATAAATTGTACATATTATTTGCTAACTTCTGTTTATGTGCTCCTCTTACCCTTACTATTGTACATAACTGGTAACTTCTGCTTATTCGTTCCTTTTTTCCCTCACTAATAGTACTTAGTTTAATCATTAAAATGCTCTTTCTTCCTACCCAAATTTATGGTTTATGTTTTGTCATATCTGTGTAGTCGCTCTTTCTACCTTTACAAATTAGACATATGTAGCAATCGCCTTACTAATGCCTTTCTTACCCTGAAATGACACTTTCCTCATTTCACCATTCTTCTTTTGTACTCATGAATGGTGTGTATTGAAGAATTTCTGAAAGTTATCCGACAATACCGACTGCATACTAGTTTTTTTGAAAGCGGGAACACGTGAGAGGAACTCATTAAAGATGAAGACAGAGTACTATCTCAAAATGTATCATGGACCCTTGAACAGTGTAGCGAAAACTGAACCCACTCCGATTACTACAGTAGGATGGATTGGTTAGGTCACTGAGCAAACATTCCCCCTTTCCTGCAGTCTCCTGTCCAGTCACTGGAGGCCTTAGCTCGACAAGCCAAGATAAACTTCACAACCACCAACAACACATCTGTGTACGAATACTTCAACAACATGGCCACGGCGGAAGAGGAGCTCTTCAGGTAGTGGCGGCATTTGGAGTTGCCCAGTGCGGTTATCAATTTGCAAGCTTTGACCCGGAACTTGTTTGTGGCGTCATTTTCCGGAAACATTAGTATCAAGTAGATTATATATATCCAGGAGAAAAGGGAAACCTAACCTCTCTTCAAGCAAGCTATCTAGACGAAAATCGAGGCAAATTATTATCCGCCTTGGCAACTCCAAGATGGACTGGCCGCCAAGTTTTGTTACATAGGTGTTGTCTCTGCAACTGATGTACTACTGTCTAAGTCTAAGATGTCTTGGATACGGTTTTCACACGATGGAAGGCCTTTCCATCCAGTCTCACAACTTTCATTGGTCTTGTCGCTCTACATTTCATTCCAGTTCACAGTGCCGAGTCCGTATGTAATGTATCATACACCAATGTTGACATCCTACACAGTGAATATGTTGCATTTTATCCTTTTTTCACGAAAACGGAAATATGTTCCGAGGAATTTTTCAGTAATGGCCGAGGAGAAGTCTTCCAGATACAATAATATACTTTCCTTGGAATTATGTGTATTTTTTAACGCTATAGGCGACAAATTTTCCATTGTCAAGGGTCTCTTGACTAAGGATGAACTTTCTTTGAATGTGAGTAATTAGTGTTCTTTGTGGTCAAGAATCTAGATCATACTGCCTAATATATTGCAGTGTTACTGTTACATTTATTCAAACAATTTTCTTTCAGATTTTTGTTCTTTTTTTTTTCTTTTGTTCAAAGTCTGACGAAAGACACTTCTGGACTGCATGATTTTTCCAAGGACGAGAATTCCATGACTTTTTGCTTCTTGTTTTATCACCAACGATCTAAAGAAATCTCTGCTAAACAATTGTTTAAATGCTTTTGCTTGACTATGATTATTGCTTTAAATAATCGCAGTATTTATTCCCTAGTTCTGAAGTGCCTTTTATGAATGTTGAATTGAACAAATATTTTTTTGAGGTCATTATATGTGTGTATACATGTATATATATCTATATATATATATATATATATATATATATATATATGTATATATATATATGTATATATATATACATATATGTATGTGTATATATATATATATATACACATATATATGTATGTATGTAAGGCAGTCGCAGCTTACGACAGGGGTTCCGTTCTTGAGATTCGTCGTAAGACGAAAATCGTTGTAAGCCGGAAAATCGTCAAAAATCCTAAGAAAACCTTACTCTTAATGCTTTGGGTGTATTTAAAACTATGTAAACTGCCTTTTTATTGCATTTTTTATATAAAACCTTCAAATATTGATTATTTTGCATTTTTGGAGTCACAATACTGCGTCAGGTCCGCTTCGTAAGCAGTGTAACCCAGGAACATGCGTTGTAAACCTGGAAATAATTTCTGATGAATATAATTGAAAAGCGTCGTAACCTCGGAATGCCGTAAGCTGAACCTGTTGTAAGCTGGGGATGCTTATATATTATATATATATATATATATATATATATAGATATATATATATATATATATATATAATATATATATATATATATATATATATATATATATATATAGTATATCATAATATATATATATATATATATATATATATATATATATTGATTTCACTATTTTAACTACAAGAGATGTGGTTTAGAATGAACAAAACTCACGGTAAGTGTCTCTCTCTCTCTCTCTCTCGCATCTTCCTCTCTCTCTTCTTCTCTCTCATTCCTCTCTCCACTCTCTCTCTCTCTATCTATATATATATATATATATATATATATAAAGGTGAGTTACCTTAGATTCACTGAAACGTATTTCTAACCAACCTTTACTGCATAACTTCTGTATTTGAGATGTTCAAGCAATAGCACTAAGGTATGTGTGTTAGTCAAGCACCGTTCATTGTTGCACTTCACACTGAGCATATTGAAAACATAAAAAAAAAAAAACTTAGTTTGGATGATTTCCAGCATGGCAGAAATATTCGAAACTGAACAAAAGGAAGTGTAGGTACCACTTGAGCAAAGTATAATGGAATATAACTTTTCTCCAATACAACATTTTGCTTCTGCTTTCCAGATGATGTTCAGCCTTACTAGGCCGAAGCTGAAAACAATAAAATGGTTTAGACGCTACAAAATATTTTATAAGATCACCATTCTGGCTTTGTTACAGTGGTTGCAAATTTCTTTTTGGAACTCGTAAGGTTGGTCACAACATCTTAATAATATAAAAAGTTTACTGGCGAACCGAGGCCAGCTATTGCCAATGATATTCGTCCACTCTGAAATGTTAACTGCACAGTACTGGAGGTATTGATGCATGCAATATATACATAGTTTAATACACTAAATTAAATTGGTATGATTTAGTTTGTAACATTTCTCTATATTCGGTTATGTAACTTGTCTTAAAATTATACAGCATTAATGTGCTTACTCAGCCAGTCGGATCTATTAGTTACAGCTACAATTTGAATTGTAACATCTTTCTGCCCAGTGACTAGTGATCCAGTGTTAATTCAAATGTGGTACTTCTCTCGTTCCCCTCCAACTGTGGGAATGTAATAACATGTTCAATTTACCCTAAGCCTTGTATACAGTCTTCCTCTCTTCTAACGCGTGTGTAAGTTTAAACAGTAATAGTAACGACGTGATTAATAGTGCAGGTTCGTTAATAATAATAGGAATGTTCTTTTACAACCCCATTCCCCTCCAATAAAAGTGAAGCTTTCTTATATGAAGATGTTTCACATTCTTGTGGATTCATAGCTTATTTTCTGTGCATCGCGTTAGATAGAAAGCTTCAACAGGCTCATGCGTTTTTTTCATTGTAGTCATCTCGATTCATTTTAGAAATTCATTTTTCTACGAATTAAGTTCTAGGGACAATTTGAGTCTTACATAGCCAAGAGAATCTGGTCTTATATTTTACCCTCGAAATTCACGATTTAATCGACTGCTTTTAATCCAGGGTATGGAAAGAGCTGACCCTGAACAGCACGAGCGACCAGAGTAAGTACAGAGTATGGGATTATCCCATTAAGGAGCAGTACACTCACATCCTGAAGGTCATAGACGAGACGGGACCTGTGGCCACAGCCGAGGACGGATTCAAAAAGGTAATATTCCTGTGTCTTTCAAGAACGAGGCATCTTTTTGTTGTTTGTAAGTGTCAATGAGATGAATAGTATTTCAGTAAAATGCTCATCGCCTTCTTGCCTATTTGGAAGAGACTGTAGATAATGTTTAGTTAAATAATTGCCCCTGATGGGCGTTTGTAACCTCTTATTATTATTATTATTATTATTATTATTATTATTATTATTTTGTTAAAAATAACTGCTGCTTCAGCACTATTAATCTTATAAAGAGTCTTCTCTATCTTTCTGATGACGGCTTTCTCGTTGTTGCTTAGACATGGCGAGCAACGCACCAAAGGGCATGGTCAAATTCGGTTGAGTCATTTGATTTATTATTGCTTATACAATTCTCTCTCTCTCTCTCTCTCTCTCTCTCTCTCTCTCTAACGCGACGTTGTTTCCTCCTGATCGACAGGACATTATCAAGCGATAACTGCTGAGGGACTGAATTCCAGTGGCGAGTCCTTCTCCTTTTATCGTGGTGTTTGCGAGCTCTCCAGTACGGTCAGAGCACTTCTCCGGTAGGTCGAGTTTTTATTGGTTCCCGGGAAGGTGACTCATACGGCGGGCGTTGACTAGTCTTGCAGACCTTCTTCAGGTAGGGGGTATCACCGGGAGCCTCTTGATTGGCTTCTACCTGCGTGACGTCACCCCTGGTATTGTTCTCATGTCTGGTGTTCGTTCCATGCGCGCTGGTACTTTCGTTAGGGGAGAGGGGTGTGGTCCTCCTCACACACGTCGGTATCAGGAACGCTTCTTGGGTGGTATTGAGGGGAGGCTTTTCTTCGAGGATGAGCAGCGCTTCTAGGAGGACGCAGACGTCGTGGGTCAGGTGCTCTCCCGATGATCTTAGTATTCCTGACGATGTCGTCTCTCGTGATGTTTCTGCGGTGTACTGCAAGGGCGTGCTGCCTAATGGCGCCCTCCTGGGCGTGGCAGGAAATCCTTTTTGACAGGCGCATCGTCGTCATGCCGATGTAAATCCCAGGGCATCCATTGGGCGGGGCATACGTATCGGTAGACGACGTTGGACTGCTTCAGGGGGTCTCCTGCCGGTGGGGAGGGGTGTTCTTCATCAGGAGGTCTTTCGTACGCCGATTCTTGTAGTAAATAATGAGGGACACTCTCTTTCCTTCCTTCCCCATGGGGCGGACGTGTTCCTCTATTATTTTCTTCATGGCTGCTTCTTCTTCCTTGTATTGGTGGTGCATGAAGGCTTTATAGAAAAGTTTGATATCCTCCGGGGGCGGAATGTTCCTTCTCTCTTCCTCCGTCATGTACCACTTGTCAAGGGCGGCTCGAGTTTTCTCGGTTTACGAGTTTGTTCGAGTACCCATTGTTAATTAGCATCTGGGATGCTCGGTCGAGTTCGAGGTGTGTGTCCTGCCACGTCGAAACAGTGCGAGAGGGCCCTCCTGACGAAGGCCCTGACGGTGGTGGTCTTGAACCGCGCAGGACACTCGCTATCACCATTCAGACAAAGTCCGAGGTTCGTAGCTTTGGTGTAAACGGTCGTCGCCAACTTCTGATTCGTCTTCGTGACAAGGACGTCGAGGAAGGGGAGCCGATCGTTGCTGCTGTACTCGACAGTGAAGTTGAGTGCGCTGTTCTGCAGGAACTGCTGCGAAGGGCTTCTACCTCATCCTCGCAGTCGGCTTGCACGAAGATGTCATCGATGTAGCGTGCGTATGTGCGGGGACATCTGTGTTGCGAGAAGACCCTTTCTTCCACTTCTCCCATGTAGAAGTTAGCGAAGAGGACTCCTAAGGGGGACCCCATCGCTACGCCGTCCTTCTGGCGGTACATCTGTCCTCGGTGGGTGGTGAAAGGGGCTCTCTTCGTACAGATATCCAGCAGGGTTCTTAAGGAGTCTTCTGGGATGTTTAGGGGGTCTCATATCGGGATTCCTATATACCCGCTCCATGATGATCCCTATCGTCTCGTCGACTGGGACGTTGTGAATAGGGACTCAACGTCTAAGGACGCCATGGTTCCCGCACCGGGGAGTCGCGGATCTTCTCCAAAAATTCCACCGATGAGGTGAGGCAGTACCTGGAGGGGATATAGGGGGTCAGAATTTTATTAAGGCGTTTGGCCAGAGCGTAAGTCGGGGCGGGTGTTTGGCTGATGATCGGACGTAGGGGGTTGCCTTCCTTGTGGGTCTTCACGTTCCCGTAAAGGTAGCCGAGGCTGTAGTCACCTTGGATGGGCGGGAGGTGTGTGGCATTCGTAGCGGCATTCACGGCTGCGATGACCCGGTTGGCGTCGCGTTTGATGTCTTCCGTAGGGTTCTTCGTAAGTCTCTCGAACTTAGAGACATCAGACAAGATGGCGTCGAGTTTCTCGAAGTATTCCGAGGTGCTGATGAGCACGACGCGGCTGTCTTGTCTGCACGCCTTAACGGTGATGTCTTCTTTCTTCTTCAGATCTGCGGCTGCCTCCTTCATCTCTTTGGTGTAGATACCGCTCCGAGTATGACCCCCTGTCCGTAAGGGCCTCTGCTAGCAGAAGAGGTTGAAGGGCGTCCGTCGTTGTTAGGATCTTCTTTGCTTCCAACTGCTGAATCGGTCTAGAGCATCTCAATCTCCAGGCGTTTCTCGTGTTTCTTCGGTTTTGACATGAAGTGGCAGTTTAGTCCGAGGTTTAATATGTCATTTTGTTCAGGGGTGGGCTGGTATGGAGTGAGGTTAATATACCTCTGTGTCTTTTCTTGAATGCGTAGCTTACCGCCGTTGAGGGCGACAAGCTTGCGGGTTACGCCCCTAACCCATGGTTTACGCATGTCTTCTTCGCTTAGGTAGGCAAGGCGCGCGTTAATGTCCTCGTAGGTGGGAGGCCTCGCGCTCCGCTCGTCGTCTGGTTGGTGGTGGTGGTCACTTGCAGGGGTGTTGTGTCTGGTATTGTCATCAGGATCAGGGCGGACAGCTTCAGCACGTATTTCCGCCCATTCTTCTCGCAGGCGGTGATGTTCCTCCTTCAGGGTCTTCATATCGGCAGTCTTCTTCCCGCCCGTAGTTGCCGCTGTAGGAGGGACGTTCTGAAGTCCCTGGTCCTTTCTTCATTTCTTGCTGTGGGTCGTGCAGCCTGATGTTTGTATATTCGGAAGGAGACCCTCTCGTAGACATGTTTTGTTAAAAATAACTGCTGCTTCAGCACTATTAATCTTATAAAGAGTCTTCTCTATCTTTCTGATGACGGCTTTCTCGTTGTTGCTTAGACTGGCGAGCAACGCACCAAAGGGCATGGTCAAATTCGGTTGACTCATTTGATTTATTATTGCTTATACAATTCTCTCTCTCTCTCTCTCTCTCTCTCTCTCTCTCTAAAAAACTAACGAGCGTTTCTCCTGATCGACAGGACATTATCAAGCGATAACTGCTGAGGGACTGAATTCCAGTGGCGAGTCCTTCTCCTTTTATCGTGGTGTTGCGAGCTCTCCAGTACGGTCAGAGCACTTCTCCGGTAGGTCGAGTTTTTATTATTGGTTTCCCTGGGAAGGTGACTCATACGGCGGGCGTTGACTAGTCTTGCACAGACCCTTCTCAGGTAGGGGGGGGTATCACCGGGAGCCTCTTGATTGGCTTCTACCTGCGTGACGTCACCCCTGGTATTGTTCTCATGTCTGGTGTTCGTTCCATGCGCGCTGGTACTTTCGTTAGGGGAGAGGGGTGGGTCATCCTCACACACGTCGGTATCAGGAACGCTTCTTGGGTGGTATTGAGGGGAGGCTTTTCTTCGAGGATGAGCAGCGCTTCTAGGAGACGCAGACGTCGTGGGTCAGGTGCTCTCCCGATGATCTTAGTATTCCTGACGATGTTTTTAGGTCTCTCGTGATGTTTCTGCGGTGTACTGCAAGGGCGTGCTGCCTAATGGCGCCCTCCTGGGCGTGGCAGGAAATCCTTTTTGACAGGCGCATCGTCGTCATGCCGATGTAAATCCCAGGGCATCCTTGGGCGGGGCATACGTATCGGTAGACGACGTTGGACTGCTTCAGGGGGTCTCCTGCCGGTGGGGAGGGGTTGTTCTTCATCAGGAGGTCTTTCGTACGCCGATTCTTGTAGTAAATAATGAGGGACACTCTCTTTCCTTCCTCCATGGGGCGGACGTGTTCCTCTATTATTTTCTTCATGGCTGCTTCTTCTTCCTTGTATTGGTGGTGCATGAAGGCTTTATAGAAAAGTTTGATATCCTCCGGGGGCGGAATGTTCCTTCTCTCTTCCTCCGTCATGTACTTCGAGAAACTCGACGCCATCTTGTCTGATGTCTCTAAGTTCGAGAGACTTACGAAGAACCCTACGGAAGACATCAAACGCGACGCCAACCGGGTCATCGCAGCCGTGAATGCCGCTACGAATGCCACACACCTCCCGCCCATCCAAGGTGACTACAGCCTCGGCTACCTTTACGGGAACGTGAAGACCCACAAGGAAGGCAACCCCCTACGTCCGATCATCAGCCAAACACCCGCCCCGACTTACGCTCTGGCCAAACGCCTTAATAAAATTCTGACCCCCTATATCCCCTCCAGGTACTGCCTCACCTCATCGGTGGAATTTTTGGAGAAGATCCGCGACTCCCCCGGTGCGGGAACCATGGCGTCCTTAGACGTTGAGTCCCTATTCACCAACGTCCCAGTCGACGAGACGATAGGGATCATCATGGAGCGGGTATATAGGAATCCCGATATGAGACCCCCTAACATCCCAGAAGACTCCTTAAGAACCCTGCTGGATATCTGTACGAAGAGAGCCCCTTTGCACCCACCACCGAGGACAGATGTACCGCCAGAAGGACGGCGTAGCGATGGGGTCCCCCTTAGGAGTCCTCTTCGCTAACTTCTACATGGGAGAAGTGGAAGAAAGGGTCTTCTCGCAACACAGATGTCCCCGCACATACGCACGCTACATCGATGACATCTTCGTGCAAGCCGACTGCGAGGATGAGGTAGAAGCCCTTCGGCAGCAGTTCCTGCAGAACAGCGCACTCACTTCACTGTCGAGTACAGCAGCAACGATCGGCTCCCCTTCCTCGACGTCCTTGTCACGAAGACGAATCAGAAGTTGGCGACGACCGTTTACACCAAAGCTACGAACCTCGGACTTTGTCTGAATGGTGATAGCGAGTGTCCTGCGCGGTTCAAGACCACCACCGTCAGGGCCTTCGTCAGGAGGGCCCTCTCGCACTGTTCGACGTGGCAGGACACACACCTCGAACTCGACCGAGCATCCCCAGATGCTAATTAACAATGGGTACTCGAACAAACTCGTAAACCGAGAAACTCGAGCCGCCCTTGACAAGTGGTGTACATGACGGAGGAAGAGAGAAGGAACATTCCGCCCCCGGAGGATATCAAAACTTTTCTATAAAGCCTTCATGCACCACCAATACAAGGAAGAAGAAGCAGCCATGAAGAAAATAATAGAGGAACACGTCCGCCCCATGGAGGAAGGAAAGAGAGTGTCCCTCATTATTTACTACAAGAATCGGCGTACGAAAGACCTCCTGATGAAGAACAACCCCTCCCACCGGCAGGAGACCCCCTGAAGCAGTCCAACGTCGTCTACCGATACGTATGCCCCGCCCAAGGATGCCCTGGATTTACATCGGCATGACGACGATGCGCCTGTCAAAAAGGATTTCCTGCCACGCCCAGGAGGGCGCCATTAGGCAGCACGCCCTTGCAGTACACCGCAGAAACATCACGAGAGACGACATCGTCAGGAATACTAAGATCATCGGGAGAGCACCTGACCCACGACGTCTGCGTCTCCTAGAAGCGCTGCTCATCCTCGAAGAAAAGCCTCCCCTCAATACCACCCAAGAAGCGTTCCTGATACCGACGTGTGTGAGGAGGCCACACCCCTCTCCCCTAACGAAAGTACCAGCGCGCATGGAACGAACACCAGACATGAGAACAATACCAGGGGTGACGTCACGCAGGTAGAAGCCAATCAAGAGGCTCCCGGTGATACCCCCTACCTGAGAAGGTCTGCAAGACTAGTCAACGCCCGCCGTATGAGTCACCTTCCCGGGAACCAATAAAAACTCGACCTACCGGAGAAGTGCTCTGACCGTACTGGAGAGCTCGCAACACCACGATAAAAGGAGAAGGACTCGCCACTGGAATTCAGTCCCTCAGCAGTTATCGCTTGATAATGTCCTGTCGATCAGGAGGAAACGTCGCGTTAGAGAGAGAGAGAGAGAGAGAGAGAGAGAGAGAGAGAATTGTATAAGCAATAATAAATCAAATGACTCAACCGAATTTGACCATGCCCTTTGGTGCGTTGCTCGCCAGTCTAAGCAACAACGAGAAAGCCGTCATCAGAAAGATAGAGAAGACTCTTTATAAGATTAATAGTGCTGAAGCAGCAGTTATTTTTAACAAAACATGTCTACGAGAGGGTCTCCTTCCGAAATATTATTATTATTATTATTATTATTATTATTATTTTAATTATTATTATTATTATTATTATTAGGATTTGGAAGAAGATCCTGTATTAAACAAATTCTGTTGAATAAAATGGCAGAGTTCAGCGAAATCATTATATATATTATCTTTTCTATTTTTCTTATTACTCGCTTATTACTCGCCAAACTAGAAAAGCGAGTAATAATAAAAATAGAAAAGATAATATTCAAGATTATATTGCTGAATTCTGCCATTTTATACAACAGTATTACTATTATTATTATTTGAAAAATTCAGGCTTTACTGATTAGCCTCGCTTGTTTTGAAAGGTCCTGGACAACGAAAAGGGTCAGTTTGCCTTCATCCACGATGCTTCAGAGATCCGCTACAAAGTCTATCACAGTTGCCTGCTGACGGAAGTTGGAGAGGCCTTTGCCGAACAGCCTTACGCCATTGCAGTGCAACAAGGAAGCCATCTGCAAGATGAAATCAGTAGGGCGTAAGTATGCTGCTAGATAAATTATCCCCATTTAAAATAAGTTACCCCCATTTTACATCATCTGTCCTGTAGTCTTCGACGTATATTTAATTATATCAGTCTTTTTAGAAAAGTTCAGGGCCACACAATTTTCAAAGAGTTTCGTTCCAGCTGTGACCAAACCATGGAATGAGCAAATCACTGGAACTTGAGTTCAGACTGGATACAATTTTTCGGGGTGGTCTCGTACGAGTCAGCGGTTTTTTCCGTTACTTCCTCCTAAATAGGTTATTCAAAACAAATCATGAAATTGTCCATTCCGTGAGCGTTAGAGGCAGAGGGAAAACGCCCATTAAAAAAAGCAACCCTGACTGAGGATTAGGCTGAGAAGATATATACTGTTAATTGTAATTATCTGTCTTCATGTGTAATTAAAATTTATTTCTGCCCTGGCTAATTATATTCCTCGATATGACGTGATTAACTCACAGCTAAGTAAAGAACCCTAGGCCGAGTTGTAAAGAACCCTAGGCCGAGTTGCTCGTCTTTCCCATCTCCCTGAGCTGAATGACTGGCTCTCTTGTGTCCCATTTGCATCTCGTTAAGCGAGTAACTTTATCATTATTGTAACGTTTCTCCTTCCAAAAGAATCCTGGAGCTGCAGAAGGAGCGCTACTTCGAGGTGCTGTCGGCTGAGTTCTGGAATGCTTCGGCCCGCAGTGCTTGCCCCAACGAGAATGACTCCGAGGGCATCACTCTTCAGAGTTTGGGTGAGTCGTCTCGGTTATAGTCTCGTTGAATCTCGAAGCTCCTTGACTTAGTCTGGAATTCAGCTTGGCTGATTCTCATTTATAGCGAAAAATGGCCGAGCACTGTTGCCAATCGGTATGAGTTTACCCTCCAAACTGGCTATAAGCCTTACACAAAACCGTGGAAGTATTAGAGCAATTTTATCATTATTGCATTACTTTGACAACTACATTTCATGGATACAGTTTCTAAATTCATCATAAACTACATTAGCATAATCTCTTCAAGTGCTAGTTTCACTTACAGGTGTCATTAACTGAATCATGAGCAGACCTTTGGGATGACTATGGATAGTTGTACTTATTTCGCTTAAGAAGGTCACATTTTGTCTCTTGTTCTAGACGAGTGGAAACCAGAAGCCAGAATCCATGTTAATTCTTTATGTTAGTTGTTTCTAGTTCTGCCTGTTATTAAATGAGAGGAATGATTTGATGCATACTAAATGGGACAGGGTAACTTGATGATGGTCAACAGCGTTTTGAAAAATAGTTTTTTTTCACGTAGGTCTTGTGACCTGAAGAGTGTCGTGTCACATATCCTGTATAAAGGTAATCGTAAAGTTAGGGCGTTTGCAAAGTCAAGCTTTTTGTACGTTCGCGGAGCTTTTTAAGGGCCAAAATTATGCTTTATTTTTATTGGAGTATTCATTGATTGTCTCCTTAAGATCAGTTTACAATGTCTTCTTACAGCTTGATTACCCTAGCCTTTTGAATCAAAATTATCTAGTATAACAATATTTTTTAAATTGTGAAAATTATTGACACTAGCTTCTCATCATAAAAAAATGTCTACTTATAAGTTTGGGCCTATTTTTCACAGCACTTTTATCAGCATAATTTTTATTGATATATCGAAATAATTTCCAAGGCGAATTTGTTTTAGTTTCCTAATACGTTAATGGCAATTTTGGAATGTATGGTATTTCTGTTAAACCGTATTTTTTAGGCCAAGACAACGCAAACAGATCGATATTTTTAAATTCATCTTACGTATACAATATAAAGTAGTTGTTATTGATTATGCCAGCACTGACTCTTGCTCATAGAGCAGCCCGCAACAATATAAAGTTCTTTTCGTTTCCTGAATCAGAACGGCAGAGACATTTTTCCCTGTAATTACATGAGAGTATGAGTCGTTATGGTGAAGATGACGGTAGAATGTAGCGAGGAGTCACTTCAGTCGAACTTTGAAAAAGGGAATGAATTGTGATCGTCAGTGAATCTAGAATCAGATCTGCTTGTTACTTCCAGGTGGCGTGTTCATAGTGTCCATCACTGGCATAGTCCTTGGTTTGCTGGCTCTTGGAGTAGAGATGTTACTGAGTAAATGCAAAAGAGGAAAAAGGTTTTTTTTTTCGTCTTGTTTTTGTTTTTGCAACAATTTTCTGCATCGACACTTATCTTTGCATTTGAGAATGATATATGAAAAAGGACGTACCCTCATTGACCGTTTTGGAAATACCATTGCACTTATTTCTACGAAGGCTTTGGTTCCAGCCTGTTGCTAATTGTATTTGAGAATGATATATGAAAAAGGACGTGCCCTCATTGACCGTTTGGAAATTCCTATTGCACTTATTTTTACGAGGGCTTTGGTTCCGGCCTGTAGCTAAGTCATGATCACCCTAGTTGTAGGCCGAGTGATTTATTCTGAGGCAGGTTTTGATCCTGCAGAAGTTTCTGTGAACATTTTGTAGTTATTTAACACTGATCAGAATTTTGTCATCTCTAATGGGGACAATAGAGGTTGAACAAGAATTTAAGACTGATAACAGATACTGGTTCGTAGGTTTTTTCATATATAATCTGCATGTTTCTTTTAGTTGTTTCATTTCATTTGAGCAATGCTATTTTCTTTCTGTCGCAGGGTAAAGTAGAAATGAGTCTTAGACTTCAACCACCTTTTTTCATTCCTGTGAATTCAAACTCGGTTTTCGTTTTTCCATAAAAATATTTGCAGTACTTGTTTTCTTGTTATCCCCTTATATACAGTGTATGGGGAGTCTGTGTTTTGTTGGTTACGTAGCAAAGTATAATGGGTTTCATGAACCTACTTTACTTTAGATAAAATACTTTCATTATGCTCTCGGGAACAGTAGCCAGTATGCTTGCATGATGCCAATGCAATACTTCGTTGTGCTCTACGTAACTTCAGATTCATCACGTCTTGTTTTTTCCGCCTGTGACCACTTTCAAACTTGTTTTATATGCCTTTTCTTGAATATTATAAATATGTAACAGCTGTCCTTTTCCAGTTCAGTGACATGAATAGGACTTATCACTCAAATCGGCACCACTCTGACCTTTGGACTGGTTCATTGTTGTGTTTGGGTAATTCAGGTTAGCACAGTCTGTGCAAAATTATAAAATTTTAAAAAAGTAATCAACTTGCTGATGAATATTCAATCGAAATTTTTAAAGTTGCATAGAATTTGTTGAAATTTCCACGATTTCACGACGGATTGATGTTAGTACTGAATATTTAATTAGGACTGCGTCCCTCAGCGTACCTGGAAAGGCCTCAAGTAGCAAGTCAGATACCAGATTTGGCAGGGAAATTGGTCTCGTTTAAAAAAGGAAAGAAGGTGTTGCTTCATACTATTTATATTTAGATGTTTATGGCCTTTTGTATTTAAGTTTTTTTTTTTCCTTGCAGAATAATATATGTACAATGTATACGCAAATTATACGAAAACCAGTCCTATCCAAATAAAAATTTCACAAACTCATAAACATATGTCATGGCATAATGTCCATCAGGAGAAGAGACTTTCATTTTCTTTTATCTCCCCATCACAATAGGCGGAGTCTTCATAGCGACATTGATCGGCCTAGCACTGGCAATGATAGCGCTGGCCATTGAGGTCCTGTATTACAAGCGAGGTCAGCCCAAGGTCAACAGCGGCAACCCCAAACTATCCATGAAGATGAACGGGGACAAGCGAGGAGTCATCGATGTCGTTCCTGTTTATCACTGAGGAATTCGTCTGAGAAATCTCCGATGTTTATGTTAAATTGACTCTTCGTGTCTGCTGTGGTTATTATATATCTTGGTTTGCTGTGATGCTTTCAGCTCGGCGTACGCGATGCTATTCCTCCTCGAGATACTCTTTAAATTACTGATGAGAAAACACTAAAAGACAATTGTAAAATACAAGAAGCAACTCATTTAGAAAACGTACAAGGGCCCGCCAGAGAGGGACTCATCCCTGTGGAAGGCTGTACTTCAAACCAAACAAATGAACATCCCGCTTGAAAGGCGTCCGCAGGACAGCTTGCGAGAATATGTTTAAACTTATTATAAACAGAGTGCAAGAATGTGTGTAGATATTTCAGTAATCACCTGTAGCCTTTAAACTCGCTCTGAATTTGTTCGATTCTATTTGCAAGTTTAAATTCGCATGCTACAACCGTGCACATGGTGCAGTTTCTCGCGCGAGTTCCCGCCAGAGCAGTAAACCGAACTAGATAGACTCAGAGCATTGCATCGCGTACACCCAGCTTTACGACAGAAAACTTGCTCCTTTTCGGTTCGGGTTCTAGTTACTATGTGTTATTCTCTGCTTCTTACTTTTCTTCTTTTCGTTTCATCTCCTTTTATGGTTTACTTTCTGTGTGTTAGGTTTGCAATGACACAACGTCCTGGAGACTGGACTTTATTACAGGATACTCGGGAGCCAACTGACTCGCAACAGCGTATACAGAATTGCCAATAACGGATGCATGCTCGGCAGCGCATGGCCGAAGAACATATCGTACATCCCCCCCTCAAGAATATACTTATACATGGCAAAAATAAAAAGGGGAAAAATACAAAACATATCGTACATCCCCCCTCAAGAACATTCTTATACATGACAAAAAAAATAAAAGGGAAAAATGCCCTTAGATCAATGAGACAAGAGAAGAAACAAAAAATTAAAGCTAACTTCTCGATGCATACACAAAAACGAAATAAAATACATAAATTCTCTGAAAAGAAATATCAATTCCTGATGCAATTGCATACAAAAGGTAATAACATCACTCTACAAAGTCTTTGAGCCACTTGGGTTTACCAGCGGCTCTTCTGGGCCTATCAACGACGTTGGGCTCCTGTGTGGTGCGTGTCCCCTGTTCTGTCGGGGTATGGTTTGCGGAGGACTCGTGCTGGGACATGGGCGTGCCAGAGGGCGGAGCGATGACTCTCAGGTGTCGTCTGTTTCTTTTTGACAGCCTGCCGCTCCCGTTAAGCTTGACGGTGTACTGACGATGGGGCTTTGTTTCTGTTACTATGCCCACGTTCGATCCCATTGCTTGGTAGCTTGGTTTTGTATGCATACATGGGTACCTAGTTCGATGGGCGGCAGTCTTCTGGTAGTGCCAGGGATGCGCATCGCCTCCTGCGACCTTGCCACTTGTAACTCCCTTCGACGTATCGTCTGCCTCCAATATCTGTCTACTAACAGGTGTCTCCTGGCCGTGCGGTAACCCCATCGCGCAGCTGGCGACCCGTTGCAAGCTGAGACGGCGACTTGTTAATTTCCCTGAGAGGAGTGTTGAGATACTGAAGTATCGCCAGGGCCGTTTTGTCGACTCAAGGGCTCCACCCTTTAATGTATTTTTCCCGGAGTAGCCTCTTCGCGATTTGACAGCTGCTTCTGCCCTGACCGTTAGGACTGGGGATACTGGGCCGACGACAGCCGGACCTTGACCCCCATCTCTTGAAGAAGGCCTCCATTTCCTCGCTGGCCAAGTTCGTGCCTCCGTCAGTTGATATTCTGGGGCTCCCCAACGCGAGAAATATGATCGAAGGTGATTACTGATTTTGTTAGACGTGGCACCATTGGGGAAATGAGCCACTTCTAACCAACCTGTTAGTCTATCGGCATACACCATGTATACACTGCCTTCTATCTGGAACATATCTGCTACGACTTGCTGGAAGGGATATTCCGCAGGCGGCGTGTGTATCATTTCTTCAGGAGGCAGTGAGGGGGCATGTTCATCGCATGAAGTACATCGGGCGCGGCAATGCTGAAGGTCCCCTTCTATTCCCGGCCAATAGACCGACTGCCTGGCCCTTCTAACATCGAGTCGAGGTCCTTGTGTCCTGCGTGTAGGTTACGCTACCTGGCGGCGTAAATCCTCGGGTATAACCAAGCGAAACACATCCTTGGTCCACTGAGTATGTCACCAGATCCTGGTTGATGGCTAGCCGGTCCCGAACGCTGAAGAAGGGGCGAAGGCAGGCGAGTTCTTGCGACTTCTGTGGGGCCAGTCGCCCGCTGCAACCCTTGCAAGCAAGAGCTGATATTACAGGGTCGTTAGATGCGGCGCTCCTTACGCAGTCTTCATCCAACACGATGATATCCGGTTCCAAGGCGGCCACGGTTGCACATGCCACTGCCACTTGAATGTCGTCCTCCAAATCCACGTCGGAAGCTTCGCGGGGTGGCGTCGCATGGTCGGGTACCTTGAAAGAAAATCCGCGGCAGTGTTCCTTTTTCCGGGCAGGTATTTCATGTGGAACTTGAACTGGAGTGTCTTCTCTTTCAGGTTGAATAATCTCGGGTTGATGACGTCCTTAAGGGCTCTGTCACCCAGCAGCTTGACGAAGAGGACGGTGGTCCGTGATGATGGTGAGATTAGGACACCCAAGTAGGAACAGCCTGGCCTTCCGCAAGCACCAGGTAACTGCCAGGGCTTCTCCTTCTACGGGGGCATACCCAGCTTCAGAGGAGGTGAGGTGTCGACTACCACACAGGGCAAGGCGCCAGCCGCCCTTGCAACAAAAGGGGCTGTCAGCTGACTGACAAATACAATACTGCTGAAGGACTACGAACCCGATACCTTCTTTACTCCAATCCGTCATTATCGTCGTAGGGCGTGTTTTGTCGTAATATGCCAAGCCGTCCTTGGCTAATTGACAGATGACCTCCTGTGCCTGCCGGAGTTTGTCACGTAGCTGACTATCCCAGTAAACGTTTTTTCCAGTGGGCTTTCTGAGGAGGTCCCTAAAGGGCTCCATGATGGGCGCCGTTGCAAGGAAGGGCGCTAACTGATTCACGAAAACACCGAACCACGACCTAATATCCGTGATGGAGGGCTTCTCTGGCATATGGAAGTTACGAATGGCGTCTAGTCGTTCGTCTGCGGGTTTGTATACTCCCATCCCAGGTAATAACCGACGAAAGTGACCTCTCTCTTGCAGAATTTAAACTTCTCGGGCTTGAGTGTGATACCTGCAGAGGCACACGCCGTTGACAGGAATTCATATACATGCCAGAACGCCTCTTCAATGCTGTGATCGTATAGCAAAGTGTCGTCAACGCATTTATGCTTTCTGGTGATGTCTTGCAGGGCATCATCAAACCTTTTTGTGTAGGCGTCCGACGCCGAACAGTGGCCCATGGGTGTTCTACGATAACGGTATCGTCCCCATGGAGTGATAAAGGTCGTAAGCGGGCGGCTGTCTTCGTCCAATTCCACTTGATGGAAACCCCAGTGGGCGTCCGCCGTAGTCTTGTACGTATGAATGGGGATGCTTGAAATCATGTCGAAGGGTGCCGGTGTATGATGAGTTTCCCGAAGACAGTGGGCGTTGAGGCGCTGGAAGTCTACTGTGCGGCGAGGTTGACCCCGTCTTCTTGGCGACAACGACCATCCTTGCACACCATTCCGTTGCATCCCCCACTGGGACTGGTTCTATCACGCCCTTCCGAACGTCCTCGTCAAGTTGAGCCTTGACCTCCTCTTCCCAATGCTTAGGGATTGTCGCGGGCGTGTGACAGGCATAAGGCACGGCATCAGGCAACAAATGGATGTGGTGCTGCTTGCCCGTCATGACAGGTAACGGTTCCCTGGTTGTATTAAAGGTTGTTGAAGAGAAATGCCGTAATAACCACTCCTCAAGTCTCGGTATATTCTCCTCCACAGGCGGGATGGGTAAGGTGGCTGGCTTTCATTGTCTTAGGGGAGTTAGGCCGTGCGACGTCTTCATTAAGCACATCAGCTGATGCAACGAGATGGTAGGGGTGAGGGAAGTCAGGGGGTACTATTCCCAGCTCCTTACAAGCATTCAGCGATATATAGAAGTTCTTGGCCGTCGGCACAAAGTAAACCTCCTGCTTCGTGCGTCGCCCACCTATATCAATGAAGCATGTCGTTGATCCAAGACATCTCACTCGTAGATTAGCTACGTCCCTCAGACCTGCTCGCGGCTGCAACTCCAGTGAATTTATTTGCAGTCTTGAGAGAATCGTGGGTCCGGCAACGCAGATCTGTGCTCCTGTGTCTGCTACGACGAGTGTGGATACTGAATTCCCGTTTCTATGGGAAACACAAGCCTTGATCGTGGGGTGGGGGGAGAGGTGCGTGTCTGCAACAATCGCTAAACTCGAGGCAAGCGGCGCTTTCTTCGTATTCCTGCAGCATTTCTGAAAGTGCCCTACCTTTTGGCACCCGTGGCACGTTATACTCTTGCTGGGCACGACGCTCGACCAAAGGGATGGCGCCCCCCACAATTTCCGCAACGCTTCACATTGGAATTGCCGCGCAACACCGCGACGTCTGGCTCTACGTCATCAATGCCTGTGACGTCATCACTCGAGGCGCCAGCAGACCCCCTCTCACTGATAGCGACGCGTGGGATACTTTCGACATCTTGGCGTGCAGCTTCGAAAGTGCAGCACAGTGCCTGAAGGGCATCTACACTCTTAAATGTTCTCACATGTCTGAAAAACATGCCTCTTTAATACAGGGTCACTGAGGCCTACACCTTATTTTTTCCGCAACAGCATGTACTCTATTAAACACTCCCCGCATTTGGGACACTCAAAATTACAGTCGGTGGCCTTCTGAGCACACCTTGAAAAATAGTCGCTCACTAATTCCTCGCGCCCTTGTGCGAGGGCAAAGAATTCAGACCACTGAACTGCCTGGTTCGACGACCGCAACACAATATTCCCAATGGCGTCCAGAGCCGCGTCTGGGGCGAGGGCATTCCATTTGGCATCTGAATACCGAGCGTCCAGTGCACGTTGCAACGCCGGTACACAGTTGAGCCTAATGTGCAGGACAACATCCTGCGGCGGGAACTTGTTAAGGTGAATCCAATACGTCATCGAACGTCTCCAGGATCTGAACGCTGCCGAAGACATTACCGCCTCACACTTCTCAGGGGCAGCAGAGACAGGAACTTTACCGGCACGTGCTCCTGAACCGGGAAGGGCATCCTGAAGGGAACGGATGGCACGCTGCTGGTCTGCAAATAACGTCTGTGCTTGCATGACGGCCTGTGACAAGGCCCTTGGCATTGCAGGTGAGGCACGCCTCGGCGTGGCCTGGGGTGGTCGACGTATCTGGGGCATGGTTGGTCCTTATCCTACTCACTGCGCCATGTTAGGTTTGCAATGACACAACGTCCTGGAGACTGGACTTTATTACAGGATACTCGGGAGCCAACTGACTCGCAACAGCGTATACAGAATTGCCAATAACGGATGCATGCTCGGCAGCGCATGGCCGAAGAACATATCGTACACTGTGGAAATTGCTCCATAAAGTTGGTGCTTTGCAGATCACAAATAAAACGGAAGTGGACAGCACCATATTATTTCATAGGAATGGTAAAATAAACAGAATTGCCGTTGATAGAGTAAATTGTTAAAGTTAATAGACAATCCTCAATGGAACACAGTATTCACTTGGTGAATAGTAGGTGATAACAATAGATATTAATTTTGTTGGACGTTGTATATAATCTATATTATTAAACTTCTCTCAATATCAGAGCACGTGCACATATACATGCATATGATATATGGTTCTCTCTCCTTGGTGTAAATTAGGCAAAAGCACATTGTCAGGTATTTCAGTGTACAAAAAAAAAACCTTTATGCAGTGTATGTATACCTTAGCATTCAGTGTTGGTTTCAGTGACCATATTAGCTTAAATGTCAGAATAGTCACTGCTGTGATATACTCGCACTGTCTACAAGGCATAGTTAGTGTAGCTACGTTATTTTAAGTACAAGCAATGCTCTAGTTATGGAGGTCAATCGTCACAACATATGTCATACATAATTGTCATCTGGACTGCCTTTCAAAGCACTACTCCCTACGTCTACGTAACTTATTTGTCATGCTGTTCCTCCCGTGTTGCTTTGTATTGTGAACTTCCTTGCTATCCAGTGCCTTGTCTCTCCTTGTTTTCCCTGTAGGGGAAGGGGGGGGGGGGGGGGCAGTGCCGTTTGAGCTCATCACTCGTGCACTGAAGCCATTACTAAAAGTCCTATGCGGCTTCCCGTGGATCCCTAGCTGCAACCCCTTTTGTTCCTTTTACTTTACAGTGCCCCCCCCCCCCCTCTGCCCGTGTTCGTGGGGGATGCGCGTACCAGAACACACACACACACACACACACCGCAAATAGCTAGAATCCGTGAATATGGAAACTCATAAAAACACTTAAAACTGCTCATTGGGTAGTTAAAACTCAAGAAAAATGCACTAAAAATTTTTATACCTGGTTTTTTAAATACTTTTAACACAAAAAGTGCATTTTATGATGACATTTATAAAAGAAAAAGAATTTTTTAATATTTCTCAGAAGATTACAGCAAATACGCGAATTTCCCGCGTATAATGGGTAGATATGGTCCATAGAGAAATCCACGAATGCTGAGAAAACGAATACGGGGTCCACTATGTTACTCAGTTCATGCTTTCTTCTTCCATCTTTCTGTCCACCTTTTCCTACCAATTGTTTCACAGTGCAACTGCTTTGAGGTTTTCCTTCTGTTACGCATGTCAAACCTTTACTCTCAGTTTCCTTCTCAGAGCTGAATGACCTCTTAGTTCCCACAGCTTGCCCCTCGCCCAAAGTTTTTATGTTCCTTCTTTCCCTCTTTCTACTTGTTTCTTCCATATACATCTCCCTCTTTACTTTCTCCCTTGTAGTTTCACAATTCATATTTAGTAACAGTCAGTGATTTGGTTGCAAGGTTATTAGTCCTTGATAATACCTGCTTCCATCAAACGTCGCGTTCAAGACAGTTATCTAATTATTAGGGCTCCTTAATCCGGGTCCATCAGGTGACGGCGTCTCAAAAACCATGTGGTCACTCATTTTCTAATCGCATAATGCACTGTCATTGATTCATAGATCTAGGGAAATGTGAAAATCCAAACCAAAATTATCCATCAGAGTAATTATACTATATTCTGCCGCCCCCCAAAATTGACTTAGAATTCTGACTGCCTGCAACGGTTTGGTATATGTACTGTCGGCCAAAAAACTATTGGCAGAATGTCATAATTTTTCGTTCACCTGCCTGACGCACGATTCATGCCTTATTTATAGATTTTTGTTTTCAAAGATGGAAGAAATCATATGTAATGGCGTTTAAAACAGTCACTGGTATCTTTAGAACATTATGTTATGTTATTGTGTAAAACTATTTTCCATATAGCAAAATTGACGTGAACGAAACGAAGTGATAAAAAACGTCATATCACAACCACTGATATGCATTACCAAATAGATAGGAGACACCTATCACTAGTAGTATCGCATAAACATAGTCCTTAAATTATTATTTGAATATTAAGATGAAGGTAGTTGAACTATTCCATTTGTTAAATTTTACAGAAAACATTGGAATCTCACAGAATGCTATCAAATTTAAAAGCAAAAAGAAAAAAAACGATATCCTAACAGTGTGAACCAGGCGACCTCTCACTGTTGCTTTTGATGTTATGTGCACGGGAATCTAATGTCAATGTGTCATTTATCGGTCTAAGAAACATCCCTCGATGAGCGAGAGACAATTATTGCACTGCATTCGGTGCAAGTTCCTGTTGGAGAGATATCAAGAAAGCTTAATAAACCGGAGAGAATCATACATAGAAAAATCAAATTGTTTGAAGAACGGCAAAATTTAGAACATGGGCCTAGAGGTGGAACACCTCGAAGCACCACAAGAGAGCAAGACAATACAGTAGTGTAAATGTTGCTGAGCAACATACATTTGTGAATTTTGAATTTTTGTGCCTCGTCACGACATTGCTGAACCAGGAATCATGACTAGCTCTACGCTTATGACTGGTGTCTGATGAATACTTTAGATGGAAAGGAAGAGATTTTTAAATCTACACTTGAAATCTTTTATAGTTGTCTAATGAATAAGCAAACTTATCTTTGATGGAAGAGATATTCAGTTAGGCTTACTCTTTTTGTTCTGTTTTTTATCGGTGGCCAGTGAATACCACGGATAGGGAGGGAAACAGTTTCAATGCTTCATGCATTTTTTTTTTCTTCAAAACCTAAAGAATATATTTTATTGGGAGATACTTTATTAACATCGGCCTAATCCTTCCATCACTCCTATACGCCACCTCCGCTCTCTTCTCCATCTCAGGTTACTCGGTCCGACGAACTCGTATCGCGTGAAAGCATCACTAATGATAATGGTTATTTTAAAATTGCCTGCACCGACAACGGACGCCTTAAAATGGATGTTTATAAAATATTTTCTGTTCAAAGAAACTATCTTTCATTCCCCAAAATATGTGTATACACTCGTGTTACACCCTGTAGCCGTCAAAGAGCAACCCTTGATTAATGCAGTAGATTTTACTTGGACAAAAGAAAAACATATGAAATAGACTTAACCGAGAACGTCACCTTTCA